>NC_091982.1:161279885-161579885 GCF_044704955.1 Pristiophorus japonicus | reverse complement strand
CCGCGTGCTCCATCTCCAAGGACACCCTGGACCGGATGTAAGAGCGGAAGAGAGGCAGGCAGTCAGGTTGAACGACCCCCTCGACCGCCCGCTGCCTGGACCGGCTGATGGCACCCTTGGCCGTGCCCAGGAGCAGTCCTACGAGGAGGCCTTCGGACCTACCCGCTCCCCTCCGCACAGGGTGCCCAAAGATCAGGAGAGTGGGACTGAAGTGCAGCCAGAATTTCAGGAGCAGCCCCTTCAAATAGTGGAACAGGGGCTGCAACCTTGTGCATTCAATAAAAACATGGAACACGGACTCCTCCAGACCGCAGAAATTGCAGGCGGCCTGGGAGTCCGTGAACCGGCTTAAAGATTTGTTGCACGGCACTGCTCCGTGCACCACCCTCTAGGCCAAGTCCCCGATGAATAGTGGGAGGACCCCTGTCCTTGTTCATGAAACTCTTTTGAGTTAACCTGCAAAACATAAAACATGTATCCGTACCACCCGACCTGGATGACACACACAAGACATTTACAAGGCCCTTTTTTTTTTTTTTTTTGTTTTCTTTTGTGGTTTTTTTTTTTTTGGGCACTAAAATCAAATTTTTCCTTTTTCCAGTGCCCCCTATAAAAGGAGAGGGGGACACTAAAAGCACCGGCAATGAAAACAAATTAAACTTTAAAACGTAAAATCAAATTAAAATTTGGTTGCCGGGCGTGATGATGCACTCCAGTCCCTCCGGTGCCCACCTCTCGCGGAAGGCCGCGAGCGTACTGGTGGACACCGCGTGCTCCATCTCCAAGGACACCCTGGACCGGATGTAAGAGCGGAAGAGAGGCAGGCAGTCAGGTTGAACGACCCCCTCGACCGCCCGCTGCCTGGACCGGCTGATGGCACCCTTGGCCGTGCCCAGGAACAGTCCTACGAGGAGGCCTTCGGACCTACCCGCTCCCCTCCGCACAGGGTGCCCAAAGATCAGGAGAGTGGGACTGAAGTGCAGCCAGAATTTCAGGAGCAGCCCCTTCAAATAGTGGAACAGGGGCTGCAACCTTGTGCATTCAATAAAAACATGGAACACGGACTCCTCCAGACCGCAGAAATTGCAGGCGGCCTGGGAGTCCGTGAACCGGCTTAAAAATTTGTTGCACGGCACTGCTCCATGCACCACCCTCCAGGCCAAGTCCCCGATGAATAGTGGGAGGACCCCTGTCCTTGTTCATGAAACTCTTTTGAGTTAACCTGCAAAACATAAAACATGTATCCGTGCCACCCGACCTGGATGACACACACAAGACATTTACAAGGCCCTTTTTTTGTTTTTTTTGTGGTTTTTTTTTTTTTGGGCACTAAAATCAAATTTTTCCTTATTCCAGTGCCCCCTATAAAAGGAGAGGGGGACACTAAAAGCACCGGCAATTAAAACAAATTAAACTTTAAAACGTAAAATCAAATTAAAATTTGGTTGCCGGGCGTGATGATGCACTCCAGTCCCTCCGGTGCCCACCTCTCGCGGAAGGCTGCGAGCGTACCGGTGGACACCGCGTGCTCCATCTCCAAGGACACCCTGGACCGGATGTAAGAGCGGAAGAGAGGCAGGCAGTCAGGTTGAACGACCCCCTCGACCGCCCGCTGCCTGGACCGGCTGATGGCACCCTTGGCCGTGCCCAGGAGCAGTCCTACGAGGAGGCCTTCGGACCTACCCGCTCCCCTCCGCACAGGGTGCCCAAAGATCAGGAGAGTGGGACTGAAGTGCAGCCAGAATTTCAGGAGCAGCCCCTTCAAATAGTGGAACAGGGGCTGCAACCTTGTGCATTCAATAAAAACATGGAACACGGACTCCTCCAGACCGCAGAAATTGCAGGCGGCCTGGGAGTCCGTGAACCGGCTTAAAAATTTGTTGCACGGCACTGCTCCGTGCACCACCCTCCAGGCCAAGTCCCCGATGAATAGTGGGAGGACCCCTGTCCTTGTTCATGAAACTCTTTTGAGTTAACCTGCAAAACATAAAACATGTATCTGTGCCACCCGACCTGGATGACACACACAAGACATTTACAAGGCCCTTTTTTTGTTTTTTTTGTGGTTTTTTTTTTTTTGGGCACTAAAATCAAATTTTTCCTTATTCCAGTGCCCCCTATAAAAGGAGAGGGGGACACTAAAAGCACCGGCAATTAAAACAAATTAAACTTTAAAACGTAAAATCAAATTAAAATTTGGTTGCCGGGCGTGATGATGCACTCCAGTCCCTCCGGTGCCCACCTCTCGCGGAAGGCCGCGAGCGTACCGGTGGACACCGCGTGCTCCATCTCCAAGGACACCCTGGACCGGATGTAAGAGCGGAAGAGAGGCAGGCAGTCAGGTTGAACGACCCCCTCGACCGCCCGCTGCCTGGACCGGCTGATGGCACTCTTGGCCGTGACCAGGAGCAGTCCTACGAGGAGGCCTTCGGACCTACCCGCTCCCCTCCGCACAGGGTGCCCAAAGATCAGGAGAGTGGGACTGAAGTGCAGCCAGAATTTCAGGAGCAGCCCCTTCAAATAGTGGAACAGGGGCTGCAACCTTGTGCATTCAATAAAAACATGGAACACGGACTCCTCCAGACCGCAGAAATTGCAGGCGGCCTGGGAGTCCGTGAACCGGCTTAAAAATTTGTTGCACGGCACTGCTCCGTGCACCACCCTCCAGGCCAAGTCCCTGATGAATAGTGGGAGGACCCCTGTTCTTGTTCATGAATCCCAAAAAGTCAGTTTGCAGGTGCAGCATGTAATCAGGAAGGCGAATGGAATATTGGCCTTTATTGCGAGAGAGATGGAGTACAAAAGCAGGGAGGTCCTGCTGCAACTATACAGGGTATTGGTGAGGCCGCACCTGGAGTACTGCATGCAGTTTTGGTCACCTTACTTAAGGAAGGATATACTAGCTTTGGAGGGGGTACAGAGACGATTCACAAGGCTGATTCCGGAGTTGAGGGGATTACCTTATGATGATAGATTGAGTAGACTGGGTCTTTACTCGTTGGAGTTCAGAAGGATGAGGGGTGATCTTATAGAAACATTTAAAATAATGAAAGTGATAGACAAGATAGAGGCAGAGAGTTTGTTTCCACTGGTCGGGGAGACTAGAACTAAGGGGCACAACCTCAAAATATGGGGGAGCCAATTTAAAACCGAGTTGAGAAGGAATTTCTTCTCCCAGATGTTTGTGAATCTGTGGAATTCTCTGCCCAAGGAATCAGTTGAGGCTAGCTCATTGAATGTATTCAATCACAGATAGATAGATTTTTAACCAATAAGGGAATTAAGGGTTACGGGGAGCGGGCGTGTAAGTGGAGCTGAGTCCACGGCCAGATCAGCCATGATCTTGTTGAATGGCGGAGCAGGCTCGAGGGGCTAGATGGCCTACTCCTGTTCCTAATTCTTATGTTCTTATGTTCTAATTTCTCACCGCAGGGGCTGGATTTTCATCTTTTAGGATTTTGGGGCATTATTGATGACGGGGCGGTCCTGATACTGCCTGGAAAATGTTTGTGCCTCAATCAGCAAAATTGGGCGTCTGGGCCCTGATTGTGCATAAGAGTGGTAAGGGAGATGTTGCTCTTAGGGCGCTAGGCCGGCTGAGCAACCGAAAATCCCGAGCTATAGAGCCAGCCTGGGAGCTCTCCCAGAGAGGTCTGAGAGAAAAAAAACTGAAAAAAACCCCACCAAAAACATTCCCAGTACATAGCCCACGCCACCACAACATAAATCGCAGAAATAATAAAAGAAAATATAATCACACTTAACTGGAGTCGGCATTACTGACCTCACTGCAGCCGCCACTGCTTGGAATGCCCGCTTTCACAGGCGGTGCCACCAGGGCATGTTTCGGGGGCACTACGGGCGAAAGTTAAAAGTCGATCTGGTGTCACATAAGGGGCGTTGCACACCGGCTCGCCTCTTCCAGGCGGTAATGCTCTGCGCTCCGCTTAAACCAGCCTCGAGAACCCCAGCAGGGCGATGGAAGCTGGCCGCCCGCCCAGAAGAGCTCACCGCCGCCATTGCTGGCCCTCCGTGTGAAAACAGAGGCGGCAACGGAAAATCCCACATGTTTTAACTGAAGTATCTGACTTGACAGCAGTCCTAGAGAAAGACGAATGTTAATAATTGAATGTCTGGGTACTTTGAACAATTCAACTACGCCGGGTCTATCGGTATTCACGCACTGGAGATTTTGAAGTAGTTATGATTTGACAATAACATCACCTTTGGTGACCGAGTTTCATGAACTTTGCCTTTTTTATCTTTGGGAAGCTCACTGCAGTTCTTCTCCTTGTGTGTGAGTTATTTTCTTTTGCTTTCAGTAAATACACTCCAATTATTTTCTGCTGCACCAGATTGAGGAAACTTGATTATTTTTTGATAAATCTGTGAATAGATTTACCAATAATCATATTAGATGTATGTACAAACCTTGTGTAATATTTTGAATGGAGCATCCAATAATGATTAAAAAAATCTTTTCAGTCTATATAAGGTTGGATTTTCGGTCTTCTGCCACTCCTGTTAGTGCCCCGGAGGAGCAGCAATGGCGTCGGTAAGCACTTCTGGACAGGTAGCCAGCTTCCAGCGCCCCGCCTGGACTTTTGGGGCCGGTTTCAAAGGGGCGTGGAGCATGACTGCTCAGGAGAGACGAGCCAGTGTGCAACGCCCCTGGTTACGACACCGACTTGCTATTTGGACAATGCCCGATCCGTAGTGCTCTGGAGAGTGCCCTGGTGGGAATGCCAGTGGAAGCTGCCGTTCCAAGCTGTAGCAGCCACAGTGAGGTAAGTGTGATTGATTTTTTTTTGCGGTTTATGTTGTGATGTGTGAATTAATTATTGGGAATGTTTTTGGTGTTTTTTTTATCAGATTATTCCCCCCCACCCATGGCCTCTGTTAGAGCGCTCCAATGCAGGCTGTTTAGCTCAGGATTTTCCCTTGCTCAGACAGCCTAGTGCCATAAAAGAGGTGTGCAACACCCGTTAGCACCCCACTCCAAACGCCGGGCCCAGCTGATGTATTTTGCAGCGGCAGACACAAACCATTTGCCGGTGCAAAGTTTATCGCTCCACCTGGATTAGCGCTGCAACCGAAACGCCACCGAATTTCCATCCCTATATCTTTGGAAAACATTGTATTCTTGAATTAGTTTAAAAATACCAGTTTTTTTAGCCAGAGTAACAAAGTACCATGGTGGTAAGCTAAGGAGGCAATTTCACCTTCAGCATTTGGATGGATAACGAGTAGAAAGGATCGCTCGCCGAGTGTGATTAGAACATGGAACCCGCTATCACATGGAGTAGTTGAGGCAAACAGCGTAGATGCATTTAAGGGGAAGCTGGATAAGAACATGGAGAAAGGATTGGAAGCATCCGTTGATAGGGTGAGGTGAAGTAAGGTGCTAGGAGACTTGTGTGGAGCATAAACACCGGCACAGACCAGCTGGACTGAATGGCCTGGTTCTATACTGTGAAATTCTAGGTGGCTTCCTCCGTTAAGTAAGCCTCATTTGGGCATGGAATATGGGTGCAGCCTTTATCCTTACCATATCTGACAAGTCTGGTTGTGTAACACGGATTATTCTTCAGAGCTGTCAAGCTCAGTGACCTGCTTGTTGAAATACAAGTGATGTAACAGTCTGAGAATAGCAGGAAAGTTAAAATCGTGGGAGGCCATAGGTTGAAAGGAATCAAATGAGAACATGCAAAATGGGGTTCAAACTCCTTGCCGGCTTTACTGCCTGTTCATAGGGTTTAAATTTCCAGGTAACTTATTTTAATCGGGATGTCACTTGATGTTTGAAATGGAAGGTCTTGCTTGACCAAACTCATTGAATCTTTTGAAGAGGTAACAGAAGAGAGTAGTCAATGGTAATGCAGTAGATGTAATTTATCTCGATTTTCAAAAGGCCTTCGATAAGGTACCCTATAATAGACTGATGAACAAGGTCAGAGAATGCGGAGTCAGGGGACAAGTAGCAGAATGGATAGTTAGCTGGCTTCATGACAGAAAGCAGAGAGTAGGGGTAAAAGGTAGCTATTCACAGTGGCAGAAGGTGGGTAATGGTGTCCCACAAGGATCACTGATGGGGCCACTGTTGTTCACAATTTATATTAACGATTTAGACATTGGAATCAAAAACACAATTTCTAAATTTGCGGATGACACCAAATACTAAGAAGGACTGCAACAAATTACAGGAGGACATTAATAAACTTGCAGAATGGGCATATAATTGGCAAATGAAGATCAACACAGATTAATGTGAGGTATTACATTTTGGAAGGAAGAATCGAGAGGTCACTTATTACTTGGAGGGTGCGTGGAGGGAGCGGGGTAAAGGAACAAAGAGATTTTGGAGTACAAATACACGAATCTCTAAAAGTTGCGACACAGGTTAGCAAGGCCATAAAAAAAGCAAGTCAAGCACTAGGATTTATTTCTAGAGTTGAAAAGTAAGGAAGTTATGCTTATTAACCTGTATCGAACCTTGGTTAGACCACACTTAGGGTATTGCATACAGCGTTGGTTGCCATATTATAAAAAAGATATTGAGGCACTGGAGAAGGTGCAGAGAAGATTTACAAGGATGATACCAGAAATGCGAGGGTATTTGTATCAGGAAAGGATGAACAGGCTGGGTCTCTTTTCTCTTGAAAAAAGAAGGCTGAGGGGTGACCTAATAAATGTCTTCAAAATTATGAAAGATTTTGATAAAAGTGGATACAGAGAGAATGTTTCCACTTGTGGGGAAGAGCATAACTAGAGGCAATCAATATAAGCTAGTCGCCAAGAAATCCCATCAGGAATTCAGAAGAAAAATCTTTCCCTAAAGACTGATGAGAATGTGGAGCTCACTACCACAGGGACTGGTTGAAGCGAATGGTATAGATCAGTAAGACAAAGGTTCTCTACCAACCTGCCCCTGCCTCACAGTACTGCCCCCCCCACGATCATCAAGATCCACGACAAGACCTTGGACAGTGTGGATCACTTTCCATACTTTGGGAGCCTCCTGTGAGCGAGGGCAGACATCGATGACGAAACCCAACATCACCTTCAGTGTGCCAGTGCAGCCTTTGGTCGCCTAAGGAAACACATGTTTGAAGACTAAGATCTCAAACCAGGCACCAAGGTCATGGTCTACAGAGCAGTAGTGAATCCCACCCTCCTTTATGCTTCAGAGACATGGACAATGTCCAGCAGGCAACTCAAAGCACTGGAGAAGTACCACCAATGTTGCCTCTGCAAAATTATGCAAATCCGTTGGCAGGAGAGGCATATTCTCTCAGGCCAATTAGCTCCGATGGGCGGGCTTCGTAGTTCGCATGCCTGATACAAGCCTCCCGAAACAGGCACTCTACGCTAGTGGGAGTTGTGTTCAGATCACCAAACAGTAGTAGTGAGGATGGCAGCAAACAGAAAATTAGAGATGCATGCAATAAAGGTACAGCAGTTATAATGGGTGACTTTAATCTACATACAGATTGGGCTAAGCAAACTGATAGCAATACAGTGGAGGAGGATTTTCTGCAGTGTGTAAGGGATGGTTTTCTAGAAAAATATGTCGAGGAACCAACTAGAGAGCTGGCCATCTTAGACTGAGTGTTGTGTAATGAGGGAGGATTAATTAGCAATCTTGTTGTGCGAGGCCCCTTGGGGAAGAGTAATCATGATATGGTAAAATTCTTCTTTAAGATGGAGAGTGACACAATTAATTCAGAGACTACGGTCCTGAACTTAAAGAAAGGTAACTTCGATGGTATGATTCGTGAATTGGCTAGGATAGACTGGTGAATGATACTTAAAGGGTTGATGGTGGATAGGCAATGGCAGACATTTAAAGACCACATGGATGAACTTCAACAATTGTACATCCCTGTCTGGCGTAAAAATAAAACGGGGAAGGTGGCTCAACCGTGGCTAACAAGGGAAATTAGGGATAATGTTAAATCCAAGGAAGAGGCATATAAATTGGCCAGAAAAAGCAGCAAACCTGACGACTGGGAGAAATTTAGAATTCAGTAAAGGAGGACGAAGGGTTTAATTAGGAGGGGGAAAATAGAATATGAGAGTAAGCTTGTAGGGAACATAAAAACTGACTGCAAAAGCTTCGATAGATATGTGAAGAGAAAAAGATTAGTGAAGACTAATATAGGTCCCTTGCAGTCAGAATCAGGTGAATTTATAATGGGGAACAAAGAAATGGCAGACCAATTGAACAAATACTTTGGTTCTGTCTTCACGAAGGAAGACACAAATAACCTTCCGGAAATACTAGGGGACCGAGGGTCTAGCGAGAAGGAGGAACTGAAGGAAATCCTTATTCGTCAGGAAATTGTGTTCGGGAAATTGATGCGATTGAAGGCCGATAAATCCTCAGGGCCTGGTAGTCTGCATCCCAGAGTACTTCAGGAAGTGGCCCTAGAAATAGTGGATGCATTGATGATCATTTTCCAACAGTCGATAGACTCTGGATCAGTTCCTATGGATTGGAGGGTAGCTAATATACCCCCACTTTTTAAAAAAGGAGGGAGAGCGAAAACAGGAAATTATAGACTGGTTAGCCTGACATCAGTGGTGGGTAAAATGTTGGAATTAATTAGTAAAGATGTAATAGCAGCGCATTTGGAAAGCAGTGACAGGATCGATCCAAGTCAGCATGGATTAAGAAAGGGAAATCATGCTTGACAAATCTTGAATTTTTTGAGGATGTAACTAGTAGAGTGAACAAGGGAAAACCAGTGGATGTTATTGTGTTCCTAACACAGATGAGTCTGCACACAGGGAGGTTAAAGTAACAGTGACCTCAGTCTTTATTAAGACACTCCAGAGTCAGGAACAGGCCTCAGGGGCCGGCTTATATGCAGTGCTCCCAAGGGATGCTGGGATCCCTTGGGACTACAGAGGATGCACACCCTGGTGGCGGAACATGGGAGTGCATGCTTTACAGATACACAACATCACTCCTCCTCAAAGTCAAAGTGAAAACTATTTACAAGGTAAGGCGGTCAGGAGCCTTTCTTTCCCTGGTAGACAGCCTCGATACCAAAGTCTGTTCTGGTGTGTTGGCTGTGCCCTCGCTGGGCTGGCGTGTTGTTGGCCCTGCAGGCCTGCTGGATGAGTCTGGCCTTGCTGGGCTGTTGGGCATCATGGGTTCAATTTCCTGGTCTGGGGTGATCCTTTGGGTGTGTGTTGTGGGCTCGAAAAAGGTGGTGTCTGCTGTGGGTTGTTCAGGGCAGTCTGTGAACCGCAGCCTCGTTTGGTCCAGGTGCTTTCTGCAAATTTGTCCATTGTCTAGTTTGACTACAAATACCCAACTCCCTTCTTTAGCCATCACCGTGCCTGCGATCCACTTGGGACCATGTCCATAGTTTAGCACATACCCTCAGGCTTTCAATGTTGGCGGTGGCAGTGTTTCCCGACATTATTTCACATTCAATTCATTTTGAAAAAGCATCCACCACCACCAGGAACATTTTACCGAGAAACGGGCCCGCATAGTCGACATGGATCCTTGACCATGGTCTGGAGGGCCAGGACCACAAACTTAGTGGTGCCTCTCTGGGCGCATTGCTCAACTGAGCACACACGCGGCATTGCCGTACACAGGACTCTAAGTCAGAGTCGATACCGGGCCACCATACGTGGGATCTGACTATCGCTTTCATCATTACTATACCCGGGTCTGTGCTATGGAGATCCGAGATAAACGTCTGCCTGCCCTTTTTGGGTAGCACTATGTGGCAACCCCACAACAGGCAGTCTGCCTGAATGGACAGCACGTCCTTTCGCAGCTGGAACGGCTTGATTAGCTCTTGCATTTCAACGAGGATGCTGGCCCAGCTCCCATGCAGTACACAGCAGAGGATCTTGGCTGGTCCAGGTCCTAATCTGGCGGGCCGTGACAGGTGATTTATCATTTTCAAACGCTTCCATGACCATCAACAAGTCTGCGGGCTGCGCCACCATCAACAAGTTTGCAGGCTGCGCCATTTCCACCCCCATGGTGGGCAATTGTAACCGACTGAAAGCATCCGCACAGTTCTTGGTGCCTGGCCTGTGGCAGATGGTATAGTTATATGCTGACAGCGCGAGTGCCCACCTTTGTATGCGGGCTGAGGCATTAGTATTTATCCCCTTGTTTTCAGCGAACAGGGATATGAGGGGCATGTGATCGGTTTCCCGCTCAAATTTGAGGCCAAACAGGTACTGATGCATTTTCTTTACCCCGAACACACACACTAATGCCTCTTTCTCAATCATGCTGTAGGCCCTCTCGGCCTTAGACAAGCTCCTGGAAGCATAGGCGACAGATTGCAACTTCCCCGCAATTTTAGCTTGTTGTAATACACACCCGACTCCGTACGACGATGCATCACATACTAGCACAAGTCTTTTACACGGGTTATACAATACAAGCAGCTTGTTGGAGCATAAAATGTTTCTGGCTTTTTCAAAAGCAATTACTTGTTTTTTTTTCCCCATACCCAGTTCTCACCTTTACGCAATAACACATGCAGGGGCTCTAAAAGGGTGCTTAACCCGGGTAGGAAGTTATCAAAAAAGTTGAGGAATCCCAGGAACGACCGCAGCTCCATGACATTCTGTGGCCTGGGCGCGTTCCTGATAGCCTCTGTCTTGGCGTCTGTGGGCCGAATGCAGTCTGCCACAATCTTTCTCCCCAAAAACTTCACTTCTGTTGCCATGAAGATGCATTTCGACCTCTTCAGCCGCAGCTCTATACGATCCAGTCGCTGGAGGACCTCCTCCAGGCTTTGTAGGTGCTCAGCGGTGTCCCGACCCGTGACCAATATGTCGCCCTGAAAAACCACTGTGCGTGGTACCGACTTGAGTAAACTCTCCATGTTTCTCTGGAAGATCGCTGCAGCTGGCCGAATTCCAAACGGGCATCTGTTGTAGATGAACAGTCTCTTGTGCATGTTGATTTAGGTGAGGCCCTTCGAAGACACCTCCAGCTCCTGCGTCATGTAGGCCGAAGTCAGGTCAAGCTTGGTGAACACCTTGCCTCCTGCCAGCATCGCAAACAGGTCGTCTGCCTTAGGTAGCGGGTATTGGTCCTGGAACGAGAAATTATTAATAGTTACTTTATAATCATCACAAATCTTGACCATGCCATCACTTTTGAGTACTGGAACAATCGGGCTGGCCCACTCGCTGCATTCCACTGGGGAGATGATGCCCTCACGTTGCAGCCTGTCCAGCTCGATTTCCACTCTCTCCCTCATCATGTGAGGTACTGCTCGTGCCTTGTGGTGAATGGGTCATGCCTCTGGGACCAAGTGGATCCACACCTTCGTCCTGGAAAAGTTTCCAATGCCTGGCTCAAAAAGGGAAGAAAATTTGTAAAGAACCTGGGTACATAAGGCCTCATCGACATGTGATAGCGCTCGGATGTCATCCCAGTTCCAATGGATTTTTCCCAGCCAGCTCCTTCCAAGCAGTGTGGGGCCATCGCCCTGGACAATCTAGAGTGGCAGTTCGTGCATCATGCCCTTATAGGTGACCTTGACCATGCGCTGCCCAGGACAGTGATGAGCTCTTTGGTGTACGTTCTCAGTTTCGTGTGGATGGGGCTCAGGGCTGGTCTGAGTGCCTTGTTGCACCACAATCTTTCAAACATCTTTTTACTCATGATGGATTGACTAGCACCAGTGTCCAGTTCCATGGCTACGGGTAAGCCATTCAATTTTACATTTAGCATTATAGGTGGACATTTCCTCAAAAATATGTGCATCCCGTGTACTTCAGCATCTGTCTCCTCTCGCTGAGGCTCAAAATTGCTTTGATCCACCATGGGTCGATCTTCCTCTGCCACGTGATAGTTAGCAGGTTTTGCAGAGCTTGCAGCTCACCTGCAAGTTCCACAGCTCTTGCAAACATACCCTTTGAAGCGGCATGAATAGGCTGAATGGAAGCCTACACAACGCCAACAAGGTGTGAATTGCCTTGCATTCTTCCTGTGTTGCGGACTCTGAGTCATCTGGATAACCTGAGGCCTGCTGGCAGTTGCAGACTCGTGGTGTCTGCCCTGTATGTTTCTGCTCGCAAACACAGTTCCAGTTAATTTATGAACATTGCTAGCATTTGTGTGCTGAGAGATTTGTTTGGTGTTATCACTGATAGACATAAACACCTGTGCTATCGCAATGGTCTTACTGAGGGTCGGTGTCTTTACAGTCAAAAGTTTTCGTTGGATGATCTCATGGCCAATGCCCAGTCCAAAAAGTCTCTGAGCATCTGCTCCAGGTAGTCATCACATTGTCCTGCAAGTCACCTTAGCTCAGTGACGTAGCTCGCCACTTCCTGACCTTCAGATCGCTGGCACGTGTAGAACCGATATCTCACCATCAGCATGCTCTCCCTCAGGTTAAGATGCTCCCAAACCAGTGTACACAGCTCCTCATGACTTATCTGTGGGTTTCACCGGAGCCAGAAGATTCTTCATGAGGCTGTAGGTCGGTGCCCCGCAGACAGTGAGGAATACTGCTCTCCTTTTTGCAGCGCTTCCTTCTCCGTCCAGTTCGTTGGCTACAAAGTACTGGTCTAGCCGTTCGACATAGGCTTCCCAGTCCTCACCCTCCGAGAACTTCTCCAGGATGCCCACAGTTTGCTGCATTTTTGCGTTGGATTCATATACTCGTCGCCAGTTATTGTGTTCCTAACACAGATGAGACTGCACACAGGGAGATTAAAGTAACAGTGACCTCAGTCTTTATTAAGGCACTCCAGAGTCAGGAACAGGGCTTCGGGGCTGGCTTATATACAGTGCTCCCAAGGGTGCTGGATCCCTTGGGACTATAGGGGATGCGCTCCCTGGTGGTGGAACGTGGGAGTGCATGCTTTACAGATACACAAAAGATGTGGTGTATTTGGACTTTCAAAAGACTTTTGACAAGGTCCCACACAAGAGATTAGTGTGCAAAATTAAAGAACATGGTATTGGGTGTAATGTATTGACGTGGATAGAGAACTGGTTGGCAGACAGGAAGCAAAGAGTAGGATTAAACGGGTCCTTTTCAGAATGGCAGGCAGTGACTAATGGGGTACTGCAAGGTTCAGTGCTGGCACCCCAGCTATTTACAATATACATTAATGATTTAGACGAAGGAATATCTCCAAGTTTGCAGATGACACTAAACTGGGTGGCAGTGTGAGCTGTGAGGAAGATGCTAAGAGACTGCAGGGTGACTTGGACAGATTAGGTGAGTGGGCAAATGCATGGCAAATGCAGTATAATATAGATAAATGTGAGGTTATCCACTTTGGTGGCAAAAACAGGAAGGTAGAACATGAGCTGAAAGGTGACAGATTATTAAAAGGGGAGATGCAGCGAGACTTGGGTGTCATGGTGCATCAGTCATTGAAAGCTGGCATGCAGGTACAGCAGGCGGTGAAGAAGGCAAATGGCATGTTGGCCTGCATAGTGAGTGGAATTGAGTATAGGTACAGGGCCTCGGTGAGTCCACACCTTGAATATTGTGTACAGTTTTGGTCTCCTAATCTGAGGAAGGACATTCTTGCTATTGAGGGAGTACAGCAAAGGTTCACCAGACTCACTCCCGGGATGGCAGGACTGACATATGAAGAAGGACTGGATCGACTAGGCTTATGTTCACTGGAATTTAGAAGAATGAGAGGAGATTTTATCGAAACATATAAAATTCTGACGGGATTGGACAGGCTAGATGCAGGAAGAATGTTCCCGATGTTGGAGAAGTCCAGAACCAGTGGTCACAGTCTAAGGATAAGGGATAACCATTTAGGACCGAGATGAAGAGAAATTTCTTCACTATGAATTGTGAACCTGTGGAATTCTCTACCACAAAAAGTTTTTGAGGCGAGTTCGTTTGATATATTCAAAAGGGAGTTAGATGTGGTCCTTACAGCTAAAGGAATCAAGCGGTATGGAGAGAAAGCAGGAATGGGGTACTGAAGTTGCATGATCAGCCATGATCATATTGAATGGTGGTGCAGGCTCGAAGGGCCGAATGGCCTACACCTGCACCTATTTTCTATGTTTCTATGTTAAGTTCCATCACAACAAGTGAGCCCTGAAAAAAATGTAACATCCCCACCGACTCTTGGGAATCCGTGGCCCATGACCATGTAAAGTGTAGAAGAAGCATTCGGGAAGGTGCCAAACACTTTTGAGTCTTTTCGTCGGGAGCACACGGACGTCAAGTACAAACAGCGGAACTAGTGTACGACTAACCAAGCAGCCCACTCAGCCGTCCCTTCCTGCCTCACCTGTGACAGTGTCTGTCAATCCCGATTGGATTCATCAGTCACCATCAGCAATTCATCCTCGACTCTGAGGGACTGACTAAGAAGAACATAGATGGATTTAAGGGGAGACTAGACAAGCGTATGAGGGAGAAG
Source organism: Pristiophorus japonicus (assembly GCF_044704955.1). Taxonomy (NCBI): domain Eukaryota; kingdom Metazoa; phylum Chordata; class Chondrichthyes; family Pristiophoridae; genus Pristiophorus; species Pristiophorus japonicus. The sequence goes on along the minus strand of NC_091982.1, from coordinate 161,565,479 downwards.
GGATTAGAGGGTTATGCTGATAGATTTAGATGAGGGAAGATGGGAGGAGGCTCGAGTGGAGCATAAATACGGCATGGACTGGTTGGGCTGAATGACCTGTTTCTGTGCTGCATATCCAATGTAATCCTATGTAATCCTATATAAAAGCAATTACCCACCAGCAGTCAATGACCGGCTGAAACAGCTGCCTTATCTCCAGCTGAATAGATCAATTTTTTTATGGACATGTAAAGATATTTTTGGTATTTTGTTCTGGTACCTGCTCTTTACTATCAGGCACATTATTTAATAGCTCACAAGACACATACACAGCAGTGGCTATTTTTAAGTTTGCCATTATTGTCTTCCTGGTAACAGAACTGAGAGATTCTAACACTAAAATCAAGTAATGCAGCAATTGTGATTGGTTTATTTATGGAATGACGACCTGCTACTTTTTTTGAAGGACGCGACTGCTGCCAACGCACTGGAAGTAGTTGCGTATGCGCAGTCTCAGTGTTTATTTTGGTGTTTCCGATTTGGAACAAAAACTGTTGGGAGAAAGCTTGGAGGCGCTGTTTGAAAAAAATTGAAAGTTAAATGATCCCATGTGGTGGGGAATGAGAACAGGGAGCCGAGTTGAAATGTCGGGAACATATGAACATACGAAAAATAACGGACAGGTAAAGACCATATGGTCCATCAAGCCCATCCCAACAATTTCGATATCTTGTGTAACAGTTTTTGGCTATTGAAACAGGGCCTGGATACCATGGGCAGAGTTGGCCAGTTTGCAGCTTTAATGGCGATATGGCTGATAAATATATGGCCTTGTGAATCCCCCATTTACTTCGTTCTACCATTGGTGGCCCTGCCTTCAGCTATCTGGGCCATAAGCTCTGGAATTTCTTCCACAAATCTCTCCACCTCTCTCCTTCTTCAAGACCCTCCTTAAAATGTACTTCTTTGATCAAGCATTGGTCACCTGTCATAGTGCCTGATGTACAGTTGACTTCTTTCATCTTTATTTATTGTTGGTGCTATGTTAAGTTGTCAACAGTTTGCTTCAATGAAATAGCTTAACAATCAGAAATAAACCATTTGAACTTGGGTAATGAATCAAATTTGATTTTTATTGATAGGAACAGATGGAAAATTGCAATCATAAGACTATTAAAGCATGTGCTTAAAATGGAAAAGTACTGTGCTGAATTGCCACAAAATGCTAAATGTGGAATACACATCTTGTGCATTGTTGGAACCCCAGGATGCTTCCAGTGTCCTGGACAATCATGTGCACAGGAAGTGTTGTCAGCTGGAGGAGCTCAAGCTTCAGGTTTCTCTCTATCCACTCTGTCTAGACCCCTTATGATTTTGAACACATCTATCAAATCTCCTCTGAATCTTCTCAATCAAGGTGTTCAAAATCATGAGGAGTTTAGATAGAGTAGATAGAGAGAAACTGTTCCCATTGGTGGAAGGGTCAAGAACCAGAGGACACAGATTTAAGGTGATTGGCAAAAGAACCAAAAGCGACATGAGGAAAAACTTTTTATGCAGCGAGTGGTTAGCATCTGGAATACACGGCCTGAGAGGGTGGTAGAAACAGACTCAATTGCGGCTTTCAAAAGGGAATTGGATAAGTACCTGAAGGAAAATAATTTTCAGGGGAAAGGGCAGGGCAGTGGGACTAGGTAAAGTGCACTTGCAAAGAGCTGGCATGGGCTTGATGGGCCGAATGTGCTGTACCATTCTATGCTGTAAAGAGAGTGATTATGCTGCTGAACTCATAAATGTGCACTCAATTGTATGCACCACTTCCCATTCTTGATTTAGCTGGAGAGGGAATCTGCTCCCGTCCTGTCTCCAAAAGGTAACATACAGCTATCTCTCTGAAGCATTTGTTATGGGTGATTCGTTAGAGTACATTTCCTTTTTAATATTTTTGAAGAATTTGTGGAACTGAAGTAGATAGTTATGAGCTCATAATAAAACCCCCAGAAAGTGGAAATCAGAGTTACAAAGTAAACATTGTCTTAAATAAATAAATTGTGCATATCAAGATGGATGCAAATACCTGTACTTTAGGCAGCAATATTAACAAGGGGAACAAGAAAAGAGATGGGCCACAGTTAAGATTTGTGAAGGACAAAGTTAAGAGTTGTACTGTGCAAAATTTACTTCTACCAGCAGACAGTAAAGTAGATGAACTACTCCGCCTGATAAGCATGGAGGAGGGGACATCCACCCAGTTCTGATGCGGTTCAATAAAATTTTTTACATTGCACGTCATTCACATTATAGAGCATGCTAGATCCCATGTACTGTGTTCATTTTCCCCTTTTATCTGCATTCAGTAAAGTTTCATAGGCAGATATTCAGTGCAAAGTATTATGACGTTTTTTTAAGCAAAGCAAAACCTCATATTATTAAAAGCTGTGGATTGAAGGCACGTCTGATTCTGTTTCCAGGTCTTCTGATGACACTGATTCTGTGGTGGACGAACTTGAAGAGGAGCTGGAGGAACAAGGAAACTGGGGCATCATTGTTTCTCTGTGTTGCTTGTGAGGACATGTTGAAACATTTACTGGTATTTGCTCACATTCGCGATCTGCTTGGCAACTCATCTGGGTGTGTTTTCCTGTTTATGAAAGACACAGGAAAAAACATTAATTAAAGGAGTCAAAAGTTACTTTCTCACTACCTTTGTTACTCCCCACCCCCGCCATCCCAACCAACATTCTAAACATACAGATCTTGCGACAGAAGGTCTGGGAGTATGTCAAACTTCTCGCTATAATCCTTCAATTCCTTCTCTCTACTCAATTTGCTTTCCAAACCTATTTATAATTGTTTCAATTATAAATTGTAACTTATTCCACAATTCTTTTATTTTCTGTGCAAAAATAAATGTTTTGCCCGATTTCCCTTCTCACTCCGACCTTAAAAGTTCATAACTCCTAGTGCCTGTTCACCAAGGCACAGACTTGAATTTGCATCTTCAAAATGTTGAAACCTTCAATTAGGTCCCTTGCAACTCTCCTCTTTTCCAAAGAAAATAAGCCCAACTTTAATTTTCATCCAAACAAATTCCTGGTACCTGAGATCATCTGAATGGACGGTAATAATACCCTTCCTATATACAGAGACCAGAACAGCACACATTACCCCAAGACAGAGTCTGACCAGTACCTTATGTGGGAGTGAAAGTCCGTATTACCCAAACACCTCGCTGTTTGCTGTGCACAGACTGTGAGATCAACATATGTTGGGTTAAAAGTTCAAAAGTTTTCTGATGAGCATATGTTGTAAATTGGGTATGAGATCAAAGCAGAGGATGTCCTCACAGGAAAGAAGATACTAGAAGGTGTGAGAGTCATTCAGCCATATTTGAATGTGTCAATTTGGTCACCTGTGTGTTATAGTAATAAAATGCATGGCAAAGGTCGATTGCAGCAATGAAGCAATTTTAGGATAGTTGAGTGCCTGGATATTTATTTTACACTGTTATTCTGTTATCATTTGTCTGTACCTTTGATGTACCAGGATTTATTGTTAGTATGCATGGAATGTAATGATCAAAGACAAAATTAGTATTAGAAATGTAAGTGAACACTGTTTTACTAGCTCATACTGGGATCATGGTTAGTGTGTGCCTCAAAAGCAGCTCTCATACTGGTTTTGTGTAGTATGAAGTTTCAATAAAGACCTGATCCTGCATTACTACAATTGAGTGTGTGTGTAATCTGATGTTTAAAGCAACAAAATGAAAAAGAAAAAGGAACCAACCCAACATCTTGGTGACCCCGATGTGATTATTCCAAATTCCATTGGCTGAGTTGGTTTGTTGAAATCGAAGTCAGTTCGAGGAAGTTTTTCCACAATTCAGTTCGGGGGTGAATATTCTCGTGGCTGTCATGACTTAAAGGGATCTCCAGTTAGCAATGGAAGGATCAGGGAATATTCCAGATGAGATCCGGTCATTTCTTAATGAATGGATTGAGTCTAAAGGGGGACCTTACGGGATAGGGCAGGAAACAATGACAGGAGGATGGAGAGAGACACGGCAGTCCTTAGTGGAGAGTGTCCGGATAAAAAAGATTAAGGTGTTCGGGTTAAAAAGTGATAGGAAGAGAAAAGCATTAGTGTTATAGTGTCTAATGCTGGGGATTCAAAAGTTAGAAGAAGAGGCTGAGGCTAGAGTTAGAGAAGTCTCAGAATTCACAGAGCGGATAACAACAGCTAGGAAAGAAGTAGAAAACTGCCACTTCCAGGCTTTCGGAAACGGAAACAAGATCTGGAGAAAGGAATATCTAAGCTGCAGCAGGTGGCAATTGTAGCTTGCCCAGCAGAGACAGAAAGTGATGAAGCCTGGTGGTATTCAGTGGATTCCCCAGGTTCCGAGTGTTGAAAAGGGGGTTAAGGGATAGGGAGCACGCCCACCCTTCCCTTCTGCTCCACCTTTGTCTTCTCTGATATGGTTCGTATAGCAATGTTAGATAAGGAGGCAGAGCAGTTAGATGCCTCTTCGCTTCCTCAGATGCTTGTCATCCCGCAACATTACACACGACTTTCCAGTAATGCGGGGATTGGGGGAAGCACGTTCGGGCAGACAAGGTGAGAGCATAATCATAAAACTTCCACTCCCTCTGGAGGTTGTGAAGGGAACACTACCTTTAGTGGTTTTAGGGATTCCTGGTATGAGTGAGGAGGGGTAATGCTACAGGAGATGAGAGCTATCCTTAGTGAATTAGAACCTGCATCACTTCAAGGTCTTATTGAGTTTACCCAATGGTAGTGTAATATTCTAGGATGGTGGCAGTCATGGGACATATTGGAGAAACAGATGGTTCACATGATTCTATGAGCTTTAGGGAATCACTGGGGAAAGATAGTAGGTTTTGAAACAAACCCCAGGTCCCTGCTTGGTAGAATAATTGTTGCTGCGATCTTTGGTGCTCACTCAGGGTCACAGTTGATGAAGCAGTTTGCATTATTACCAGGTGAAAGACCCAGGGAAGCCGGGGAAGATATATTCCAGTTGTGTAAAAGTATGGGAACTAATTGGATTGATATCAGTCATTATGGGGATGATACACAGAGAGAGATCATTTTGACTCTCCTACCCCCTTCAGTAGTTCTGGAAGTAGATGCCTGGGGCGGGGACGAGAGTTTTGATAAATGGTCGGCGAGAGTAGAAAGCTTATATCAGAGAGCTGCAAGTATTCCAGTCATGGAAGTGAGACAGGGGTTACAGGGATGGAAGGCAGAAGGGCCTGAGTGGATAAATTCCGGGAGGGGTCGTGAGAAAGAAGCAGGACCAGGTGGTGCCTGGATTCTGACCTATTAGGTGATAGAGGACAGGGATAGACTGCCTAAAGAATTAGGGAAGTTAAAAGAAAAATTGAAGAATCAGGAAAAGTGAGCAAGAAGCACAGGTGGGAATGATACCGCGATCCAGTTGGTGAGATCGGGGTAGATTCTGCAAGTTGGGGGTAATTGGAATAGGGATGCCGCGCCTCAACCACATGTTGTTCCCTTAGGACCCTTACTTCAGGGTAGGGGTGGCCATCCTCTTATCGAGGCATGTGTGGAAGGGCAGCATGAAATATCTTCGATTGACAGAGGATCTGCTGGACAAATGAAGGTTGAGGTGGTCCTGGAGGAAGGGGACTTCCGTCCTCAGAGAAAGTACCCCATCGTCCCAGATGCACAAAGAGCAATTACTGAACAGCTAGTGATGAAAGCAGTGGGAGAAGCTTGCTCAGAAGCACTTACAGTTTCTGTAGGAATGGGCTGTCTCAGAACTGATGAGATGTTCAGTGAGAAGCTAAAATGTGGGAGTTGGAAACATGATCTAAAGGGAAACAGAATGAGACCTAGAATGTTGGCAAATGTTGGGAGAAGCAGTTATAGCAGTTCCAAAGGGTGAACTGAGAAAAGGATTGAGACTCTCGACTGAATCTTCAGCATTCCCATCAACCTTTACTCTATATCATTACACTCCTCTCATATACCAGGTAAAAATATTAAAAACTGTGCAGGAGTTAACAGACTTATTTGCACACACAGACTGTGAGTCTAAGATTTTGAATCGATACAAAATGGGATTCAGTAGAAAACATCAGAAATTGAAAATTGTTTCAAGGGAAAGTTTAAAATAGTTATGATGGAATAAAGGAGGAAAGGAAAGATCATGTCTCTTTTCAATAGTTCTACAGATTTTTCTTTGACGTTTCAGTGTGAATGTTAAAGTTTTTAAAAAAGCATTTGTGACTGTTTCTTCGTTACTCCTCCTCCCTCTTTTTCAAGTGGTACTGGTAAGTTTACAATATTGGTCTGAATTAAATTAGAGTTATTGGGCCCAAGTTTCCACATGATAAAAAACGGGCGCCCCTCCGAGCTGGGCGCCCGTTTTTCGTGCCTAAAACGGTGCCGGAAAAAAAAACTCGCGATTCTGGAGAGCCCTGCAGCTCCTTGTCTGTTTGGCGCGGCGCCCAGGGGGGCGGAGCCTACACTCGCGCCGATTTTGTAAGTGGGAGGGGGCGGGTACTATTTAAATTAGTTTTTTTCCTGCCGGCAACCGTGTGCATTGGAGCGTTCGCGCACACTCAGTGTGAAGGAAACATTGGCACTCGGCCATTTTTGTAGTTCTTTGTAGCTGTTTAATTTTTGAACATTTTTTAATAAAAGCACATTGCCATCAGCACATCAGCACTGAGGCTTCCTGCAGCCTTCTCACTGTCTCCTTCCCGCCCGCCGTCTGGAACGGCTTCCTCCCCCCACCCTCCCCCCCCCACTCCGTTTGGTCGATCGGGCCCGCACTCCCGCCCACCCGCCCGCCGTCTGGAACGTCTTCCTCCCCCCCACCCCCCCGCTGCGTTCGGTCGATCGGTCCTGCACTCCCGCCCGCCCGCGGACAGGTTGGATGCAGGAAGAATGTTCCCAATGTTGGGGAAGTCCAGAACCAGAGGTCACAGTCTAAGGATAAGGGGTAAGCCATTTAGGACCGAGATAAGGAGAAACTTCTTCACCCAGAGAGTGGTGAACCTGTGGAATTCGAGCGTTAAGGCCAATTCACTAAATATATTCAAAAGGGAGTTAGATGAAGTCCTTACTACTCGGGGGATCAAGGGGTATGGCGTGAAAGCAGGAAGGGGGTACTGAAGTTGCATGTTCAGCCATGAACTCATTGAATGGCGGTGCAGGCTAGAAGGGCTGAATGGCCTGCTCCTGCACCTATTTTCTATGTTTCTATGTTTCTATGATTTGCTCCTGATTTTTAGGAGCAACTGGTGTAGAACGGAGTATCTTAGAAATCGGAATTCTTATCATTTAGTTTGCTCCAGTTCTAGTCAGTTCGAACAGTTTCACTTTGGAACAGAATTTTTTTTTCAAAAGGAGGCGTGTCCGGCCACTTACGCCTGATTTCAAAGTTTCGGCAGTGAAAACTTACTCCAAACTAACTTCGAATGGAGTAAGTGAAGATTTTTGTGTGCTCGAAAAAACCTTGTCTACACTTTAGAAAATCAAGCGTAGGTTACAAATCAGGCGTAGGGAATGCTGGAGGGAGGGGGGGTGTTTAAAGGGAAGTTTACAAACATTAAATACTTTAATTTTAGAAATAAAGAGCCATCATCAATAATAAATTATAAATACATCTATAAATCAACCAATAAATCAATCAAAAAAATTAGTAAGAAATAATTTTTTTTTAAATCAATAAATAAAACATTTTCTACTTACCGACTGCAGTACCGGGAGCCATCCAACAGCGTGCTGGGATGTCCCCCTCAGTGTGTCTCTGTCAGTGTCTCTATCTCTCTGTCTGTCTGTGTGTCTCTCATTCTCTGTCTGTCAGTGTCTGTGTTTCTGACAGCGAGGGGAGGGGAAGGAGGGGGGTAGAGGGAGAGGAGGGGGGTAGAGGGAGAGAGGGGGGGAGCAGAAGGAAGGAAGGGGGAGAAGGGGAAGGGGGAGAAGGGGAGGGGGGAGAAGGGGGGAGAAGGAGAGAAAGGAGATGGGGGAAAGGAGATTGGGGGGAAAGGAGATGGGGAAGGAGATTGGGGGGGAAGGAGATTGGGGGGGAAGGAGATTGGGGGGGTGGGGGGGAAAGGAGAAGGGGGAGGGAGGCTGAATGGGCCGGGCCCGAGACTTCGGGCAGGGAACGTCCCCAGCACCAGATTTACAGGTAGGTGGCGTTGGGTCGGGTCAGGGGGGTGGTGAGAGGGAGGTCGGTTCGGGTCGGGGGGTGGGAGGGAGGGAGGGAGAGGGAGGTCAGGTTGGGGGAAGGGAGGTCAGGTCGGATCCAGTCTGGAGGCTGGGGGTGGGGGGGGAGCGGGTGTCGGGTCCGGTCCGGGGGCGGGGGGGTGGGGGAGCGGGTGTCGGGTCCGGTCCGCAGGGGGGCGAGGGAGCGGGTGTCGGGTCCGGTCCGCAGGGGGGCGGGTGTCGGGTCCGGTCCGCGGGGGGGGGGGGGGGGAGCGGGTGTCGGGTCCGGTCCGCAGGGGGGCGGGGGAGCGGGTGTCGGGTCCGGTCCGCGGGGGGGGGGGGCGGGAAGCGGGAGTCGAGTCGGGTCGGGAGGAAGCAGGAGCTGGGCGTGGGAGGAGCCTTATTCACACAGCCCCAGTGAGGCCATTGGGCCAGGGCTAGGGGCTGCGTGCTTCGGCCCCTCCCACACAATTTCGGGTGCCTGGAGCTACTGCACTTGCGTGCCCACTGTAGCGCGCATGTGCAGAGGTCCCGGCACTGTTTTCAGCGCAGGGACCTGGCTCCGCCCCCTACAGCTCCTGCTGCGCTGCGCCGAGGGCCAGAGGACCTGCAGGGAGGTGGAAAATATGGAGGGTTTTTTTAGGCGCACTTTGTAGCGCGAAAAATGGGCATCCAGGTCGGTACTGCGCCGTTCTAGGCGCGGCTCAAAACTTGGGCTCATTGTGTCTCCAAAGCAGCTCTCATATTGATTTTGTGTGGTATGAAATTTCAATAAAGACCTGATTTTGCATTGCTACAACTGTGTGTGTGTGTGTAATCTGATGTTTAAAGCAACAAAATGAAAAAGAACAAGAAAGCAGTCCAACACCTTATACAGCAGTAATCCACTTTTTTTGATTTATATACTCTGCTACTTGTTAGTGCAACCAAATAGCTGATTTACCTTTAAAAAAAATTATTGTAGCCAAGCACTTTGCTAATTTGTTCCTTGTACTGGTGTGTAGTAAATGTTTCAAAAATGTTGTGCACCACGAAAAAATACATTGTAGTAAACAATGGGCTGCAAAGTTTTTTAAAATACTGTTAATTTATTTCATCCCATTGATGCAATAATTTGTTATTTATATCAGTCATGTACCACTAACATCACATGGGAGCTTTTCTTTTACAGTGAACATGTCCATTATTTGTAATGGGAATGTATATTCTTTGTACAGTGGTTATAAACTGAGTTTTAGACTAGATGATTGCAAAATCCACTTGTCTCCAATACTGACTTCATTGATATGGTGAGTTACACAATTTGTGGTAAGACAAACAGCAGGGATAAAGATCTGATGTAATATGATTGTCAGCTTTTACACAGTGGGCAGTGTAACTGAACTGAATTAAGTCAGCGTGGGTTTGTTAATTTCTCCAACCTTCTTCCTATTCAAAGAATGCTTTATTATGTGAAAACTGGCTTCTAAAATAGTGTACAGAATGGGTTCGATCTTTAATAAATTGAATATTTTTAATTTGATAGGATATGATTCTTAAATAGGACCTGAAAATGATGCCCGAATTGTTGTAAGTGGACGTGCTTATGGCTAGCAGCTTTTCTTGGTATTTCAGACTGGATCACTCCATGATAAAGCTGGCCAACCATCAAGACAATACTTAAAAGTTACAGGATTATCAAGGATACTGACTCTAACCCCAATGGATAAATAAACATGGCAATGAATAGTACACATGTGGAATACAAAGCATTCTTCGCCACAAAGATAAAGTGCACTTGAATCTGTGAGGTAAGTGAGAATTAGTTCTAATTAATTTATTCTAGTATAGCACAATAGTTAAGAGTATGGTAATGGCAGGATCAGGAGCTAGGCAAGTGTTTTTTGTAAAATATGTGATGTGCAATCTACACACTATTGAAGATGAGTACATATGCATAATATATGCTTATATGTCAGTGAGTTGTGTTGCTGAAGGAGAAGAATGCAGAGCTAGAGGAGCAATTGGTCACACTCTGCAACATAGTAAGACAACAGCAACAACAACTTGTATTTATATAGCGCCTTTAATGTAGTGAACTGTCCCAAGGCGCTTCACAGGAGTATTATGCGAAACAAATTTGACACCAAGCCGCATATGTAGAAATTAGTGCAGGTGACCAAAAGCTTGGTCAAAGAGGTATGTTTTAAGGAGCATCTTGAAGGAGGAAAGAGAGGTAGAAAGGCTGAGAGGTTTAGGGAGGGAGTTCCAGAGCTTGGGGCCTTGGCAGCAGAAGGCACTGTCACCAATGGTTGAGCGATTACAATCAGGGATGTTCAGAAGGGCAGAATTAGAGGAGCGCAGACATCTTGGGGGGTTGTGGGGCTGGAGGAGATTGCAGAGATAAGGGCCCCAAGTTTTGGCCCGCGCCGAAAACGGCGCACCTCCGAGCTGGACGCCTGTTCTTCGTGCCTAAAAGTGCGCTAGAAAAAAACTTCGATATTCTCCGGCTCCTCGGAGCTCAATCTCAGCTTGGTGCGGCACGCTCTTCACAGCGGGGGGCGGAGCCAAACACTCGCGCCGATTCTGTAAGTAGCTGTGGGGGGGTCCAATTTAAATGAGCCAGCGTGGTGCCGGCAACCCTGCGCGTGCGCGTTGGAGTGTGCGCGCACGCGCAGTGTCAAACAAACATTGGCACTGGACCATTTTTAAAAGGACTCGGCTGCTGTCGAGCCACTGACGCCGCTCCTATCCCATGGCCGAATGGCCTCAACCCCCTTGAAAAGCTGCGTGCGTCCGGTGTTGATCCTTCAGCTGCCGGCCAACCACTGACGCCGCTCCTATCCCATGGCCGAATGGCCTCAACCACCTTGAAAAGCTGCATGAGTCCGGTGTTGATCCTTCGGCTGCCGGCCAGCCACTGACGCCGCTCCTATCCCATGGCCGAATGGCCTCAACCCCCTTGAAAAGCTGCATGTGTCCGGTGTTGATCCTTCAGCTGCCGGCCAACCACTGACGCCGCTCCTATCCCATGGCCGAATGGCCTCAAACCCCTTGAAAAGCTGCATGAGTCCGGTGTTGATCCTTCGGCTGCCGGCCAACCACTGACGCCGCTCCTATCCCATGGCCGAATGGCCTCAAACCCCTTGAAAAGCTGTGTGCGTCCGGTGTTGATCCTTCAGCTGCCGGCCAGCCACTAACAGAATGAAGGCCTGCCTGCAGCACAGCAGCTCAGCTCGAAGGCTGCTTGCTGCCGCTGTTGGGGCTGCTGTCGAGACACTGACACCACACCCCTGCCTGTCTCCAACATGAAAGGCCTGCCTGAAGCACAGCAGCTCGAAGGCTGCTGCTGTTTCATACAGGTAGGAACATGGTTTATTTAATCTTTTCTTTGCTTATAAATTTTTATTCAGGTTGGATTTATTTGTATAATATTTGTATGAGTATAACTAAGGATTGATTGTAGAATTTAATGACTTCCCTTCCCCCCTCCTCCCCCCCCACCTTGTTCCCTACGTCTAATTTGTAACCTACGCCTGATTTTCTAAAGTGTAGACAAGGTTTTTTCAAGCGTACAAAAATCTTCACTTACTCCATTCTAAGTTAGTTTGGAGTAAGTTTTCACTGCCGAAACTTTGAAAACAGGCGTAAGTGGCTGGACACGCCCCCTTTTGAAAAAAAAATTCTGTTCCAAAGTGAAACTGTTCTAACTGACTAGAACTGGAGCAAACTAAATGCCGAGAATTTGAATTTCTAAGATACTCCGTTCTACACCAGTTACTCCAAAAAACCAGGAGCAACTGAGGCCAAAACTTGGGCCCACAGAGTGGCGAGGCCATGGAGGGATTTGAAAACAAGGATAAGAATTTTGAAATTGAAGTGGGAAGAGTTCTAGAAGACATGTTCCAGAAGGTGGCAAGAACAGCATAAATTTTTACGTTACTTGTCAGTTACACTATTGAAGAAAATTCCTGGCCTAGAATGTCCAAACTTTCCAATTTATGAGAAAGAAAGAGAGCCTGCATTGATTTGAATAGCTTTGTTTATGCAGTACAGGCTTGCGTGGATAGAGACAGTGAAATTGACACCACTGGTCAGAATCAAGATCAAAGCTTTGATGGTTAGGCATGAGTGGGCCTTCTTTTACCATCAGCAATTTGGATTGAGATATTATAACTTAATTAAAATGTTTATTATTCTGAAATGCATAGAAAATGTAAATTATAATTTGACAAGTAGAAAATGTGTTTACAATATTGGCAAGTCTTTTCACACAGAACAGTTGAAGAGAATCTCAATAAAAGTGGCTCATGCTAATGTCAATGCCTGGCTAAATAATGGTAATCATTCAAAGAATGGGCTGGAGGAGAACCTATATAGTGATAACTTTACAAGAAACAGCATAGACTTACAACAGGGCGATTATGCCTGACAAACACCTCGAGTTCTCTTAGATATTACAACGAAAGTAAATGCTGGAGTTTTCTGTCATGTGGTTTATTTGGATTTGCAGGATGTTCCACGTGAAGTATGGTACGATAGCATAGTGGTTATGTTGCTGGACTAGTAATCCAGGGGCTTGGACCACTGATCCAGTGAGTTTAAGTCCCACCACAGCAGCTGGGGAATTTAAATTCAGTTAATTAAATAAAATCTGGAAAAAGCTAGTATCAGTAATGGTGACCATGAAACTACCGGATTGTCATAAAAACTATCTGGTTCACTAATATCATGTAGGGCGGGAAATCTGCCATCCTTACCCAATTTGGCCTATATGTGACTCCAGACCCACAGCAACATGGTTGACTTTTAACTGCCCTCTGAAATGGCGGCTCACCTTCTCAAGGGCAGTTAGGGATGGACAATAAATGCTGGCGACACCCATATCCCATGAACTAATAAAAAAAACTAAAAGACTTCCAATTAAACTAAAAGTTATAGTAATTGCAAATAGAACTTGGGACTGGGTTAAAATACAGAGAACAAAGAACACTAGTATTTAGATGTTCATGTCAGATTGGGGTGTTGTGTCATGTATCACAACAACAACTTGTATTTATATAGTGCCTTTAATGTAGGAAAACGTCACAAGGCACCTCACAGGAGTATTACAAGACAAACAAAATTGACACCGAGCCACATAAGGAGAAATTAGATCAGGTGACCAAAAGCTTGGTCAAAGAGGTAGGTTTTAAGAAGTGTCTTAAAGGAGGTAGAGAGGCAGAGAGGTTTAGACAGTGAATTCCAGAGCTTAGGGCCTAGGCAACAGAAAGCACAGGAGTCAATGATTGAACCTCTGTGGTTTTTAATCTACATAAACAACCAATGTCAAAGTGACAGTAAGCATGGCAGATTTGTAGACAAGACTAAAGTGGAGGAGGTTGAAACAGATGATGCAGTTAATGATTTAGAGAAGAATTTAGAAACATAGGCCCCAAGTTTCCACACGCGGCAAAACAGGCGCCCCTCCGAGCTGGGCGCCCGTTTTTCGCTCCGAAAACGGCGCCTGAAAAAAAACGCGCTATTCTCGAGCGCTTTGCAGCTCGATGTCTGCTTGGCGCAGCGCCCAGGGGGCGGAGCCTACCACTCATGCCGATTTTGTAAGTAGGAGGGGGCGGGTACCATTTAAATGAGTTTTTTTCGAGCCGGCAACCCTGCGCGTGCACGTTGGAGCGTTCGCGCACATGCAGTGTGAAGGAAACATTGGCACTCGGCCATTTTTGTAGTTCTTTGTAGCTGTTCAATTTTTAACATTTTTTAATAAAACCACATTGCCCTTCCATGATCAGCACTGAGGCTTCTTGCAGCAGGGAGACGGCTGCAGGAAGCCTCAGAAGTTGAGGCAGCTGTTTCCCGACGGGCCCGACGGACGGCAGGGGGGCCTCACCCCCCTGCAGTCGGGAATGGCTGCCTCAACTTCTGAGGCTTCCTGCAGCCTTCTCCCTGCCTGCCCCCCGCTGCCGTCGGTTGGGCCCTCACTGCCTCCCACCCCGCTGCCGTCGGGAACGGCTGCTGCCATCGGTTGGTCCCTCAGTGCCTCCCCACCCCACGCCGTCGGGAACGGCTGCCTCAACTTGTGAGGCTTCCTGCAGCCTTCTCCCTGCCTGAAAGGCCTGCCTGAAGCACTTTCACACAGGTAGGAACATGGTTTATTTAATCTTTTCTTTGCTTATAAATTTTTATTCAGGTTGGAATTATTTGTATAATATTTGTATAAGTATAACTAAGGATTTATTGTAGAATGTAATGACTTCCCTTCCCCCCCCCACCTCGTTCCGGACGCCTAATTTGTAACCTGCGCCTGATTTTTTAATGTGTAGACAAGGTTTTTTCAGGCCTACAAAAATCTTCACTTGCTCCATTCTAAGTTAGTTTGGAGTACGTTTTCACTGTGGAAACTTTCAAATCAGGCGTCAGTGGCCGGACACGCCCCCTTTTGAAAAAAAAATCTGTTCGAAAGTGAAACTGTTCTACATGACTAGAACTGCAGAAAACTTAAATGTGGGGAATTGCGATTTCTAAGATACTCCGTTCTCCACCAATTGCTCCTAAAAATCAGGAGCAAATCATGTGGAAACTTGGGGCCATAGAAACATAGAAAATAGGTGCAGGAGTAGGCCATTCGGCCCTTCGAGCCTGCCCCACCACTCAATAAGATCATGGCTGATCATTCACCTCAGTACCAATTTAAATCAGTAATACAATTGGGAAAAACAAATGTCAAATGAAATTTACTACTAACAAATGTAAGGTATGTGAAATTGCAAGATAATTATACAATGAATGGAAAGTAATTCATCTTGGAAAGATACTTGGGAATAAAAGGCTCAATACTGTTAATGACTAGACCATAGGTTCCCAAACTGGGGGATGTGCCCCACTGGGAGGACATGATGAGGTTATCTGTGGAGGGTGCCTCACTGGGAGGGCATGACGAGATTATCTGTGGGGGTGCCCCACTGGGAGGGCATGGTGAGGTTATCTGGGGGTGCAAAGAGGATGCTGGACAAGTGACTGGGAAATTCTCTAACCTGCTCTCACTTTACCAGCGCTAACTTCGCCATAAATGCAATGGAAACCCATTGACTGGACAGCTCCAGATGTGGCTATGTATCTGGTAAACGTGTCTTATCCCCTGGGGTTTATTGATGGTCTGTTTGTTCAATCTATTAGTGAGAGAGCTGCACATAGTGTTCCTTTACATTCTAGTAATGGTAAGCATTCATTGTTCCGATGTTCCAAGAATATGTTTCCCAGATCTAGTAAAGTTATTGTGTTCAACTCCGATGTCATTTTAGTTGGCACTTTGCCCACTTTATTACTGGCAATTGTCAGGGGATTGTGGGGGAGGGGAGTGCACATGGGACATGAGTCTCCAAAGGGGAATTCCACAAAAAAAGGTTTGGGTCCAGACCATGCGATGAAGCAATTACAAAAGCTAATGGAATGTTGTGATATATCGCCAGGACGATGCAGTCGAAGGTAATGTTAAAGCTTTTTATCCACTGGTATATGTGGATTACCATGTTCAGTAATTGTCACCACATTATATAAACAATTTACATACAGAGAAGAACAACAGGAATGATCCAATGTATAAAAGGGTGAGCTATGAGGAAAGAATACAAAAGCTCAGGTAGTAAAGTCTAGAGAGAAGATTGAGATGAACTTTGTCAAGATGTATAAAACATTAAATAGTTTAGGTAAGGGTAACCTATAGTGTCACTTAAAAGTAAGTCAAGTTACTAACACTAGAGAACATAAATTTAAATGTTTAGAATAAACATAAAGTAAAGTAATAAAGTCAAGTAATGAATTAATAAAGACAAAGGCATACAATTGAATGCTATAGAGATGAGCATTAATGGACCCAATGATTGACCCTAGGTTATTATAATTAAGGGTAAGTGATTGTTACATTCCTACAGAAGCACCGACACAGAACATGCCAAGCCTGTGAGAAACTAAGTTAGTTAAACCCTGGTCACCTCTTGCTCAAAATAGAAGGTTGTTAATCTACAAGTGCCTGCACTTCATTCCCAAGGTGACCACCCATTCCAATGAAAGAGTGAATGATGAGAAGTTTGATTATAATTCTTAATGTCAATTTTCCAAAGACAAAACTTTCTCATATCTCTCATAGCAGCTTTCATTGTATTTACCCCACTCATATAAAACTGGGAGGGAACTTTTGCCCATGGTGAAACAGGCTACCTCACCTACAGGGAGTCTTAGGCAGACAGCTAAAACAGTCCATGAGACCTAAACCCAGTGTATATTGTTTTTTGGGGATTTAATAATTAATTGCTCTTGTTTGTTTAATAGTGCTGCTGAGTACTCTACTATGTCATTGCTAAGCAGAGGAGATAGGGTTTATGGTGAATTTAATTTAAGCCTGTCTTTGCCAGGGAAAATAAATCTGTCAACATTTCTTATTTCATTTTCTGTTTGTATGCAGTAATGTCCAAGGTAATTAAATTTTACTTATTTTTCCTGACATGCTGTTGCCTTCTGTTTCAGTTTGAATTATGTTGTTCATCTCAGTAATTTCGGTTCCTCCTTGTATGTATTTCTCTTTAGGTATGGATTTCCAAAGCACTTGTGTACAGTATAGTATCTGTGTCTGAAAGGCAGACAGCAAAGGGTGGTGATGCATTGGGAGGTGTCAGAGTCACCAGCCAAGTCCCACAGGGTTGGTTCTGGGGCTGCTGTTGTTTAGAATTGTTTAAGTGGGACTTAGAGGATGGAATATTGCCCAAGGAAGTTAAGTTTGCAGATGACACAAAATGGTGAAGTGGCCAATCATGCTCGCTGATGTGCAATAATTCAGAGGGACTTGATAGGCTAAGTCAATTGGCAGAGAGGTGGAGAATGGAAATCAACAGATATATGTAAAGTGGTGAGATTAGGTAGAAGAGGTGTGTGTATGAAGTACACATTATATAAGAATTTTTTTTAAATCAAAGAGATTTGGGAGTTTTGTTGGCTCGGTCATTAAATACCAATTCAATATTCATAGACAGTCATAAAATAAAATAGAATGTTAGAATATATTAATGGTGAGATTTCGAAGTCAAAACGAGTGATTTTGAAGTTTTATATGGCCTTGATAAGATCTCGGCTCGAGAACTGTATTCAGTTTTGCTCTCTATATTGCAGAATGGACGTAGCGATACTGGAGAGAGTCCAGGGACGGGTACTGATGCTGATTCCTGAAGTTGGAGGGCTGAGTTATGAGGGAAGAGTGTCCACTTCAATCTCTCAAGAAGAGCAGGACGAGGGGAAGGGGACTTGATAGAGAATCTCAAGATTTTCAACGGAATGAGGGAATTAGATCCAGAAAAGTTTTTAAAAAAAATCAGAACTTAAGACTATAAGAAATAGGAGCAGGAGTAGGCCATTTGGCCCTTTGAGCCTGCTCCGCCATTCAATAAGATCATGGCTGATCTTTTGCCTCAACTCCACCTTCCTGCACTATCCCCATATCTCTTGATTTCCTTACTATCCACAAATCTATCAATCTCTGTCTTGAATATACTCAATGACTGAGCACCCACAGCTCTCTGGCATAGAGAATTTCAAAGATTCACCACCCTTTGAGTGAAGGAATTTCTCCTCATCTCAGTCCTAAATTGCCGACCCCTTATTCTGAGACTAAGATCCATAGTTCTAGACTCCCCAGCCAGGGGAAACATCATCGCAGCACCTTTAGAAATGTATATGTTTCGATGAGATCACCTCTCATTCTTCTAAACTCTCGAGAATATGGGCACAAGTTTCCGCCCTCTGTAAAAACGGCGCACCTCCATAAGGTGCGGCAACTTTCTGGAATAAAAAGGCTGCCGAAAACTTACCGTGTGATTCTGCAAGCTCCTCAGGACGTCTTCATGCTTGGTGTGGTGCAGCACAAGGGGTTGGTGGCGGAGCCAGGTCCTGGTGCTGAAAACAGAGCCGGGACCTCTGCACATGCGCGCTAGAGTGTGCACGTATGTGCAGTAGCTCCTCACCCCCGAGGCTGCATGGGAGGGGCCCGAAGCACGCCGGCCCTCGCCCTGGCTGAATGGGCTCCCCGGGCGAAGATCGGGACTCGGCCCTCCCTCCCGTTCAGCTCCCCTCCTGTTCAGCTCCGCCCCCCCTCCCGTTCAGCTCTCCCCCCCCCCTCCCTCCCTCCCGTTCAGCTCCGCCCCCCCTCCCTCCCTCCCGTTCAGCTCCGCCCCCCCTCCCTCCCTCCCGTTCAGCTCCGCCCCCCCTCCCTCCCACCCGTTCAGCTCCCCGCCTCCCTCCCTCCCGTTCAGCTCCCCCCCCCTCCCTCACTCCCGTTCAGCTCCCCCTCCCTCCCTCCCGTTCAGTCTCCCCCTCCCTCCCTCCTGTTCAGCCCTTCCCCCTTCTCCCCCCTCCCTCCCCCCCCAATCTTCCCCCTCTCTCCACGTCATTGGCGGGACCCGCCCGCCCGCCCGGCATCTCGCTGGGGGCGAACCCCGCCCGAAGTCCTCTGCGGCGGCCCGGCTTCCACGTCATCGGCGGGGCCCGTTCAGCCTCCCCCCCCCCATCCCGTTCAGTCCCCCACCCCCCTCCCATTCAGCCCTTCCCCCTCCTCTCCACCCTCTCTACCCCCTCCCCCCTCTCTGTCCCCACCCCTCGCTGTCAGAAACACAGAGAGACACTGACAGAGACAGAGAGAGAGACACTGACAGAGACAGAGGCAGAGAGAGAGAGACAGATAGATGCGGGGGGAGGGTGGGCCTTCCCAACACGCTGTTGGTGGGCTCCCGGTGCTGCAGTAGGTGAGTAAAAAAATAATTATTTATTTATTAATTGATTTTTTATTATTTTTGTTTTTAATTTTTTTTTTGATTTATTGGTTGATTTATTGATTTATTGATTTATTGATCATTTATTATTGATGATGGCTCTTTATTGAAGTGTTTAATGTTTGTAAACCCCCTCCCCGCGCCCCCCCATCTCTCATTCCCTACGCCTGATTTATAAGTGTAGGCAAGTTTTTTCTGAGCGTACAAAAATCTATACTTACGTCATTCTAAGTTAGTTTGGAGTAAGTTTTCTCTGCCTAAACTTGCAAAACAGGCGAAAGTGACTGGACACGCCCCCTTTTGAAAAAAAATCTGTTCTAAAATGAAACTATTCTAACTCACTAGAACTGGAGCAAACTAAATGACGAGAATTGCAATTTCTAAGATGCTCCATTCTAAACTATTTGCTCCAAAAAAATAGGAGCAACTAGTTTAGGCCGAACTCAGGCCGAAACTTGAGCCCTATAGACCTAGTCTACTCAATCTCTCCTCAAAGGAATCCCACAAATCAGTCCAGTAAACCTACATTGCATGCTCTCTAAGGCAAGCATATCCTTTATTCGGTAAGGAGACCAAAACTGTACAAAACACTCCAGGTGTGGTCTCACCAAGGCCCTATATAATTATAGTAACACTTCTTTACTCTTAAACTCCAATCCCTTTGTAATAAAGGCCAACATGCCATTTGCTTTGCTAATTGTTTGTTAACTTTCTGTGATTCGTATGTAGGGACACCCAGGTCCCTCTAAATTTAAAAAATATTGTGCTTTTCTATTTTTCCTAATAAGTGGATAACTTCACACTTCTCCACATTATGGCCCCAAGTTTCCACACGCGGCAAAACAGGCGCCCCTCCGAGCTGGGTGCCCATTTTTCACGCCGAAAACGGTGCCTGAAAAAAAACGCGCTATTCTCCAGCGCTTTGCAGCTCGATGTCATCTTGGCGCGGTGCCCAGGGGGCGGAGCCTACCACTCGCGCCGATTTTGTAAGTAGGAGGGGGCGGGTACCATTTAAATGAGTTTTTTTTGTGCCGGCAACCCTGCGCGTGCGCGTTGGAACCTTCGCGCACGCGCAATGTGAAGGAAACATTGGCACTCGGCCATTTTTGTAGTTCTTTGTAGCTGTTCAATTTTTAACATTTTTTAATAAAACCACATTGCCCTTCCATGATCTGAGGCTTCTTGCAGCTTTCTCCCCCTGCCGTCAGTCGGGCCCGTCGGGAACGGCTGCCTCAAGTTCTGAGGCTTCCTGCAGCCTTCTCCCTGCCTGCCGTCGGGAAACCGCTGCCTGAAAAGCCTGCCTGAAGCACTTCCACACAGGTAGGAAGATGGTTTATTTAATCTTTTCTTTGCTTATAAATGTTTATTCAGGTTGGATTTATTTGTATAATATTTGTATAAGTATAAATAAGGATTTATTGTAGAATTTAATGACTTGCCTCCCCCCGCCCCCCCCCCCACCTCGTTCCGGACGCCTAATTTGTAACCTGCGCCTGATTTTTTAATGTGCAGACAAGGTTTTTTCAGGCCTACAAAAATCTTCACTTGCTCCATTTTAAGTTAGTTTGGAGTACGTTTTCACTGTGGAAACTTTGAAATCAGGTGTCAGTGGCCGGACACGCCCCCTTTTGAAGAAAAAATTCTGTTCCAAAGTGAAACTGTTCTACCTGACTAGAACTGGAGCAAACTAAATGTGGAGAATTGCGATTTCTAAGATACTCCGTTCTACACCAGTTACTCCTAAAAATCAGGAGAAAATCATGTGGAAACTTGGGGCCATAAAAACTGACTGTAAAAGCTTGTATGTGAAGAGAAAAAGATTAGTGAAGACAAATATAGGTCCCTTGCAGTCAGAATCAGGTGAATTTATAATGGGGAACAAAGAAATGGCAGACCAGTTGAACAAATGCTTTGGTTCTGTCTTCACTGAGGAAGACATAAATAACCTTCCGGAAATACTAGAGGACCGAGGGTCTAGCGAGAAGGAGGAACTGAAGGAAATCCTTGTAGGTCAGGAAATTGTGTTAGGGAAATTGATGCGATTGAAGGCCGATAAATCCCCAGGGCCTGATAGTCTGCATCCCAGAGTACTTAAGGAAGTGGCCATAGAAATAGTGGATGCATTGGTGATCATTTTCCAACAATCTACAGACTCTGGATCTGTTCCTATGGACTGGAGGGTAGCTAATGTAACCCCACTTTTTAAAAAAGGAGGGAGAGAGAAAACAGGTTAGCCTGACATCGATAGAGGGGAAAATGTTGGAATCAATTATTAAAGATGTAATAGCAGCGCATTTGGAAAGTGACAGGATCGGTCCAAGTCAGCATGGATTTATGAAAGGGAAATCATATGAACATAAGAACATAAGAATTAGGAACAGGAGTAGGCCATCTAGCCCCTCGAGCATGCTCCGCCATTCAACAAGATCATGGCTGATCTGGCCGTGGACTCAGCTCCACTCACTCGCCCGCTCCCCATAACCCTTAATTCCCTTATTGGTTAAAAATCTACCTATCTGTGATTTAAATATATTCACTGAGCTAGCCTCAACTGCTTCCTTGGGCAGAGAATTCCACAGATTCACAACCCTCTGGGAGAAGAAATTCCTTCTCAACTCGGTTTTAAATTGGCTCCCACGTATTTTGAGGTTGTGCCCCCGAGTTCAACTCTCCCCGACCAGTGGAAACAACCTTTCTGCCTCTGTCTTGTCTATCCCATTCATTATTTTAAATGTTTCTATAAGATCACCCCTCATCCTTCTGAACTCCAACGAGTAAAGACCCAGCCTACTCAATCTATCATCATAAGGTAATCCCCTCAACTCTGGAATCAGCCTAGTGAATCGTCTCTGTACCCCCTCCAAAGCTAGTATATCCTTCCTTAAGTAAGGTGACCAAAACTGCACGCAGTACTCCAGGTGTGGCCTCACCAATACCCTGTATAATTGCAGCAGGACCTCCATGCTTTTGTACTCCATCCCTCTCGCAATGAAGGCCAAAATTCCATTTGCCTTCCTGATTACATGCTGCACCTGCAAACTGACTTTTTGGGATTATTTGAAGGGGCTGCTCCTGAAATTCTGGCTGCACTTCAGTCCCACTCTCCTGATCTTTGGGCACCCTGTGCGGAGGGGAGCGGGTAGGTCCGAAGGCCTCCTCGTAGGACTGCTCCTGGGCACGGCCAAGGGTGCCATCAGCCGGTCCAGGCAGCGGGCGGTCGAGGGGGTCGTTCAACCTGACTGCCTGCCTCTCTTCCGGTCTTACATCCGGTCCAGGGTGTCCTTGGAGATGGAGCAAGCGGTGTCCACCGGTACGCTCGCGGCCTTCCGCGAGAGGTGGGCACCGGAGGGACTGGAGTGCATCATCACGCCCGGCAACCAAATTTTAATTTGATTTTACGTTTTTAAGTTTAATTTGTTTTAATTGCCGGTGCTTTTAGTGTCCCCCTTCCCTTTTATAGGGGGCACTGGAAAAATTTGATTTTAGCGCCCCAAAAAAAAAAACCAAAAACCAAAAAAAAAAGGGGCCTTGAAAGTGTCTGCTGTGTCACCCAGGTCGGGTGGCATGGTTTTAATGTTTTATGTTTTTGCAGGTTAACTCAAAAGAGTTTCATGAACAAGGACCCCAAGGTCCCTCTGCACCGCAGCATGTTGTAATTTCTCCGCATTCAAATAATATTCCCTTTTACTGTTTTTTTTTCCAAGGTGGATGACCTCACATTTTCCGACATTGTATTCCATCTGCCAACCCTTAGCCCATTCGCTTAACCTATCTAAATCTCTTTGCAGCCTCTCTGTGTCCTCTACACAACCCGCTTTCCCACTAATCTTTGTGCCATCTGCAAATTTTGTTACGCTACACTCTGTCCCCTCTTCCAGGTCATCTATGTATATTGTAAACAGTTGTGGTCCCAGCACCGATCCCTATGGCACACCACTAACCACCGATTTCCAACCCGAAAAGGACCCATTTATCTCGACTCTCTGCTTTCTGTTAGCCAGCCAATTCTCTATCCATGCTAATACATTTCCTCTGACACCGCGTACCTTTATCTTCTGCAGTAACCTTTTGTGTGGCACCTTATCGAATGCCTTTTGGAAATCTAAATACACCACATCCATCGGTACACCTCTATCTACCATGCTCGTTATATCCTCAAAGAATTCCACTAAATTAGTTAAACATGATTTCCCCTTTATGAATCCATGTTGCGTCTGCTTGATTGCACTATTCCTATCTCGATGTCCCGCTATTTCTTCCTTAATAATAGCTGCAAGCATTTTCCCCACTACAAATGTTAAACTAACCGGCCTATAGTTAACTGCCTTTTGTCTGCCCCCTTTTTTAAACAGAGGCGTTACATTAGGTGCTTTCCAATTCGATGGTTTCTCCCCAGAGTCCAGACAATTTTGGTAGATTATAACGAATGCATCTACTATAACTTCCGCCATCTCTTTTAATACCCTGGGATGCATTTCATCAGGACCAGGTGACTAATCTTCTAGGATTTTTTGAAGATGTAACTAGCAGAGTGGACAAGGGAGAAACAGTGGATGTGGTGTATTTGGACTTTCAAAAGACTTTTGACAAGGTCCCACACAAGAGATTAGTGTGCAAAATTAAAGCACATGGTATTGGGGGTAATGTATTGACGTGGATAGAGAACTGGTTGGCAGACAGGAAGCATGAGTAGGAATAAACGGGTCCTTTTCAGAATGGCAGGCAGTGACCAGTGGGGTACCGCAAGGTTCAGTGCTGGAATCCCAGCTATTTACAATATACATTAATGATTTAGACAAAGGAATTGAGTGTAATATCTCCAAGTTTGCAGAGGATACTAAGCTCGGTGGCAGTGTGAACTGTGAGGAGGATGCTAAGAGGCTGCAGGGTGACTTGGACAGGTTAGGTGAGTGGGCAAATGCATGGCAGATGCAGTATAATGTAAATAAATGTGAGGTTATCCACTTTGGTGGAAAAACAGGAAGGCAAAATATTATCTGAATGGTGACAGATTAAGAAAAGGGGAGGTGCAACGAGACCTGGGTGTCATGATACATCAGTCATTGAAAGTTGGCATGCAGCTGCAGCAGGTGGTGAAGAAGGCAAATGGCATGTTGGTCTTCATAGCAAGAGGATTTGAGTATAGGAGCAAGGAGGTCTTACTGCAGTTGTACAGGGCCTTGGTGAGGCCACACCTTGAATATTGTGTACAGTTTTGGTCTCCTAATCTGAGGAAGGACATTCTTGCTATTGAGGGAGTGCAGCGAAGGTTCACCAGACTGATTCCTAGGATGGCAGGACTGACATATGAAGAAAGACTGGATCGACTAGGCTTATATTCACTGGAATTTAGAAGAGTGAGAGGGGATTTCGTAGAAACATATAAAATTCTGATGGGATTGGACAGCTTAGATGCAGGAAGAATGTTCCCGATGTTGGGGAAGTCCAGAACCAGGGGTCCTAGTCTGAGAATAAGGGGTAAGCCATTTAGGACCGAGATGAGGAGAGATTTCTTCACTCAGAAAATTGTGAACCTGTTGAATTCTCTACCACAGAAAGTTGTTGAGGTAGTTCATTAGATACATTCAAAAGGGAGTTAGATGTGGCCCTTATGGCTAAAGGGATCAAGGGGCATAGAGCGAAAGCAGAAATGGGGTACTGAAGTTGCATGAACAGCCATGATCATATTGAATGGTGGTGCAGGCTCGAAGGGCCGAATGGCCTACTCCTGCACCTATTTTCTATGTTTCTATGTTTCTAAACCTTCAGAAGAATAAACCTGAGCGTAAATGTAAATAATCATCTTGTCTACTGTTTTAATTAGATTTACTTAAACCGTAAAACTCTCAAAATATATCTTTAAAGGAATAACTTGCAACTTTTAAAAAACATACTCAACTGCTGTCAAAATAGGGAGTTGATTTCCTCTGTGCGTTATGTGAAACAAAATCATCAATCTGCTCTTCATAAAAGGCTCACACTTTAATTATGCATGACACACAAAGAAAATCTTTTCCACATGGTCCATAATGAAATTTCACATTGCACAAGAGATTTAATGCCTGTTTCATATCTTGTGCTTTATTTCCAAAATGGAAGCTTACGCTTTATAGATTTAATAGCTGCATAATCACCTTTCTTCTTCATTGGCTTATGTGCAAGCACTTTGGCCTTCTGCTTTTGGGCGTCTGTGATGATAAAGCCTTTAAAAAGTGGCATAATATAATATATTAGCACAGATCAAAGCAGTTGGAACCAGATTTCAAATGTCTTTGTTTTTAATCATTGTAAGCTATACTATATGCATCCAAATATTCAACATTTCAACTATGTTAAATGGGGAGGAAAAAAATAATCTCTCATTAATAACAGGATGATGTACTGCAAAAACATTTCGCGGAGAAATTTACTATAATTGCTGGACTGGACTATTTACTATTACAAAATATTTTGTTTTATTTTCCCCTTGCGAGTGACAATTTGGAGAAACAATGATTAGCAGTGTGCTTATATATTTCTTCTTAAGGGAGGCTGAGCATTGAAGAATGATGGGTAAGAATGAGATATTGCCAGCTTTAAGGTGGGAGCTATGTTTATCATAAATGCACTGTTAACCATTACATATTTTACTTATTACAATTGCAACATGTCTGGAACTAAATTATTAATTTAATGACTGTGTTCCAAAACTACAAAAATATTAACACATTCACTACTGGCATATCAAACAGCTCCCTGATTGGAGTACCTGCCTATGCAGAATAGCCCTTCTGCAGATCCCCCCATTCCGCCACCCCGTTTCTGGTTGCCAGTTCCGATTCTGCACCTCCTCTCCATGGCCTATGTGACACAACTGAGATGTTCTCACTGCATCTTAGATGGATAGCTCAGCTAACAAAATTACCTTGCGGTGCTTCAGATTTTGTGCTGTTTCTAGTGTCACATCCCGTTTATGTTGCGATTTTAATTATTTGTATGCAGATCTGCCTCAGTATTGCGCAAATCAAAACAGCCGTGCTGGCGGTAATCACTTACCTTTGCCAACTGGGTTAATATTTTTCCAGATAGAGGGAACAAAATCTTTTTCATAAGTAGTGTTCCCTGTCTCCAGAGGCATATGTAACATCTTCAGTCATTGCACAATAATACCAGCGGAGCATGGATTAAACTATTATCATATTTTCCATACGACATCACAACGCACAGACTTTGCAAAATGGCTCTTATTTACAGCAATGGCTGCATTACCACAGTACTCCACTAGGTGAAGCAGTAGTCCACTAGGTGGAACTATGTTACACTTCTCCCTCCTTTATGACCAAGTAATTATCATCATCATAGGCAGTCCCTCAAAATCGAGGAAGACTTGCTTCCACTCTAAAAGTGAGTTCTTAGGTGACTGAACAGTCCAATACGGGAATTACAGTCTCTGTCACAGGTGGGACAGACAGTTGTTGAAGGAAAGGGTGGGTGGGGAGTCTGGGTTGCCGCACGCTCCTTTTGCTACCTGCGCTTGCTTTCTCTGCATGCTCTCGGTGACGAGAAGAAGTAATTATAGCAAAATAATCATCATACATAACTTGCATGGTTATACATAACAAAATAAATTGACTTATTTTGCCAAATTTACAAAAGAAACTTAACTACTTGTTTTCTGTTTTGAAGAGAATATCTTCGCTCTCAAACAGAACCTTCCAAACATGGTGTCGAACTTAGACTCATTCTAGACTGAGCCCGAGGAGAGTTTTCCTCCAAGGGATGTCCTTGATCCACATTTTAACTCTTTTCAACTTCAGACTGTTTGTCTGCCTGACTTGAACTCAGACTTAAGTTTTGACTTTCTCATGGACGTTTTTCTAGTGCATCTGATGTAGGATTTGTTACTGGTACTCTACTTGTAACAAGACTATCTGACTCATCAGAAATAATCGAATCATTCCAACTTTCAACTCCTTCCACATCTATAGATAAAATATGATCAATGTGAACAAACCTAACCTGTCCATGATCAAACATCTTGACCAAATATGTGCGAGGACCACATGGGCTACAATCTCCACTTTTCAGCTTATCACCCAAAAATGGGTGATATTTCCGGCGTGGGCGGTAAAAAAGCGTTTTCAAATCGCCGGCTTCTCACCCATTCTCAAACACCTAGTTTACAATTTTGAAAATGGGTGTTACCGTGAGCGATATCAAATGGGCGGTAGCGTTATATTTTTTTGACCTTCTGCCATAAAGTGTGCCATAAAGGGCCCAAATTTCGGCCTCAGTTGCTCCTGATTTTTTGGAGCAACTGGTGTAGAATGGAGTATCTTAGAAATTCAAATTCTCGGCATTTAGTTTGCTCCAGTTCTAGTCAGTTAGAACAGTTTCACTTTGGAACAGAATTTTTTTTTCAAAAGGGGGCGTGTCCAGCCACTTACGCCTGTTTTCAAAGTTTCGGCAGTGAAAACTTACTCCAAACTAACTTAGAATGGAGTAAGTGAAGATTTTTGTACGCTCGAAAAAACCTTGTCTACACTTTAGAAAATCAGGCGTAGGTTACAAATCAGGCGTAGGGAATGGGGGAGGGGGGGTTTAAAGGGAAGTTTACAAACATTAAACACTTCAGTTTTACAAATAAAGAGCCATCATCAATAATAAATGATAAAAACATCAATAAATCAACCAATAAATCAATCAAAAAAAATGAATAAGAAATATATATTTTTTAAGTCAATAAATAAAACATTTTCTACTTACCGACTGCAGCACCTGGAGCCCTCCAACAGCGTGCTGGGATGCCCCTCCAACAGCGTGCTGGGATGCCCCCCCCCCCCAGTGTGTCTCTGTCAGTGTCTCTATCTCTCTGTCTGTCTGTCTGTCTGTGTGTGTCTATCACTCTCTGTCTGTCAGTGTAGGTGTTTCTGACAGCGAGGGGCGGGGGAGGGAGTGGGGCAGGGGGAGGGGAGGGAGGCAGGCAGAGGGGGAGGGAGGGAAGGGGAAGGGATGGGGAGAGAAGGGGGTGGGAGGAGAAGGGGAAGGGGAGGGGGAGAAGGGGAAGGGGGGGAGAAGGGGAAGGGGGGGAGGAGGAGAAGGGCAAGGGGGGAGGAGGAGAAGGGGAAGGGGGGAGGAGGAGAAGGGGAAGGGGGGAGGAGGAGAAGGGGAAGGGGGGAGGAGGGGAAGGGGGGAGGAGGGGAAGGGGGGAGGAGAAGAAGGGGAAGGGGGGAGGAGGAGAAGGGAAAGTGGGGGAGGAGGAAAAGGGGAAGGGGGGAAGGGGGGGAGGAGGAGCAGGGGAAGGGGGGAGGAGGAGAAGGGGAAGTGGAGGGAGGAGGAGGAGAAGGGGAAGGGGATGAGGAGGAGAAGGGGAAGGGGAGGAGAAGGGGAGGTGGAGAAGGGGAAGTGGAGGGAGGAGGAGGAGAAGGGGAAGGGGGTGAGGAGGAGAAGGGGAAGGGGAGGAGAAGTGGAAGGGGGGGAGGAGGAGAAGGGGAAGGGGGGGCGGAGAAGGGGAAGGGGGGCGGAGGAGAAGGGGAAGGGGGGAGGAGGAGAAGGGGAAGGGGAAGGGGGGGAGGTGGAGGAGAAGGAGAAGGGAGGGTGGAGGAGAAGGGAAGGGAGGGAGGAGGAGAAGGGGAAGGGGGAGGAGGAGAAGGGGAAGGGGGGGAGAAGGAGAAGGGGAAGAGGAAGGGGAAGGGGGGAAGGAAAAGCGGGGGAAAGGAGAAGGGGGAAAGGAGGGGGGGAAAGGAGAAGGGGGTGAAGGGAAGGAGAAGGGGGGAAGGAGAAGGGGGAGGGAGGTTGAACGGGCCAGGCCCGGCCGGGCCCAAGACTTCGGGCAGGGCCCGTCCCCAGCACCAGATTTACAGGTATATGGCGTTGGGTCGGGTCCGGGGTCGGGAGCGCGGGTCGGGGTTGGGAGCACGGGTCGGGTCGGGGGGGGGGTGCGGAGGAGGGAGATTGGTTCGGTTCAGTTTGGGCCGGGGGGGGGGGGTGGGCAGGGAGGTCAGGTCGTGTCGGGTCCGGGTGGGGGTCGGGAGCGCGGGTCGGGTCAGTGGGGGGGTGCGGAGGAGGGAGATTGGTTCGGTTCAGTTTGGGCCGGGGGGGGGGGGGGGGGTGGAGGGAGGTCAGGTCGTGTCGGGTCCGGGTGGGGGTCGGGAGGGCGGGTCGGGTCGGAGGGGGGGGGCGGAGGGAGGTCGGGTTGGTTCGGGTAGGAGGGGGGAGGGAGGGAGCACGGGTCGAGTCGGGGAGGTGGTGGGAGGGAGGTCGGCTCAGGTCGGGGGGGGGGGGAGGGAGGGAGAGGGAGGTCAGGTTGGGTGGGGGGTCTGGTCCGGTCCAGGGGCGGGAGTCGGGTCGGGGTCGGGTCCGGTCCGGGGGCTGGGGAAGCGGGAGTCGAGTCAGGTCGGGAGGAAGCAGGAGCTGGGCGTGGGAGGCAGCCTTAAGCATGCAGCCCCAGTGAGGCCATTCGGCCAGGGCTAGGGGCTGCGTGTTTCAGGCCCCTCCCACACAGTTTTGGGTGCCTGGAGCTACTGCAGATGCGCGCCCACTTTAGCGCGCATGTGCAGAGATCCCGGCATGTTTTCAGCGCAGGGACCTAGCTCCGCCCCCTATAACTCTTGCTGCACCGTGCCCGACTCCAGAAGACCAGCAGGGAGCCGGAGAACCTGTAAGTTTTTTTTAGGCGCACTTTGTGGCGCGAAAAATGGGCATCCAGGTCGGGGCTGCGCCGTTCTAGGCGTGGCCCGAAACTTGGGCCCAAAGTGTGGCCATCCTTAGCAATGGGTCAGCATGACATGCGCAGAAGAGGAGACAGAGAGCGAGGGAGCTCAGAGGGACTGAAAGCGTGGCTGGGTGTGGTGTGGCTGCTTTGGGAAGAAGGAGGGAGACTTTATAGCTTTACAGCAAGTAGGCAAACAAAAATTAGCTTTACCAGTCACATATTTGACCGAATTTGCCCAATAATGGAGGGAGAGGAGGAGGCATCACAGCACACTATGGAGACTGACACTGGAGAGAGTAGTGAGGTGGGAAAGGAGCACACTGGAGGCCGCAAAAGAGCCAAGAGGTTCTTGGACAAGACAAATGCCTCCCTCCTGCAGGAGGTTGAGTCACACTGGGGTGATTTTACACAGGGAGGGTGTGGGAAGCACACTCCAAAGGTCTACCAGAGGATGTGGACTGAGATAGCAGAGGTGGTCTTGTTGGCGACCAACAAGTTTTGTGAGGGCAACCAATGCCGCAAAAGATGGAACAACCTTGTGGGATCAGCAAGAGTAAGTATTACATTGATTTACATGTACTTATGTATTTAAATCATTTGATTTGTAACAGTCATGAGTGACTAGCAGCAGATGTGAGGTCTTGCACTTTTACCGGGAATGTTTTACTCAAAGCCTGCAGTCACGGTGTATGTCTTTCGGTAAAGAATGATAATAATCATAATAATCATGATTACATCTGTCGGTTATGTGTTGTATCAGTCTCTGTGACAGTACCTAGCATTGATATTATGAAATGATCTCATGCCATGTCGTCCTGTCACCTTTTACAGAAGAAGCTATCGACGATGAGGTCCTTGCAGAGGCGAACGGGTGGGGGGCCACCAGTCCCCAGCGACATCACAGAGATGGAGGAGTGAGTGCTAGCACTCGTGGGGAAGCATCCCTGGACAGCCACGGATGCATCTGCAGACCCTGAAGTGATGCCACATGAGTAAAGCTTACATCATTGCGTGATGTAAAGTCAATAGATGTCACAGCAACAGATGTCATATCCGACTAATCATATATTATAGATGACTTCTAAAAGTGTCATAGAAATAATGCTGGCCTAACGAAAATCATTGCAATTCACAATGTGTTTAACGGTCATGAAACATGATGTCTGCGATGATTTTGAGAATGGTGGTGCTTTTGTCGTGCATATGCTATGGGTAGCGCTGGACTCACCTTGTCACTCTAGCACCCCTTTCTCCTCTAACAATCTCTTTTGTGTCTTGCAGCTCAGCCAGCAGCACGGTCCTAGGCAAGGCCACAGAGGTCAGAAGGTGGGGGTGCGGGGCAGGAGTCAGCGGACGATCCTATTACATCTGGTGTTGAGGAGCTCCGATTGTCGCCTGTCAATCTGCTGGGTCTGTTCTCGATGGATGAGAGCGCGGACTTCGAAGAACCTGCATTGTTACGCTCCAGAACCAATTCCACTCCAAGGCCATCTATTGGTCCTCCGGTCATTCCTGCCTCCACTCTGGAGGTGCTGGCCCCAAGCACCTCTCCACAAGGCACCCCATTTGTCCCCAGGTCGGCGCTGACCCCGCGTCGGTCTCGTGGACGCGGCAGATCTGTTCCACGAGCGCGACATGACAGCGGAGAGATGGTAAAGTTATCCAGGAGGACTGTAGACATTGGTGACCAGTTCATCGAAGCTTTGGGGGGCATATCCCGTCAGCTGGCCACCATGCATGGCAGAGTCACTGGATGTGATAGCCAGGAACACTGCTGCCACAGCCCTCCCAGTGGTCCCAAAGCGCAGCACTCCACCCCTAGGTTCCACACCACCACTGCGAATGACAGATGAGAGCAAGGACCAAGATCCTGCTTCTGCATCAGAGAATGTTGCCCCCTCGACAACCCCCCCGCTCCTGTACCCGTCCAACCAACATATCTGCCTTCATCCCCCCCCCCCCCCCCCCCCCCCCAGAGGCACCGCCTGAGGAACTCCTCGGCCAGGCGCCATGGAGCAAGGAGGGGAAGGGGCAGAGGTGGGGAGAAGAAGGAGAGGGGGGAAGGAAAGTGAGGTGCAGATGGCTGTGTTGTATCTCCATCTGGCTGTATGCAATTTGTTGCAATGTATGGGGGCTGGGGACTACGCTCCTGCTTTGTATTCTGTGTTGCTGGACATGTTGAACATGTGATTGATGTCAATGGTGGAAAAAGTGGGATATGGGTGGGTTAGTTGGGTGTTATTGGCTGTGATACTTATGATTTCAGACCAATGTTGATATTAAACTTTTGTTATTGAAATTAACTTTGCTGCGCATTGTCTCAGATAGCTGGACCGTTACACCCTGGTGATTCCTTACCATGAAAGAATTAAATACAACTTAACATCAATCAACGTAAATTTTAACTGGCACCAAAGTGATGGGCACCATTGATGTCTGAGCTGCACACACGCAACAGTGTGTCAGCGTTGTCACTCACATCAGCGCTCTTTCAGTCAAATCTTTCAGATAGCAGCTCCTCATGTAAGAGTGGGATTTATCAAATGCCAGCCACACTGCTGGCATTCGTTCTGGTTAGTTCCACTTTTTGTGGATGATTTTTTGAGCGAGCGATATTGTGGGCGATATGTGTGCGAGGTGGTGAAATTGAGGATGGGCCATCTCCATGGCCACTAGTTTGGGTAAATATGCTCTTTACAACAAAAAATAATCGCCGGGCGTTAATATTGAATCCCGACATTGTCATGTTTGTAACCTTCACATAACTGTAACCAATATGTAACAACACTGTACACTGTATTCAACTGTGAAATACACACCTTGACCACAGGGGGTGAACTTGTGGGAGACACTCCTTACCTGGTCACTTAAAGGGAGGTTCCACACAGGCTCAGCACTCCTTGGTCCTGGGAATAAAGGTGCAGGTCATGTAGTGACCTTGTCTGCAGTATATGCCTCGTGTGACTTTATAGTACAGTGCAGAGACACTACAGGCATTAATTCCGATAAAAAAATAATACTGGGCGATATTATGGGCGTTGAATTCACCCATTCTGCTGATTCCACTGCAAAAAAGTGGGCGGGCGGTGATATTTTTTCTCGCCGTTAAGCCCATTGGGAAAATAAACCTCGGTGATAAGTCTCCTAAAATAGCCCGTCAGTTTCCATTTTGTGCCAGAATGGGCGATATATGGGCGTTATACGTCATTTCAGTGGTAAAATGGGCATAAAGTGTGCATTAAGCATGCAAAAAAAGTGGAGGTTCTAGCCCCATATCTTCACCACTCTTCCTGGTAACCACTTTAACCATTTATGGTGATGGTTCTTCAATCTAACCTTCTGATTTAATTTCACACTTCTCTCTCTCTTACTCTACCTCTATCATGATTCTCTTTCTGTCTTAATTGTTTTTCTTCTACTGACTGTGCCAAGTTTGGCTTTAACAATGAGAACCTGGTTTGTGGCTGTTATTTGAGAAACAACTCTGCTGGTGTTCTACTTAAAATAAGTAATTAGAAAATTAGCCAATTTGTGGTCCAATGACAATTGTTGTTTCTTTGGATTTGGATCCAACATTTGTTTGATGAGGGCACGTTTTACAGTTTGTACTGTGTGCTCTGCTGCACCATTTGAAGCAGGGTGGTATGGTGGAACCTTGATATGTTTCGTACCATATTTGCTCGTGAACTGTGCAAATTCTTCTGAACAAATTGTGGCCCATTATCAGACACAATTTCTTCTTGGAGGCCATATGAAGAAAATAATCTTCGCAAATTGTGGCGTTTTACTCGTTATTTTCTGCATCGGAAGCACTTCTACCCACTTCAAATGGCTATCAATCACAATGAACAATTGCTGTCCTAGCTCAGCAAAATTGATATGTAACCTTTGCCACACCTGGGAGGCCATTTCCATGACTGTGATGGTACTGATGGTGGTTTCTTTCTTACCGATTGATATGTTATACACTGACTAACGATGTACTCTATATCTTTATCTGGACCTGGCCACCATAAGTAACTACATACAAAACTCTTGGTCAAGCACATTCCCAGGTGCTGGTCATGAAGTTCTCCTAATAATTTGGACCTGAATTTATTTGATATAACTACTCTTGAACCCCACATGATACAATCATTATCCACTGATAATTCATTCCTACGAATGAAGTATGGATGAAATTCTTTCTCAGTACATTTGCAATGTAATCATACACCCTTGACATAACTGGGTCATGTTTGTTTGCTCTACCAATCTCTTCAGCTATGACTGGCAGTTGTTCAATGTATGAAAAAACACGTCTTCCCTATTGGGTACAACTTGTGATAGGGATGGCAACCTAGACACAGCATCAGCTTTACTGTGATCAGCTGATCGTCTGTACTCAATGTCATACATATATGCTGACAAAATCAAAGCTCATCTCTGCATTCGGATTGCAGCTAATGTTAGAACTGGGGACTTTGGATGGAGGATTGCTGTCAGGGGCTTATGATCCATAACAATGGTAAACTTATGACCATACAAGTATTTGTGGAACTTCTTGATCCCAAAAATTAATGCCAAAGCTTCCCTTTTGATTTGTGCATAATTACACTCACTGGCACTGAGAGTGTGTGAAGCAAAAGCAATTGGTCTCTCCTCCCTACTATGTAATACATGAGAGATCACTGCCCCAACTCCATATGGAGAGGCATCACATGCTATTTCGATCTCCTTAGATACGTCATATGAACGAACATGGTACTTTGTACCAACTGGTTTTTACATTCCTTGAATGCTGTGTCGTATTCTTCTGATCACTTCCACTGGACCTATTTTTTCAACAGCTCTTTCAGTGGATGTAACACTGTAGCCAAATTTGGTAGGAACTTCCCATAATCGTACAAAAGTCCCAAAAATGAACAAAGTTCAGTGACATTCTTGGGAGCGGGTGCATTTCTAAATGCATCCAACTTTCCCTTGGTTGGATGTAAACCATCTTTGTCTACTCTGTGCCCTAAATACTCCGAGTTTTGCAATAACTCAAACTTGTAAGCAGTCACTCATATGCTGTGCTTCTTTAGCCGTTTGAGCACTTTATTCAATATGTTATTATGCATTTGCCTGTTTGGAGCTGAAATGAGTATGTCATCCAAATAATATACTACCCTTTCAATGCCTTGCAGAATTTGGTTAATCTCGCCTTAAAATATGGCAGCGGTGGAAGTCACTCCAAATGTCCCAAATTAAATAGAATATTAAATTTATATAGGCCTAGATGAGTATTTATAGTCAAGCATGACTTGGACTCCTCATCTAGTTCAAGTTGTAAGTAGGCATTTGTAAGATCTAACTTTGAGAAGATCTGGCCACCTGTCAGCATTGTGAACAAATCTTCTAAATTTGGCAATGTATTGGGGAGATTACCCTCTCGAACCTGGTTTGCAGTTACCTTATAATCACCACACAACCTTATCTTACCATCTGACTTAGGTACAGCAACAGCGGGTGTAGCCCAATTACATAGATCTATCTTAGAGATAATGTTCTCAATCTCTAGTCTTTTGAGTTCTTGCTCAACTTTTTTGTTGAGTGCATATGGTATGGGACGTGGCTTGCAGTAAACTGGTCTAGCGTCCTTCTGTACCCTGACATTCACCTTGAAGTCTTGGATCGGACTGCCTGTTTCGCAGAACACTTTCGGATACTGCTTGATGACATCATCCTTCGATGCAAATCTCGCTTCAATACGAAATATCTCATTCCAATCCAGCTTCAGTGATCCCAAACAATTTCTTCCTAGTAAGGCAGGCTTGTCTCCTGCTACTACTAAGAGAGGCAAGCTCTGAAATTGATCCTTGTATTTCATCAGTACGGTGATAGGTCCCACCACAGGAGTGATCTCTCCTGAGTAGCCTCACAGCTCTACCTTGGATTTCTCCAATGGGAAATCCCGTAATTTGTCGAGGTATTCTGGTACTACGCTCACGGATGCACCCGTGTTGATTTCCATGGGTACCTTGGTTCCTGCAACATCTACTTGGATGCTGATACTTTTCGAATCGCTGTTAGATACCCTCATGCTCCTGATGATGTGTATCTCTTCGTCCTGGTGCTTTTCTTCCATGCTATGTAATATCTGGGGATTTCTACTTATAGTACTAGAAATTCGGTTTTTGAACATAGCAGTTTTTTCTGCCAAAAATACCGCTATGACTCCATTATGATTTCGAGGCCTAACATTCGGGGAAAAATGCGCCCAGCGGTAAAAATCGCCGTTGCACGAGGATTCGCAATGAAAACTACAAATTTTCTGCAACTTTTCTCCGAGGCTGATACCGCTGTGAGTTGGGCCTAGGGAGGTGGGAAACACCAACTAATTTTCCAAAACACAAAAAATAAAAAAATCACGAATTATTCACAAGACCCTTTTCTAGCGAATCGCTGCAAAAGAATTTAAAAATAAAAACTTTAATTTACCTTTTTTGCAAGTCTTCATATGTACCGCAGTTCCAAGGGCTGCAACGCAGGTTTTATCCCGGCCTTTTTTTTGGTCTTATCTACGGGTCACCGCTGAGCCAAATATTGGGCAAAAGCGCTTTTTCCATTC
Source organism: Pristiophorus japonicus (assembly GCF_044704955.1). Lineage (NCBI taxonomy): Eukaryota > Metazoa > Chordata > Chondrichthyes > Pristiophoridae > Pristiophorus > Pristiophorus japonicus. Next base: position 161,529,220 of record NC_091982.1, on the reverse strand, counting down.
TTGCAAGCTGACAGTCCGCTCCCCAGTGGTATTTCAAAACCGGCGGCACAAGACTTCCGGGAATTTCCTGCCGCAGAATTTTCCGCCGAAAACGGCGCAATCCTGCCAAAAGAAACGATGCATGGTTGGGGAATTTCCAGCCCATAGCCTTGAAAGTTGGTTTACTCTTCAGTCAGCATGCCTTCACAAGATGCCCAATTTTCTTGGAGAAGAAACACCCTGCCTTCACATATGGGCAAATTTGAGCAATGTGTTGTCGAAGACACCGATACGATGACTTCTATGCTCTGTTACTGTTATATATGTAAACTTGTATTTGCTCTGTACAGCAACCAGAGGGCTCAACCCCTGGAGTCCCAGGGGATCTCAAAATCCCTTGGGAGCACAGATATTTAAGGAGGCCTCACAGGTTGGAGAGGCACTCTGGAGACCTGCAATAAAAGACTAAGGTCACACTTTACTTTGAGCTCTGATTCTTTCTTCATACATAACTGGCGACGAGATACAGATAGCGAACCCAAAGGTGCAGAGAACAGTGGGTATCCTGAAGAAATTCTCAGAGGGAGATGATTGGGAAACTTTTGTGGAGCAACTCGACAAACGAGCTAGATGGGGAAGAGAACGCTGCCAAACGAAGGGCGATCCTCCTCACCATCTGTGGGGCAAACAAGTATGGCCTCATGAAGAATCTGCTCACTCCAGTGAAATCCACGGGGAAATCATACGACGATTTGTGCACACTGGTCCGAGAGCATTTGAATCCGAAGGAAAGCATTCTGATGGCGAGGTACCAGTTCTACACCTACAAAAGGTCTGAAGGCCAGGAAGTGGCGAGTTATGTCGTCGAGCTAAGACGCCTTGCAGGACATTGCGAATTTGAAGGATATTTGGAGCACATGCTCAGAGACTTTTTCATACTTGGCATTGGCCATGAAACCATACTTCGCAAACTTTTGACTGTAGAGACCCCAACCTTGAGTAAGGCCATAATGATAGCCCAGGCTTTCATTGCCACCAGTGACAATACGAATGAAATTTCTCAGCACACAAGTGCTGCTACAAGTACTGTGAACAAAATGATGTTGTTTTCGAATCATAACGTACAGGGCAGGTCACACATACCTGCAGCTGCACTTCCGCAGATGTCTCAGAGTCCACCATCAAGGGTGATGAATGCAAGGCCATTAACAACTTGTTGGCGCTGCAGAGGTGATCATCGTTTCCATTCATGCTGATTCAAAGGGTACATTTGCAAGGGATGTGGAACAATGGGACATCTCCAATGAGTGTGCAGGCAAGCTGCAAATCCTGTTAAACCTGCAAACCACCATATTGCAGAGGATATAGATCCAAGGAGGATCACGATGAACCAGAGCCTCAGACCGAAGAGGCAGAGGTACATGGGGTGCACACATTTACCACGAATTGTCCCCCGATAATGCTGAATGTTGAACTAAATGGACTCCCAGTGTCAATGGAGCTGGACACGGGCGTGAGCCAGTCCATCATGGGCAAAAGGACTTTCGAAAGATTGTGATGCAACAAGGCCTCAAGGCCAGTCTTAACTCCAGTTTGCACGAAACTAAGAACTTACACAAAAGAACTGATTCCTGTAATCGGCAATGCTACCCTAGAGGTCTCCTATAATGGAGTGGTGCACAAGCTACCACTCTGGGTGGTACCGGGCGATGGTCCCACGCTGCTTGGCAGGAGCTGGCTGGGAAAGATATGTTGGGACTGGGAGGACGTCCGAGTGCTATCGCCCGCTGTCGACACTTCGTGTGCCCAGGTTTTAAACAAATTTCCTTCGCTGTTCGAACCAGGCATCGGGAAATTCCAAGGAGCAAAAGTACAGATCCACCTAATTCCAGGGGCGCGACCCATCCATTACAAGGTGACAGCAGTACCATACATGATGAGAGAAAGGGTAGAGATCGAGCTAGACTGGCTGCAAAGAGAGGGCATCATTTCACCGATCGACTTCAACAAGTGGGCCAGTCCTATCGTCCCAATCCTCAAGGGAGACAGCACCATCAGAATCTGTGGCGATTACAAAGTAACTATCAATCGTTTCTCCCTGCAGAACCAATACCCACTACCAAAGGCCAAAGACCTCTTTGCAATGCTGGCGGGAGGAAAGATGTTCACGAAGCTGTATCTGACTTCAACCTACATGATGCAGGAACTGGAAGAATCATCAAAGGCCCTCACCTGCATCCACATGCACAAAGGTCTTTTTGTTTATTTCAGAAGCCCATTTGGAATCCGATCAGCGGCGGCGATATTCCAGAGAAACATGGAAAACTTACTGAAGTCGGTCCCCCACACCATGGTCTTCCAGGACGGCATCTTGGTCACAGGTTGGAACACAATCGAGCATCTGCAGAACCTAGAGGAGGTTCTTAGTCGACCCAACCGCGAGGGGCTCAGATTAAAATGCTCGAAGTGCGTTTTCCTGGCACCTTAATTGGAGTTCTTAGGAAGGAGGATTGCGGCGGACGGCATCAGGCCCACCAACGAGAAGACGGAGGCAATCGAGAACGCACCGATGCCACAGAACGTGACGGAGCTGCGGTCGTTTCTGGGACTCCTGAATTACTTTGGTAACTTCTTACCGGGTCTGCTAAAACCACTGCATGTCTTACTATGAAAAGGGGATGAGTGGATTTGGGGCAAAAGCCAAGAAAATGCCTTTGTAAAAGCGAGAAAATTGTTATGCTCAAACAAATTGCTTGCGTTGTATGATCCATGTAAATGTTTGGTACTAGCATGTGATGCGTCGTCATATGGCGTTGGGTGTTTATTGCAACAAGCTAATGATTTTGGGAAACTGCAACTGGTTGCTTATGCATCCAGGAGTCTGTCTAAGGCTGAGAGAGCCTACAGCATGATTCAGAAAGAAGCGATAGCGTGTGTCTATGGGATAAAGAAAATGCATCAATACCTGTTTGGGTTAAAATTCGAATTGGAAACTGACCATAAGCCACTTATATCCCTGTTTTCCGAGAGTAAAGGGATAAATAACAATGCATCGACCCGCATCCAGAGATGGGCGCTCATCTTGTACGCATACAACTACGCCATCCGCCACAGGCCAGGCACAGAAAACTGCACCGATGCTCTCAGTAGGCTGCCATTGCCCATCACGGTGTTGGAAATGGCGCAGCCCGCAGATCTAGCCATGGTTAGGGAAGCATTTGAGAGTGAGCAATCACCCGTCACTGCCTGGCAGATCAAAACCTAGACAAGCCAGGTCCCCCTTATCTCTAGTTAAAAGCTATGTGCTTCATGGGAGTTGGTCCAGTGTCCCAGTGGAAATGCAGGAAGAGATAAAGCCGTTCCAGCGGCGCAAAGGTGAAATGTCGATACAGGCAGACTGCCTTCTGTGGGGCAATCAAGTAGTAGTCCCCAAGAAGGGCAGAGATACCTTCATCAATGACCTCCACAGTACCCACCCAGGCATCATAATGATGAAAGCGATAGCCAGATCCCACGTCTGGTGGCCCGGTATCGATGCGGACTTAGAGTCCTGCGTTCACAGATGTAATACATGCTCGCAGTTAAGCAATGTACCCAGGGAGGCGCCGCTAAGTTTATGGTCTTGGCCCTCCAAACCGTGGTCTTGGGTACACGTTGACTATGCAGGCCCCTTCTTGGGTAAAATGTTCCTTTTGGTTATAGACGTGTAGTCCAAGTGGATTGAATGTGAGATAATGTTGGCTGGCACATCCGCTGCCACTATTGAAAGCCTGCGGGCCATGTTTGCCACACACTGCTTACCCGATGTCCTGGTGAGCGACAACGGGCCATGTTTTACCAGTGCTGAGTTCAAAGAATTCATGACCCGTAATGGGATCAAACATGTCACTTCTGCCCCATTTAAACCAGCGTCCAATGGTCAGGCAGAGAGAGCAGTGCAAACCATCAAGCAAGGCTTGAAGAGGGTAACTGAAGGCTCACTGCAGACTCGCCTCTCCTGTGTCCTGCTTAACTACTGCATGAGACTCCACTTGCTCACTGGGATCCCACCTGCTGAACTGCTCATGAAAAGAGCATTTAAGACAAGACTCTCGTTAGTTCACCCTGATCTACATGAACAGGTAGAGAGCAGGTGGCTTCAACAAAGTGCATACCATGGTGTCACGCGAGATTGAAATCAATGATCCTGTATTTGTATTAAATTATGGACAAGGTCCCAAGTGGCTTCCCGGCACTGTCGTGGCCAAAGAGGGGAGCAGGGTGTTTCGGGTCAAACTTTCAAATTGAAACACTTGCATTCACTGGAAACACTTGGACCAAATCAAACTCAGATTCACGGACTATCCTGAGCAACCCACCTTGGACCCTACCTTTTTTGATCCCCCAACATACACACCAGTGGCAACCGACACCACGGTTGACCACAAAGAAGAACCCATCATCCACAGCAGCCCAGCAGGGCCAACACACCAGGCAGCCCAGCAAGGCCAGCTGCACAGCAGCCCAACAAGGGCCCAACAAATGATTCAACAATACCAGCTTTCACACCGAGACGATCAACCAGGGCAAGAAGGGCCCCAGATCGACTCACATTGTAAATAGTTACACTATTAACTTTGGGGGGAGTGTTGTTATATATGTAGACTTGTATTTATTCTGTATAGTCACCAGAGAGCTCATCCCCTGGAGTCCCAAGGGATCCCACAATCCCTTTGGAGCACAGGTATTTAAGGAGGCCTCACAGGTTGGAGAGGCACTCTGGAGACCTGCAATAAAAGACTATGGTCACACTTTACTTTGAGCTTACAGTGTTCAGTCTGACTCTGTCTCCATACATAACAGTTACCATTGCCAGTTGCTGAGGCCTTGGTGCCCAACTGCCTTCTACTTTTAACCTGCAGTCGATTAACCTCGATTGTCTGATGACTGGAAATGATACAAAATTCTCAGGAATATTGGTTGGCCATATCCATTGACATAGCTGTCTGACAAGCTAAATCAAAAGCCAAGTTAGGGATCGTCAACAACTTTTTTTTGATTGCTTCATTTTTCATCCTACAAACAAAGTGATCATGTAATGCTTGATCCTGAAAGTTTCCAAAATGACAGTAAATGGATAGTTTTTAATGCTACAATGTACTCACTGATACTCTCATCAGGTATTTGATTTTGTATTCCAAAATGATAACTTTCAGCAATTTCCAGGGGCTCAAGGTTGTGGTGCTGTTCTAGTGCTTAGAATCTCTGTAAGTGTTGTGTCCTTTGGCTTGATGGGAACAAACACATTTTCCAGGGTTTCATATACCTCGGAGCCTGCTTCAGTTAAGAAAATCGCCCGTTTTCTTTCTAACACCACCTGGTTACGGTTTTCATCATCAGGGACATCGATGATACAATTTGCGGTGTAAAACATTTCTAGCTGTTCCACATAAGCTCCGAAAGTCTCACGGTCACGTTGAAATGCACCCAACTGCCCTATTATTCCCATAGGTGCAACCACCTGGATTCGGCCAAGTGTGTTTGTAATTTACCTTGGATTCTTAGCTGGTCTGCAAACAAAGGACCTCTCTAGTCTTTCTGTTGTTTGGCTGAAATCATCCACCAACAAAAATTTCAGCTAGGATATCCAGGAATCCAATTCTACGTCACCAATGTGGTATTTTCCTTACGACACCACAACACACAGACTTTATACAATATGGCTCTTAAGACAGGAATTCCTTTATTGTATTTACAGCAATGGCTGCATTACCACATTTGGGTGTTTGGGCCTCCTCCTCTTCCATGACGGTGGCTGGCCTTTCCCCCTCCTTCAGAGACGACTGGGCCTCTACTTCCCCTCAGTACTCCAGGTGTGGTCTAACCAGGGCTTTGTACAGCTGCAGAGGGCTAGCAGCACCCATGGAACAATACCAAAGGAAGCAACTTACTATTAACTTTCATTTTAAACTTTTAATCAACTTGGGAAACTTTTATACACCTTGGGAAATCTTTTAAGACTTCGGGAGAAACTTTTAAACAACTTGGAGAAACTTTAAAAACCTCTGGAGAAACTTTTAATTAACTTGGGAAAACGTTTAAAACTTCAGGAGAAACTTTTAAAACTTCTGGAGAAACTTTTGAAACTTCTGGAGAAACTTTTAAACAACATGGAGGAACTTTCAAGAATTATTTTCTTTTAAAAATGTTTTACTAAGGAATTGAATACTGTACCCCAATCTAACTAGAAAATAGTTTGGTGTGTTTTATTAGCATAATTTTCAGTCATTTGAAACCGGGTTACTCACGATGACGCCCGACAAGCAGGTAGGCGTCCAACCAGGCGACCGGGGCATCACTACCCACCCCCCTCCTGCGGCAGGCCTACATCCCTCCAGCGGCGGGCTTTCATCCCTCCAGCGGCGGGCCTTCATCCCTCCAGCAGCAATCAGGTCTCTCCTCATCGACGGCTGGACCTCCCCTTCCCTATTGGTGACCTGGCCTCTTCTACTGGTGAGCATCACAGCTATGACTCTTCCACCCTCCCACTCCTTGCTGACCTTCTACTTGGAACTCTAGCAGACAACAACTAATGCAAGCCCCCAACCATGTCTCAGGCCACCTACCATCAAGGGCGCTACTCGGCGCCAAGCTTGTGGCGAAGATCTCGTCGTAAGCAATTAGACTCATACAGCAGTGCCTGGTCTCCAGTCATCTTGGACCCCCTTGCCATTGGACCAAGATGTTGCTTAGCTAAGCCTGTGTGGTGCCCGGCCACCCCACTCACGCACAGGAAGTTCGGGACCTGGAACATCAGGACCCTTATGGACAACTCCAACAGCGACAGGCCGGAAAACCGCACCGCCATAGCTGCCCGAGAAGTTAGACGCGTTGACATCGATATTGCCGCCCTAAGCGAGACCCGGTGGGCAGGGCAGGGCTAACTCAAGGAACAAGGTGGAAGTTACACCTTTTTCTGGAAAGGAAAACCAGAGGAAGAACGCCACCTTCATGGAGTCGGTTTTGCTGTCAAAAATGAGCTGGTCGACTGCCTCAAAGACTCCCCCTGTGGGGTTAACGAACGCCTCATGACTCTTTGACTCACCCTATCCCGGAACCAATGTGCCACAGTCATCAGTGCGTACGTCCCAACACTCATGCAATGGATGAGACCGAAGAGGGTTTTTATTCCAACCTCGAAACATCCCTGTCCCGCGTCGCCGTGGGTGACAAACTGATCCTCCCAGGTGATTTCAACGCCAGGGTCAGCAAAGATACAGCCCTCTTGGGAGGCGTGATTGGTAGGGAGGCGGTAGGGAAAGTCAAATCCAACGGTACCCTACTCCTGACAAAATGTCTAGAATATAAACTCCTCATCACCAACACCCTGTTCTGCCAGAGGGACAAATAAAAGGCATCATGGCAACATCCTCACTCCAAACACTGGCACCTGCTCAGCTATATCATCGTCCGAGCAAGGATGTGTGCATCACCCACGCCATGACAGGAGCTGACGACTGCTGGACGGACCACCGCCTAATCTAATCCATCATCGACATTAACATAGCCCCAAAGCAGAGGGGACAGCAGAAGCAGTGCCGGGGCACTTAAAGACCCAGCTAAGAGAGCCCTATACAGCCAGCACCTCACAGCTAACCTGGCGTGCCTTGATGACCCTGAGATGCAGAATGCCCACAGTGCTTGGTCTACCCTCCAGACCTCCATAACCAGTGCCTGCGAAGAGACACTTGCTCACTCAACCAGAAAACACCAGGATTAGTTTGATGAGAATGATCAGGAGATCCAAGACCTAATAGATTGCAAGCGCAGCGCATTTCTGAGCGTTAAGCAACAACCCAACTCGGGAGCAGCAAAGCAATATTACAGACGGCTCAAGGCTAAGGTCCAACAGAAAACCCGGGTCCTAAAGAACAGGTGGTGAATGGAAAAAGCACAGTAGGTACAACAACTGGCCGACAGCCATGATGTGTGAGGATTCTTAATTGCAGTCAAAGCCATCTATGGTCCAAACTCCCAAGGCCCCACCGCACTGCTGGCCAAGAACGGGGAAACACTAAGGCAGTCAGAGCCCGCTGGAAGGAGCACTTCGAAGATCTCCTCAATCGAGACTCTGCCTTTGACTCGAGTGTTCTCGACTCCATCCCATAGCATGCGACCCGCCACCACCTCAGTAAAACCCCAACATTGCACGAGGTAGAAAAAGCCATAAGACAGCTCAAGAACAACAAGGCTACGGAAGCGGATGCAATTCCTGCTGAGGCGCTAAAGTATGGTGTAGAGGCTCTGTTGGCACAGATACATGACCTCATCTCTCCTGGAGGGAGGAGACATGCCGAGATCTCAGAGATGCAGTGATTGTGACCATCTTTATAAAAGGGGACAAGTCTGACTGCGCCAAGTACAGAAGAATTTCCCTGCTATCAGCCACTGGGAAAGTTGTCGCTTGAGTCCTCCTCAACCGTCTTCTCCCTGTGGCCGAGGAGCTCCTCCCAGAATCACAGTGCGGATTTCGTCCCCTACAGGGCACAAAGGACATGATCTTTGCAGCGCGGGGGTCTATGGAACGTCTTCCTCTGTTTCAGCCGCCTCCTCCCCCAAAAGTTTGTCAACATCCTTCGCCTGCTCCACGACGGCATGCAGGCCATGATCCTTACCAATGGATCCATTACAGACCCAATCCACGCCTGGACCGGGGTCAAACAGGGCTACGTCATCGCTCCAACCCTCTTCTCAATTTTCCTCGCTGCCATGCTCCACCTCACAGTCAACATGTTCCCCGCTGGAGTGGAACTAAACTGCAGAACCAGTGGGAAGCTGTTTAACCTTCGCTGCCTCCAGGACAGGTCCAAGATCACCCCAACCTCTGTCCTCAAGCTACAGTACCCAGACGACGCCTGCGTCTGCACACATTCAGAGGCTGAAATCCAGGATTTTGCCGACGTATTTACTGAGAAGTACGAAAGCATGGGCCTTACGCTAAACATCCGTAAGGCAAAGGTCCTCCACCAGCCTGTCCTCACCCCTCGCCGCACAGCACTGCTCCTCAGTCATCAAGGTCCATGGCGCGGCCTTGAACAACGTGGACCATTTCCCGGGAGTCTCTTATCAACAAAAGCAGACATTGATGAGGAGATTCAACACCGCCTCCAATGCGCCAGTGCAGCCTTTGGTCGCCTGAGGAAAAGAGTGTTCGAAGACCAGGCCCTCAAATCTACCATCAAGCTCATGGACGACAGGGCTGTAGTAATACCTGCCCTCCTGTATGGCACAGAGGCATGGACTAAGTACAGTAGATACCTCAAGTCGTTGGAGAAATATCACCAATGATGCCTCCGCAAGATCCTACAAATCCCCTGGGAGGACAGACACACCAACATTGGCGTCCTCGACCAGGCCAACATCCCCAGCATTGAAGCACTGACCACACTTGATCAGCTCCGCTGGGCAGGCCACGTTGCCTGCATGCCAGACACGAGACTCCCAAAGTAAGCATTCGACTCGGAACTCCTTCATGGCAAATGAGCCAAGGGTGGACAGAGGAAACGTTACAAGGACATTCTCAAAGCCTCACTGATAAAGTGTGGCATCCCCACCGACACCTGGGAGAACCTGGCCAAAGACCGCCCTGAGTGGAGGAAGTGCATCTGGGAGGGCGCTGAGCGAATCGAGTCTCATCGCCGAGTGCATGCAGAAAACAAGCGCAGGCAACGGAAGGAACGTGGGGCAAACCTGTCTCACCCTCTCTTACCCTCAACGACTGTCTGTCCCACCTGTGGCAGGGACTGTGGCTCTCATATTAGACTGTTCAGCCACCTCAGGACTGATTCTAAGAGAGGAAGCAAGTCTTCCTCGATTCCGAGGGACTGCCTATGATGACGATGATGATGGTGCATTACCACTGCAGTCCACTAGGTGGAGCAGTAGTCCACTACGTGGAACTATATTACAACTATCACTGTTTTGAGACAGCTGTAACAGCAACTTACACTTATATAATGCATTTAACATTGAAGATGGGAGGCATGGAGATTAGGGTAGGAATCACCCAGAAAATCAGCTCTGGATGGCTGAAAGCTTTGATATAGAACCATTTTTCCTAAAAATTGCCATTTAATCAAAACAAAGTTTTTAAGGACAACAGAAATAAATGGGTGGAAATACCAAACGTTCAAATTTAATCTTAATGCATTATAATATTATGTTTCAAAGAAATACCAGAGATGTAATTCCTTTTACCTTTAGAAAGCTGGCATTTGACCGTGTTGTCACAGAGCCCTTACCTTGAGTTCACTATGGGCATTCCCATGTACACCCTTATATGGGGGGCAGAACAGGAGCAGGTGAAAATGGACAGGAAAGAAAGAGGCATGCAGGACAGTGCTACATCAAAGGAGAAGACCATCGCCTAGGAGTTACACTCTCACTCGAGGCTGCAGAAAACGCCAGTCCCTTGATGTCTCAGAAGTGGTCTACTTAAGGAAGCAATGGTTTACTGAGGAGGCACTGAATGAAGACCTTTCTTTACAATGTGACCTGCAAATATCCTCACAAACACAAAAACAAAACAAAAGAACATCCTAACTTCAGAACACTGAACTACCTATCACAATTGTTTTTCCTGTGCACATGTATATTTACAGCAAGTGCTTCTTGGTTCCATTGTGCCTCCCTGTGCAGTTCTCAAACTTGTCCTAGACTGTGCTGAAGTGCTACCTGAAGGCCAATGATCCCAGTGACATTTGACTGCATCGTGATATCACCATCCTCTTGGTGCCAAGGTGGCTCTCATCTCAGGCTTCTTTGTTCAAGGAGGACTCTTCATCTACTGTTGGTGCCTGGGCAGCCTGATCCTATATCTTGACACCTATATGAGGAGGTATCTGGCAGGGCTGGCTGGTAAGGTCACCTGAGCTGTCACAGGAGGAGAATGGCATCATGAGGGCAGACCCTAGCCATGCCACTTGTGCTGGATCTTTGATCTAAGTGGCCACTGGTCAGAGTGAGGGAAGACATGAAGATATCAGTTAGGTCCTGGTGTCTCTGAGAGATGTTGCTTCAAACTTCTCAGAAGCCACTTTACATCTTTTTCTCCCAAAAAATTAGCAAAGGTTGAAGAGCAGAGGTCAAAGCATCCAGTTTGGAGGACAGATGCAGAAATTCATGGTGTCACCTCCTGCTTCAGCTACCACTGCATCCTTCTGGGATACTAGGGCTGAAGCTGGCATTGGATTTCACCATGATGCCTGTCATTTGTCTTACAGCCTCTGTCATGGTCCTCAGTGTCTCCATGTGAGTGAGATGTTCATCCAGCAACATACGTTTTAGAGTAGGATTGCAGAGACCTGCGCCCCTGGGCTTGGTAGCCAGGGGCTGACTTCTGCGGGGCATCTGCTCTCCAGTGTTGGTATTCATTTCAACCCTGATCTCTGACACTGTGAGGGTAATGAATGAAGGAGTGCCAAATGTATAAAGACACTGCAAGGGTCAGGGCGAGAAGATAGTTTACTTCGGCTCTTCTGATGAAGTCATTAAATTTCTTCCTGTACTGCACAAGAATCCTGGGGCTCAAAGAGGTGGCATTCATTGCGAACAGTCACCTTCCTCCACAAAGTGTGTGCCACTTTCTTGGTAACTGTCTAACCCCTGGCTGCTGACCCCAACCAGACCACCCCTCCTCTTCTGTATTTCCATTACAATGACGTGCGGTTTGAGCTATCTGAAGTTTGCTGCTCCTTTCTTCAATTTGGCTGAGCTCCCGGATCCTGGCAAATCTCCCTTATTGTATCCATTCATGACCCATTTGGGATCTAACAATTGGCTGCCGCGTTTCCTACATTACAACAGTGACTACACTCCAAAAGTACTTCATTGACTGTTAATGCGCTTTGCGATGCCCGGTGGTCGTGAAATGCACTATATAAATCCATGTCTTTCTTTCGTTCTTTCTAACATCTTGCTCCTCCCCATCCTGCACTATTTTCTGCCCACCTCATTGAACCATGTATTTAGGCAACTTTCACACCTCTTCCTTTCTGCATTAGCTGACCCTGCGGGGTGAGTATTACAATCTGAGGGCGGGAGGAGTCCTCCTGTGCCTCAGTGGTGCTGTCGGAATTTCAGGCCCATAATTTTTCTAAATTGCATATAATTTAACGATAACTCTCCTATTGTAATAACTGAGACCCAAACTAAGATCTTAAAGGCAGTTTAGTGTAGAAATTGTTCATGTTTTCAAACAATGAGTCACTTGAGATGCACAACTATGGTTTTTCCAGTTTACATGGGCAGTAAACGGAACAAAATGGCGTAAATGGAAGAAACATGGCAGAAAGTCAAATTCTCCATGTTGGTCTGAAAATTCTTGTAACAGAAGTCTTGATTTCAACAAATCCTTCCACTACAAGACCAGGGAAATGGTTAACAAGTTATATAGGGAGATTTTCTTCAACAGCATCTCCCAAACCCGCGATCTCTACTATCTAGAAGGACAAGGGCAGCAGGCTCATCGGAACACCACCACATCCAAGTAAACCTCTAAGTCACAAACCATCCTGATTTGGAAATATATCACCATTCCTTAATCGTCACTGGGTCAAATCCTGGAACTCCCTCCCTAACAGCACTGTGGGAGTACCTTCATCACCGGTTCAAGAAGGCAGCTCACCACTTCCTTCTCATGGGCAATTAGGGATGGGCAATAAATGCTGGTCTTGGCAGCGATGTCCACATCCCATTAATGATCAAAAAAAAAATCTGCGCCCGTCATATTGGATCAGGTGGATGGGAACACTCACCTGTGCACTTGTCCATTTAAATGTTCAGTCCAGTGCACCTGATCGCAGACTGCCGAAAATCTCCTCTATTGTGTCAAAAGTCACACATAGAGCTAAAGACCGTCGATGCATGTCAGTAATCTACACTGAGGAGCAAGACAAGAACAGCTTTTAATTTAAGAAGAAAAGGAATAATCCAAAGCAGAGATGTGTCCAAAGACTAGTAACAACTGGCAGAAGAACATATGGCTGCAATATGTCATTTTGTAGAATAAGACATTGCCTGTTACTCGACTGATTCTGGTGAGTGTTAAATAAGTATTTTAATCAACCCATGATCTGTTGTTACTCCACATATAAACGTCTCAGCTGTTATCACTGGTTAATAGAGTCTGTAATGAGGTAAGTCCTTTACAGTAATATTTATGTTCTTGGTCTATCATTTCCTTTTTATAATATTTATATCAAGTTTGTTTTTTTCAATATTGTTGTAAAACTTGGTGATATTGTTCTTTGTTTCTGCCTAGTCTTACAGCAAATCAACAAAATCTTTTTATTTTATCTGCATAGCTCATGCTCCTTCACTTGTTGGTTGATCACAACATGAATCTATTGTGTTTGCTGAGGGTAAGATACTTGACTGTACAGCACGGAGGCAATCTTATGTCTGCAGGTATCATGTACAGGGCTGCAGCAAGCAGAGCGAGAGATCAGTCAGAGTTGCAAAGTGCTGTGCCCAGCACAACCCTAGAGGTGGTGATGGCAGAGAGCACTTATGCCAGATACTAAAAAAGATGCAAGGAGGCTGTCCAGCTTAGATCTGCACCACATGTGTGTATACAGCAGCTGTCCTTTATATCACAAGAGGGTATTACCTTTCAGACCTCTTGCACTCAGAAATAAGGCCACGGTGAGAATGATGTTCAGGCATCATCCTGCAGCATTGTGGCTAAGACACCATTTTGTCCTTGTGGAAACATAGAAACATAGAAAATAGGTGCAGGAGTAGGCCATTTGGCCCTTCGAGCCTGCACCGCCATTCAATAAGATCATGGCTGATCATTCCTTCGGTACCCCTTTCCTGCTTTCTCTCCATATCCCTTGATCCCCTTAACCGTAAGGGCCATATCTAACTCCCTTTTGAATATATCCAATGAACTGGCATCAACAACTCTCTGCGCCAGGGAATTCCACAGGTTAACAGCTCTCTGAGTGAAGAAATTTCTCCTCATCTCAGTCCTAAACGCCTGCCCCTTATCCTAAGACTGTGTCCCCTGGTTCTGGACTTCCCCAACATCGGGAACATTCTTCCTGCATCTAGCCTGTCTAGTCCAGTCAGAATCTTATATGTTTCTATGAGATCCCCTCTCATCCTTTTAAACTCCAGTGAATAAAGGCCCAGTTGATCCAGTCTCTCCTCATATGACAGCCCAGCCATCCCTGGAATCAGTCTGGTGAACCTTCGCTGCACTTCCTCAATAGCCAGAACATCCTTCCTCAGACTAAGAGACCAAAACTGAACACAATATTCCAGGTGGGGCCTCACCCAGACCCTGTACAACTGCAGCAAGACTTCCATGCTCCTATACTCAAATCCCCTTGCTATGAAGGCCAACATACCATTTGCCTTCTTCACCGCCTGCTGTACCTGCATGCCAACTTTCAAAGACTGATGAACCATGACACCCAGGTCTCTCTGCACCTCCCCTTTTCCTAATCTTCCGTCATTCAGATAATATTCTGCCTTCGTGTTTTTGCCCCCAAAGTGGATAACCTCACATTTATCCACATTATACTGCATCTGCCATGTTTTTGCCCACTCGCCTAACCTGTCCAAGTCACCCTGCAGCCTCTTATTGTCCTCCTCACAGATCACACCGTCACCAAGTTTAGTGTCATCAGCAAACTTGGAGATATTACACTCAATTCCATCATCTAAATCATTAATGTATATTGTAAAGAGCTGGGGTCCCAGCACTGAGCCCTGCAGCACTCCACTAGTCACTGCCTGCCATTCTGAAAAGGACCTGTTAATCTCGACTCTCTGCTTCCTGTCTGCCAACCAGTTCTCTATCCACATCAGTACATTACCCCCAATACCATGTGCTTTGATTTTGCACACCAATCTCTCGTGTGGGACCTTGTCAAAAACCTTTTGAAAGTCCAAATACACCCAATCCACTGGTTCTCCCTTGTCCACTCTACTAGTTACAACCTCAAAAAATTCCAGAAGATTTGTCAAGCATGATTTCCCTTTCATAAATCCATGCTGACTGGACCAATCCTATCACTGCTCTCCAAATGCACTGCTATTTCATCCTTAATGATCGATTCCAACATTTTCCCCACTACTAATGTCAGGCTAACTAGTCTATAATTACCCGTTTTCTCTCTCCCTTCTTTTTTAAAAAGTGGTGTTACATTAGCAACCCTCCAGTCCATAGGAACTGATCCAGAGTCGATAGACTGTTGGAAAATTATCACCAATGCATCCACTATTTCTAGGGCCACTTCCTTAAGTACTCTGGGATGTAGACTATCAGGCCCTGGGTATTTATCGGCCTTCAACCCCGTCAATTTCCCTAACACAATTTTCCGCCTAATAAGGATATCCTTCAGTTCCTCCTTCTCACTCGTTCTTCGGACCCCTAGTACATTGGGAAGGTTATTTCTGTCTTCCTTTGTGAAGACAGAACCAAAGTACTTGTTCAATTGGTCTGCCATTTCTTTGTTCCCCATTATAAATTCACCTGAATCCGACTGCAAGGGACCAACACTGGTCTTCACTAATCTTTTTCTCTTCACATATCTATAGAAGCTTTTGCAGTCATTTTTTATGTTTCCGACAAACTTCCTCTCATACTCTATTTCCCCCCTCTTAATTAAACCCTTTGTCCTCCTCTGCTGCATTCTAAATTTCTCCCAGTCCTCCGGATTGCTACTTTTTCTGGCCAATTTGTATGCCTCTTTCTTGGATTTAACACTATCCTTAATTTCCCTTGTTAGCCACGGTTGCGCCACCTTCCACCGAGGATTTTATCCTACAGTACATGTTGTTCATAAAAGAATTTCAACAAATAATTTGAGAAATTTAGCATTTTATAATGTTATCAATGTGGAATGCCAAATAATATATTTTGCAATTTAACATATTTTTGATGTTTCACTTATATATACACACATTCTTTTGAATATTAAAACTGATGTAATGAATGCAGCTTCATTTATCTTCTTATCAGTTCACAGTGCAGATATTCTTTACTTACTAAAAATCATTTCTGTTCCTTTGAATAAAATTGTTGTGTCCATCACTTCTATATCCTGCATCTTTCTTCTGTTGTGATAAAGCATCTTTCTTTCACAGTTGATATAAAAGTGGCAAACCAGTTTGGCAGTGCATCCAGCTGTGTGGCTCATGAATGATTTCCGCAATCGACTGCTTCATGTTCTTCTCTTACCTTGTGGATTCTACCCTCATTTACATATTAAACACGAATGTCATGTTCCTGGGTGGGTAGCTGTGCTGCTGCTTGCCAACATTGGTAAGATGCTGTCTTGCTCTGAGCCGCTGGGCTTTTATCCATATAAAGTGACAGAAAAGGAAAAAGAAATGTTGGTTCCAAGATAGACCTTCAAAGAGAGTTTAATGTGCGTCATGCTTGTGTGGTTCTGCATATGTGAGAGCGAGAAGGACAAGACATATCAAAAGCTTGAAGGAAGAGACTAGCTTCACCTTCCCTTGTTCACTTGATGCTCTTATAGGCAAAGATGCCCCAGGGTGAGCTCTTGAAAGGGACTAAAGGGCTTGTAACCTTTGCATGTTCTCCAATTTGCTGGTATTATGAGCTCTTTTGCCCTGCAAGCAGAGAAGTAGTCTTCTTGAGGTGTTGTAAATTGAAGCACATACAGTAACGGATTTGTGCCAACCTGCAATCCATCATGTGGGTCAGTAAGTGGCCATGCATTATATCACTAGGTTGGGTAACAATTTATATGTGAAGATGTCAGTGTGCATGGCTTTCAATTGTAAGTTTCAGCTCGAAGGTGTACATTGTTGGAATATGGAAATACTAAGTAAGCAATGAAAGAGCTGTAAGGTTGTTGGGGAGTTTGCATGGGCCAGTAGTAAGTGCATAAAACATCGACAGGCATGTGGCATTCCTACTTGGACTAGCTTTGTGGTGTATGGCATTGTTGTGTAGCCACACCATGGCACTTTTCTTAAGTGCAATCTTTTCATATCTTTACAGGTTCTGTGGGTAAGTACTGTACTGCCTGCCACTCCTGCCAGGTATAACTGCACTGCTGTCCTCCAGGGAGAGTCCCAAAGGGACAATCCTCCTTGCATTTAATCCATGCAGCAGTACCTCCACTTCGCCATCTATGAAAAGAGGTTTGAATGTTGCGCTGCTCCATCACATGCCCATAGATTCCATTTTTTTGGTCCACTTTATTTTCTTTGCCACTTCGTTAGCCCCGCACAACATGTAAAAAGGTAGCTGAAACCTCTTGAGCCCCATTCAGCCTGTGGAAAGGTACACAAAAGTTTATCCCATATGCAGCCTCTTATGTTTACCAGCTGCAAACATGCTAAATATTCTGTGCACCCCTGCACCCGCATCCCCACTCCAACTTTGGTTAGCTTCCATTGCAAAGCCCATTCCAGGTCAGAGCTCATACTGCATGTGCAATGTCTCTCTGGTGGGGACAGCCACTCCTGATTCGAGTGAATGCACTCGTCCTGCAGCCCAGGATTCCACAAGGGAAATAATCTCTTCAAAGAGCAACACCATGCGATTGATGGGAGATGCCCTTCTCCCCTCTCTCTATTGTATTTTAACACTGTTAAGAACCAGCAATTTAATTGCCATTGACCAGAAGGGAGAGGCCAGTTGCCTGAACATAGCAATCAGAGCTCCTGTAATACACAACACAAAGCATCTCCATGCATCACTACATCTTCTGTTTTGACAATTCTGTGCCTCAATAAAGACTAGATCTGGAATTTGAGTCAGTTCAATTCAAAACCTAACCTTCATGAGCCATCAAGGGTGTTATATGTGTAAGCACTCTAATAATGACTCCACAAGGTAAGGTATTGTACTTGAACTGTTGTGATCTTAGTCCATTTATTGTAGCTCCTGAGTGAGGATACAGTGAGGTGAGCTCCCTTTAACTTGGTCACTTGCAGTGTGCAGGCGACCCTTGGGTCTCCACCAGTAGCACCCTCTGGTGGTACAGGTATAGTGTATATATTGTAAAGATGCATTCAGTGGTCTAATGTAACAGTACATACATTATACATGCACAACATCACTCCCCCCTAAGTCTTGTGCCTCTGGCCTTGGCACTTGAGTGCCCAAAGCCCTTGCACCTTGTCTGTGCTTGGGAATGGCTCTCTCAATGTAGACCCCAAGTCCTTATTGCCATGACATTGGAAAATGGACAGTTGGAGGTTGTAGTGAGGGTTGTGGATGCGATCCATGTATGTCCATGGCTAAATACATCCATTTCCCCCTGCCCCCACCCCCCCCATACATAGACCATGTATTTGGCTTGACATCTGCATTGGCGTACATGTACAGAGGATAAAAAATAGGATTAGTTATATCACTATTTGGGTTCAGCAGTCGTAGAACAAGTACATATTACAGGTAAGGTACATACGTGGTATTACAGTCTTGCCCCTGGGGTGTGGGTGCAGGTGGGTGAGGACGCTAGTTCCAGAGCAACCGGACTGTGTCCAGATTGTCTGATGGTGGCGCTGCACCCCCTGCCCGCTGGGTGGGCTCGAATCGCTCATCTGGCTGAGTCTTAGGGCCTTAGCCGTTATCTAGTGGTGGGCAGAGCCACAGGAATGTGTGGCCTCCCTGTCCTCCTTTGAGGACTGCAGGCTTTCCCTCCTGCCCTTCAGCGGTGGTGGAAGCCTGGTCATCCCAGGTCCCATCGGGAGAGCTGGAGGTTGCTGGCCTATTGCTCCCGGTGCTGGCCCTGGTGGCCAGAGGGGTGGGGCCGATCTGGGGCAGGGTGCCAGTGGTGGTGCCTTGCCGTCCACTGATCGCTGGCCCTGCAGTCGGTATGCTCCCACTGTGTGTGTGGCCACACTCCCTGGATCATCACATTGGTCCCGGAGGCGCAGGCTACATGATCGGGTAGCCCGCTGGACCTGGGTGCTTCCCACGGGAGGTTGCCCTTAGTTTTGTTGGCGTATATGTAGAACCCGGCATCACACATCATTTCTACATTTACAGTCATGATACATTGGCTCCGACCGCAATCAGCCGACTCGGCTTTGTCGTTGTCTTTACAAATTCGCATTTGTCATTACATCTCTTTCCTGTGTACTATCGGCATCGCTGTACAAGGTTACTTTTAGATACTTGCATTTGTCAATTACATCTTTTTCATTAGTATCACCGGCATCGCTGTACAAAGAGTGGAACTGTTACTTCAATTGTGCTGGGTTGCCGGTCTCCTTTAAGAGGGTCTTGCAATCTTTACCCCAATCCGGTTTGCTGCTCGGCATCATGTGTTGTTCCCTCAATGCTGCCCCTCGTGGTCTGGTCGCGACCATGTTGATTTCAGGTGCTTCACTGTGTGATGGATCCAAATTTGGGGCCACTTAGGACGTCGATCGCTAGGGCCTGGACGCTTTCCCAGCTCCAACAGATTTGGATTGTTTCATCCATCTTCTTCCCAGCAGCGTTGGACCATCACCAGCAACGATCCACAAAGGTAACTTGTGCATCGCGCCGTCATGAGACACCTGGGCATCTACGCTGCCAATGACTGGGATGGTGTCATTTGTGTAGCTGAGCAGCTTCACCTGGATCAGGAGCATTTTAGATCATTCGGCGGGATTGTCCCAGAGTTTCTCGAAGGCCGCCTGATTCATCAGCGATTGGCTCGCCCTTCTGTCAACCTCCATCGAGACTGGAACACCGTTGATTTCGACTTCCATTTTCAATGGGGAACTCTCGGTGGAGCAGGTATATACTCCGTACATCTCTTCCTGGGGCTGAGCTGCCTCATAGACTCTCTCTTCATCTTCATCAGCGCTGGAGCCCGGGTGATTGGCCAACTCTTCAGCGACTCAGTGAGTAAAATTTCTTCTACACATTCGCTGGAGATGACCTTTCGTATTACAGCCTTTGCAAGTATAGTCTTTGTAGTGGCACTGGTGGACCCTGTGATTTCCTCCACACTGCCAGCATGGGGCTGGCCGGTTGGCCCCATGTAGCGGACTCAGGGTTGTGGGACTCGGGGTAGCAGCCTTGCCTCTGAAAGGCGCCATTCAGTTCATGGTACTTGCCGGGTTAGAGTCCTGGGGGTGAGTCATCACCCTCTTGGAATCTCAGGCCGAGATCATGAATGGCTGGTTCACTTTAATTGCCTTCTGCAGGGTGACCGTAGTGCCTGCGGAGAGCTGCTTGTCGAGGAGGCCCTCGTGGCCGATTCCAAAAACAAAGATGTCCCTCAGTGCTTCGGTGAGGTGGTCACCAAAATCACACGGTGCAGTCAATCGTCTCAGGTCTGCAGCATATTTTGCGATTTCTTGGCCTTCGGGCTGCCGGTGGGTGTAGAACCAGTGTCTGGCTGTGAGGATGCTCTCTTTAGATTTGAGCTGTTCCTGTATCATTGTTAGGAGCTCTGCGTATGTTTTGGTTGTCATCTTCGCTGGGGCTAGCAGGTCCCTGATGAGGCCATGGACAGTGGGCCCACAACTGCTGAGCAGGATAGCTCTGCGCTTATCAGCCAGCGAGGTTGGGTCGTCTCCTGCCAGGTCATTGGCAATGAAAAAGTGTTTGAGCCTTTCCACAAAGGCATCCCAATCTTCCCCATCAGCGAATTGTTGAAAGTTGCTAAGGTTAGCCATTTTGCGCGTGGAAATTCATAATCTCATCACCAGTTGTTATGTGTCTAAGCACTCTAGTAATGACTCTACACGGTAAGGTATAGTACTTGAACTGGTGTGACCTTAGTTCATTTATTGCAGCTCCTGAGTGGGCATACAGTGAGGTGAGCTCCCTTTTATACTTGGTTACCTGCAGTGTGCAGGTGACCCTTGGGTCTCCACCAGTAGCACCCTCTGGTGGTACAGGTATAGTGTATACAGTGTGAAGATACATTCAGTGGTCTAATATAACAGTACATACATTATACATACACAACAAAGACGGTCTTAGAAAGCTGCTTATATCATATCAGCCAATCAAAATCCTGTAAAAATCCTTGTTAGCAGCAACCCAACCTATAACTGTTCTGAAATCAAGTATAAACCACATTTTTACCTGAGTCTTCATCATTTTTAACGAGTTTTCTCTCATCCTCAAAGGCATGAATCCACAACAGTTTCTCAGAGGATCTTTTCGCAATGAACAGATGCACTTCATCATCTACAAGCTTGTTTTGAAGTTTGAAAGCGTTCTTGACCTTGACATTGAATTCCCAGTCTTTTCCGTCTTTTACATCAACCACGAGCATGTTGTCCATGTCTATTCTGTTCTTGTAGTATAACATGTCACGGCGAAGAAGATCCTATGAAATATGTCACACAATGCAATAGATTATTTAGAATATCATCTATGGATCTGTTAAACTGCTCTGGTATCAGGAAGATCATTAAAACCTTTCATAGAATCATACAGGACAGAAGGAGGCCTTTCGGTCCATCATACCTGTGCCGGCTCTTTGAAAGAGCAATCTACCGTATATACTCGCTGATCTCACGTATCATGCGACCCCTAAATTTTCGTCCCCAAAACATGATTTTATCATATAACTCATGTATCATGCGAGTCACTTTTTTGAGATACCAGATGCCACTAGGCTAGGCTTTCAAACAAGTTTAACAAGTACCCAACATGTAACAAGTACCCTAACACATAACAACGATCGAATACAGACCTTAACAACCGAATCATGAAACATCGAGTGGATTCTGTTGTGAAAGCTGTTCGCGACGATATAGCAATCATTCCAGCTGGCTTGACTAGCGTCATTCAGCCACTTGACGTATCCATTAATAAGTCATTTAAAGACAATATAAGAAAGAAATGGAATGACTGGATGATGGAAGGAGAGAAATCATTTACGAAGGGAGGGAATATGAAGGCTCCGGATTTGCCTCCACTGTGTTTGCGGGTAAAAGAAGCATGGGCTGAGATAGATGGAGATTTGATTGTTAAAGCCTCTAATAATGCAGCAAACTTCAGAGGGAGTTGTGGGTGGCGATCACTAGACCACAGCAAAGATACAGTACAAGTGACAATAGAGGCTGCAATCCAGCCCAGGAGATACCTGCCGAGATTCAGCGTGGATACGGTCTGCTTAACAGCCCAACAGCCTAATCTTGGCCAGCACTTCACACCCGCAAATTTTGTATCTCGCGTATCATACTACCCCCCAAATTTAGGTTACAATTTAGGTCTTCAAAAGTCGCATGATACACTCCCTTGCTCTTTCCCCATAGCACTGCAAATGTTTGCTTTTTAAGTATTTATTCAATTCCCTTTTGATAGCTACTATTGAATATGCTTCCACCACTCTTTCAGGCAGTGCATTCCAGTTCATCATAACGTGCTGTGTAAATTTCTTTTCCTCATTTTCCCTCTGGCTCTTTTGCCAATTATGTTAAATCTGTTCTGGTTAAGCACACGACATAAGAATTAAGAGCTGGAGTAGGCCACGTGGACCCTCAAGCCTGCTCCACCATTCAATGAGATCATGGCTGATCTGATCCTGGGCTCAATTCCACTTCCCTGCCCGCTCCTCATAACCCTTGACTCCCTTATCATTCAAAAATCTGTCTATCTCTACCTTAAATTGATTCAATGACCCAGCCTCCACAGATCCCTGGGGTAGAGAATGCCAAAGATTCACGACCCTCTGAGAGAAGAAATTCCTCCTCATTTCTGTCTTAAGTGGGCGATCCCTTATTCTGAAACTATGCCCCCTAGTTCCAGATTCACCCATGAGGGGAAACATCCTCTCTGCATCAACCCTGTCCAGCCCCCTCAGAATCTTATATGTTTCGATAAGATCACCTCTCATTCTTCTAAACTCCAATGAGTATAGGCCCAATCTGCTCAACCTGTCTTCCTATGACAACCCCTTCATCTCAGGAATCAACCTCGTGAACCTTCTCTGAACTGCCTCCAATGCAAGTATATCCTTCCTTAAATATGGAGACCAAAACTGTATGCAGTACTCCAGGTGTGGTCTCACCAACTCCCTGTACAGTTGGAGCAGGACTTCCCTGCTTTTATACTCCATTCTCCTTGCAATAAAGAAAAACAGGAATCGCAGGATAGCGCAGATGAATACGTGGCTTGAGCAGTGGTGCAACAGGGAGGGATTCAAATTCCTGGGGCATTGGAACCGGTTCTGGGGGAGGTGGGACCAGTACAAACCGGACGGTCTGCACCTGGGCAGGACCGGAACCAATGTCCTAGGGGGAGTGTTTGCTAGTGCTGTTGGGGAGGATTTAAACTGATATGGCAGGGGGATGGGAACCAATGCAGGGAGACAGAGGGAAACAAAAAGGAGGCAAAAGCAAAAGACAGAAAGGAGATGAGGAAAAGTGGAGGGCAGAGAACAAAAAGGGCCACTGTACAGCAAAATTCTAAAAGGACAAAGGGTGTTAAAAGAACAAGCCTGAAGGCTTTGTGTCTTAATGCAAGGAGTATCCGCAATAAAGTGGATGAATTAACTGTGCAAATAGATGTTAACAAATATGATGTGATTGGGATTACGGAGACGTGGCTCCAGGATGATCAGGGCTGGGAACTCAACATCCAGGGGTATTCAACATTCAGGAAAGATAGAATAAAAGGAAAAGGAGGTGGGGTAGCATTGCTGGTTAAGGAGCAAATTAAGGCAATAGTTCGGAAGGACATTAGCTTGGATGATGTGGAATCTATATGGGTAGAGCTGCAGAATACCAAAGGACAAAAAACGTTAGTGGGAGTTGTGTACAGACCTCCAAACAGTAGTAGTGATGTTGGGGAGGGCATCAAACATGAAATTAGGGGTGCGTGCAATAAAGGTGCAGCAGTTATAATGGGTGACTTTAATATGCACATAGATTGGGTTAACCAAACTGGAAGCAATACGGTAGAGGAGGATTTCCTGGAGTGCATAAGGGATGGTTTTTTAGACCAATATGTCGAGGAACCAACTAGGGGGGAGGCCATCTTAGACTGGGTGTTGTGTAATGAGAGAGGATTAATTAGCAATCTCGTTGTGCGAGGCCCCTTGGGGAAGAGTGACCATAATATGGTGGAATTCTGCATTAGGATGGAGAATGAAACAGTTAATTCAGAGACCATGGTCCAGAACTTAAAGAAGGGTAACTTTGAAGGTATGAGGCGTGAATTGGCTAGGATAGATTGGCGAATGATACTGAAGGGGTTGACTGTGGATGGGCAATGGCAGACATTTAGAGACCGCATGGATGAACTACAACAATTGTACATTCCTGTCTGTTGTAAAAATAAAAACGGGAAGGTGGCTCAACCGTGGCTATCAAGGGAAATCAGGGATAGCATTAAAGCCAAGGAAGTGGCATACAAATTGGCCAGAAATAGCAGAGAACCCGGGGACTGGGAGAAATTTAGAATTCAGCAGAGGAGGACAAAGGGTTTGATTAGGGCAGGGAAAATGGAGTATGAGAAGAAGCTTGCAGGGAACATTAAGACGGATTGCAAAAGTTTCTATAGATATGTAAAGAGAAAAAGGTTAGTAAAGACAAACGTAGGTCCCCTGCAGTCAGAATCAGGGGAATTCATAACGGGGAACAAAGAAATGGCGGACCAATTGAACAAGTACTTTGGTTCGGTATTCACTGAGGAGGACACAAACAACCTTCCGGATATAAAAGGGGTCGGAGGGTCTAGTAAGGAGGAGGAACTGAGGGAAATCCTTATTAGTCGGGAAATTGTGTTGGGGAAATTGATGGGATTGAAGGCCGATAAATCCCCAGGGCCTGATGGACTGCATCCCAGAGTACTTAAGGAAGTGGCCTTGGAAATAGTGGATGCATTGACAGTCATTTTCCAACATTCCATTGACTCTGGATCAGTTCCTATGGAGTGGAGGGTAGCCAATGTAACCCCACTTTTTAAAAAAGGAGCGAGAGAGAAAACAGGGAATTACAGACCGGTCAGCCTGACATCGGTAGTGGGTAAAATGATGGAATCAATTATTAAGGATGTCATCGCAGTGCATTTGGAAAGAGGTAATATGATAGGTCCAAGTCAGCATGGATTTGTGAAAGGGAAATCATGCTTGACAAATCTTCTGGAATTTTTTGAGGATGTTTCCAGTAGAGTGGACAAGGGAGAACCAGTTGATGTGGTATATTTGGACTTTCAGAAGGCTTTCGACAAGGTCCCACACAAGAGATTAATGTGTAAAGTTAAAGCACATGGGATTGGGGGTAGTGTGCTGACATGGATTGAGAACTGGTTGTCAGACAGGAAGCAAAGAGTAGGAGTAAATGGGGACTTTTCAGAATGGCAGGCAGTGACTAGTGGGGTACTGCAAGGTTCTGTGCTGGGGCCCCAGCTGTTTACACTGTACATTAACGATTTAGACGAGGGGATTAAATGTAGTATCTCCAAATTTGCGGATGACACTAAGTTGGGTGGCAGTGTGAGCTGCAAGGAGGATTCTATGAGGCTGCAGAGCGACTTGGATAGGTTAGGTGAGTGGGCAAATGCATGGCAGATGAAGTATAATGTGGATAAATGTGAGGTTATCCACTTTGGTGGTAAAAACAGAGAGACAGACTATTATCTGAATGGTGACAGATTAGGAAAAGGGCAGGTGCAAAGAGACCTGGGTGTCATGGTACATCAGTCATTGAAGGTTGGCATGCAGGTACAGCAGGCGGTTAAGAAAGCAAATGGCATGTTGGCCTTCATAGCGAGGGGATTTGAGTACAAGGGCAGGGAGGTGTTGCTACAATTGTACAGGGCCTTGGTGAGGCCACACCTGGAGTATTGTGTACAGTTTTGGTCTCCTAACCTGAGGAAGGACATTCTTGCTATTGAGGGAGTGCAGCGAAGGTTCACCAGACTGATTCCCGGGATGGCGGGACTGACCTATCAAGAAAGACTGGATCAACTGGGCTTGTATTCACTGGAGTTCAGAAGAATGAGAGGGGACCTCATAGAAACGTTTAAAATTCTGACGGGGTTAGACAAGTTAGATGCAGGAAGAATGTTCCCAATGTTGGGGAAGTCCAGAACCAGGGGACACAGTCTAAGGATAAGGGGGAAGCCATTTAGGACCGAGATGAGGAGGAATTTCTTCACCCAGAGAGTGGTGAACCTGTGGAATTCTCTACCACAGAAAGTTATTGAGGCCAATTCACTAATTATATTCAAAAAGGAGTTAGATGAAGTCCTTACTACTAGGGGAATCAAGGGGTATGGTGAGAAAGCAGGAATGGGGCACTGAAGTTGCATGTTCAGCCATGAACTCATTGAATGGCGGTGCAGGCTAGAAGGGCCGAATGGCCTACTCCTGCACCTATTTTCTATGTTTCTATTTGCCTTCCTGATTACTTGCTGTACCTGCATGCTAACTTTTGTGTTTCATGTACAAGAACCTCCAGATCCCTCTGTACTGCAGCATTTTGTAATATCTCTCCATTTAAATAGTAATTTGATTTTTAATTTTTCCTGTCAAAGTGGATAACCTCATATTTTCCCACATTATACTCCATCTGCTAAATTTTTGCCCACTCGCTGAGCCTATCTATATCCCTTTGTAGATTCTTGACGGCCTCCTCACAACTTGCTTTCCCACCAATCTTATCAGCAAATTTGGCTACATTACACTCGGTCCCTTCATCCACGTCATTGATATAAATTGTAAATAGTTGAGGCTGCAGCACTGTTCCGTTTGGCACCCCACTAGTTGCAGTTTGCCAACCTGAAAATTACCCATTTATCCCGACTGTTTTCTGTTCATTAGCCAATCCTCTATTCATGCTAATATATTACCAACAACTCCGTGAGCTTTTATCTTGTGCAGTAACCTTTTATGTGCCACCATATCGAATGCATTCTGGAAATCCAGATACACCACATTTACTGGTTCCCCTTTATCCACCCTACTCATTACATCCTCAAAGAACTCCAGCAAATTTGTCAAACGTGATTTCCTCTTCATAAAACCATGCTGACTCTAGTTGACAGAATTTTGATTTTCTAGATGGCCAGCAATTACTTTCTAAATAATGGACTCCAGCATTTTTCCAATGACAGATGTTAGCCTAACTGGTCTATAGTTTCCTGCTTTCTGTGTCCCTCCTTTCTTAAATAGGAGCGCTACATTTGCGATTTTCCAGTCCGCTGGGACCTCTCCAGAATCCAGGAAATTTTGGTAGATTACAACCAATGCATCCATTATCTCCACAGCCACTTCTTTTAAGACCCTAGGATGCAGGCCATCAGGTCCAGGGGCCTTGTCCCCCTTTAGTCCCATTAGTTTGCCTAGTACTTTATCTCTAGTGATAGTGATTGTTTTTTATCGCTATCATCCTCTCCCCTCCCCCCACTAACTCCTTGATTATCTATTATTGGGATGTTTTTTTATGTCTTCTGCTGTGAAGACTGTTACAAAATATTTGTTCAAAGTCTCTGCCATTTCCCTGTTATCCATTATTAATTGCCCAGTCTCATCCTCTAAGGGACCAACGTTTACTTTAGCTACTTGCTTCCTTTTTGTATACCTGCAGAAGCTCTTACTGTCTGTTTTTATATTACTTGCTAGTTTACTCTCATATGCTATCTTGTCTGCCTTTATCATTTTTTTAGTCGTCCTTTGCTGGTTTCTAAATATGATCTTACATCGATTATACAGCACTGAGACAGGCCATTCGGCCCAACCAGTCCATGCCGGTGTTTATGCTCCACTCGAGCCTTCTCCCAACTTTCATCATCTAACTCTATCAGCATAATGCTCAATTCCATTTTCCCACACGTGGGCCTAGAATTTGCTCTAAGGGGCGAAGAAATGTTCAACTCGCTAACATTTGCCCAGAGACTTTTTGTGGGCTCGTCAGCAGAGATTTCTACTAATCTGGCATCTGATTCAGTGCGGCGCCTCTACAGGCATCTGTGAACAGGACAAGCAACAGTGAGGTTCTTCAAAAAATCAGATTAAAGAATTCTCACTGAGATATGCAAAGTCTAAACCAGGAAATATAATATACATTTAAAACATATACAAGATGTGAAATAAAAATTGGGACATACATATAGGATGAAGGGAGAGAGATAAAAGAGAAAAACAGAACAACACTTCTAAAATTAATTTTTCAGGGCCAGAGAGGTTGTTCAGCAGTAATTATCACTTATTATGCCATTAAAGACTCATTTACTCCTGAATGCATTAGCCCTAACTTTTTCAGCTGTTTTTAGTGGGGAAATTATGGGTAAGTATTTTAAGTTCACACCATTTCAGTGCTGAGTCTATTGGTGCGGACTACAACAGCACACCCTATGGAAAAGAAAGGTATTCCTGACAGCAACTTCTGGATCTCCATGTTTAACTGCGCCTGTGTTGGTGACAAAATTTGTTTTCAGATTTACTCTGTAATATCAGCGAGCGCTGATAGCCTCACCATTATTAATACAGCAAAATCCTGGCCACACATATCTAGCTTCCCCTTATATGCATCTATAATATTCACTCAACTATTCCCTGTGGTAGTGAGTTCCACATTCTCATCACTCTCTGGGTAGAGACATTTCTTCTGAATTCCCTATTGGATTTGGTTGTGACTATTTTATACTGATGGCCTCTACGTATGCTGTTCCCCACAAGTGGAAACATTCTCTCTATGTCTACTTTATCAAAACCTTTCATAATTTTAAAAACCTCTATTAGGTCACCTCTCAGTCTTCTTTTTTCAAGAGAAAAGAGACCCAGCCTATTTATCCTTTCCTGATAGGTATAATCGCAGTTCTGGTATGATGTGAATCTTTTTTGTACCCTCTCCAGTGCCTCTATATCCCTTTTATAATATGGCGATCAGAACTATACACAGTACTCCAGGTGTGGTCTAAGAAAGGTTTGATACGAGTTTAGCATAACCCCGCTACTTTTCAATTCTATCCCTCTCGTGATAAACCCAAGTGCTTGGTTTGTTTTTTATGGCCTGGCTAACCTGTGATGCTATTTTTATTGATTTGTGTATTTGCACTCCCATGAAAATATTTTTATTTTCCAAGTAATATGTGACCCTTCACTTTTCTTACCAAAATGTAGTAGCTCATATTTATCTGTGTTGAAATTCATTTGCCAATTTTATACCCATTCTGCAGTGTATTAATGTCCCCTTATAATTTGCTGCAGTCCTCCTCAGTATTGACTATCCTCGCACCCACACCCCACCAATCTGGCGCCATCTGTCCCAGCACTGATCTGCGTGGAACACCACTACCACCTTCTGCCACTGTGAATAGCTATCTTTTACCTCTACGCTCTGCTTTCTGTCTTGAAACCAGCTAGCTATCCATTCTGCTACTTGTCCCCTAACTCCACATTCACTGATCTTATTCATTAGTCTATTTTGTGGTACCTTATCGAAGGCCTTTTGGAAATCTAGATATATTACATCTACACCTACTGCAAGGCGTAATACAGACATGGATGAAGTGTGGATGTACAGTATGATTCCAGCTGAGTGGTGAATAAGTTCTTACTTTACATTAGTTGTTATTTGTAGCACTTGGTTTAACACTTCCATGTGATCAACATGGTTGAAGCGTTTCTGTATTAGAAAGTAGTATTTTGTCTTTTAATTTTTCTCCCTTCTTTAAAAAAGAATTAGAATCCGACTTTAGTGGAGTAGTGCAATGTCTATGACATTGTGTGGTTACGTCCCTTTGTCCGAAAGCATTATTCCAAGCGATCATTGGCATCTAGGTTTGTTTATGAAAACATCAATTCAGATTAACTTCCACAAGGGCAATAACCTTCCTGCTCCCCTCCTACTTAAATGGGAGATTTAAATTAGATATGAAAAAAAAACCTCTTGTTTCCTCACTTTCCTTTTCGCTTTTGAAGCACCTTTCTCAAATTCTCTGCCATTCTGTTTGACGCGAGAAAAGTCTCTGAGTACTTTAGCAACCTTATGTTTTGTTTCTTCTAATATCACAGATGTTAACATATTGGGCCCAAGTTTCCACATGATTTGCGCCTGATTTTTAGGAGCAACTGGTGGAGAACGGACTATCTTAGAAATCGCAATTCTCCACATTCTTTTTTCTGCAGTTCTAGTCAGGTTGAACAGTTCTACTTTGGAACAGAATTTTTTCTTCAAAAGGGGGCGTGTCCGGCCACTGACGCCTGATTTGAAAGTTTCCACAGTGAAAACGTACTCCAAACTAAAGTAGAATGGAGCAAGCGAAGATTTTTGTAGAACTGAAAAACCTGTTCTACACATTAAAAAATCAGGCGCAGGTTACAAATTAGGCGTCCAGAACGAGGTGGGGGGGGGGGGGGGGAGGGGGGAAGGGAAGTTATTAAATTTTACAATAAATCTTTATTTATACTTATACAAATATTATACAAATAAATCCAACCTGAATAAACATTTATAAGCAAAGAAAAGATTAAATAAATCATCTTCCTACCTGTGTGAAAGTGCTTCAGCCAGGAAGAATGCTGCAGCAAGCCTCACAAAACGAGGCAGCTGTTCCCGAAGGCGGGCGGGCGGGCGGGAGGGAGGGAACCGACCCGACCGAACACGGGGGGGGGGGAAGCCGTTCCAGATGGCGGGCGAGCGAGCGAGCGGGCGGGAGGGACCCAACCGACCGACCGAACACACCGGGGGGGGGGGGGGGGGAGGAAGCCGTTCCGGGCGGGCGAGCAGGGGGAGGGGGGGAGTGTGGGCCCAACCGAACGCAGCAGGGGGGGGGGGGAGAGGAAGCCGTTCCAGACGGCGGGAGTGAGGGAGGGAGGGAAGGACAGAAGGCTGCAGGAAGCCTCAGAAATTGAGGAACCATTTCCCGACAGCAAAAGGGGGAGGTCGTCGGGAAACGGCTGCCTCAACTTTGAGGCTTCCTGCACTCTTCTCACTGCTGCAAGAAGCCTCAGCGCTGATGTGCTGATGGCAATGTGCTTTTATTAAAAAATGTTCAAAAACTAAACACCTACAAAGAACTACAAAAATGGCCGAGTGCCAATGTTTTTTTTCACACTGCGCGTGCGCGAACGCTCCAACACGCATGCGCAGCGTTGCCGGCAGGAAAAAAACTAATTTAAATAGTACCCGCCCTGGCGCCACGCCAAACAGACAAGGAGCTGCAGAACGCTCCAGAATCGCGATTTCTTTTTCTGGCGCCGTTTTAGGCGCGAAAAACGGGCGCCCAGCTCGGAGGGGCGCCCATTTTTTATCGTGTGGAAACTTGGGCCCATTAGCTCTACTGGGGCATGGACTGTAATTTTGCCAGTCTATCCTTGTCTTCTCACAATCACTGGGAGAACTGTAACTCAGGAGCAGTGTGTTGTGTTCCTAACACAGATGAGACTGTACACAGGAAGGTTAAAGTAACAGTGACCTCAGTCTTTATTAAGACACTCCAGAGTGAGTAACAGGACTTAGGGGCCGGCTTATGTACAGTGCTCCCAAGGAATGCTGGGATCCCTTGGGACTTCAGGGGATGTGCTCCCTGGTGGCGGAACATGGGAGTGCATCCTTTACAGATACACAACATCACTCCCCACCAAAGTCAAAGTGAAAACTATTTACAAGTTGAGGCGGTCGGGAGCCTTTCTTTCCCTGGTGGACCTTGGTACGAATGTCTGTTCTGGTGTGTTGGCTGTGCCCTCGCTGGGTTGGCGTGGTTAGGCTCTGCAGGGCTGCTGGGTGAACCTGGCCTTGCTGGGCTGTTGGATGTGATGGGTTCGATTTCCTGGTCTGGGGTGGTGTCGTTGATCCTTTGGGTGTGTGTTGCGGGCTCAAAAAAAGTGGTGTCTGCTGTGGGTTGTTCAGGGCAGTCTGTGAACCGCAGCCTCGTTTGGTCCAGGTGCTTTCTGCAAATTTGTCCATTATCTAGTTTGACTACAAACACCCTACTCCCTTCTTTAGCTATCACCGTGCCCGTGATCCACTTGGGACCATGTCCATAGTTTAGCACATACACAGGGTCATTCAGATCAATTTCCCGTGACACAGTGGCGCGACCATTGTTTACATTTTGTTGCTGCCGCCTGCTCTCAACCTGATCATGCAGGTTGGGGTGAACCAGCGGGAGTCTGGTTTTAAGTGTCCTTTTCATGAGTAGCTCAGCCGGGGGCACCTCTGTAAGTGAGTAGAGTCTCGTGCGGTAGTTGAGCAGTACTCGGGACAGGCGGGTTTGGAGTGAGCCTTCTGTGATTCGTTTGAGGCTCTGTTTGATTGTTTGTACTGCCCGCTCTGCCTGCCCATTGGAGGCTGGTTTAAACGGGGCCGAGGTGACATGTTTGATCCCATTGCGGGTCATGAATTCTTTAAATTCGGCACTGGTGAAACATGGCCCATGGTCATTGTCACTGACCGGTATGTCAGGCAGGCCGTAGGTGGCAAACATGGCCCTTAGGAGCTGATCAAGTGTGGTCAGTGATTCAATGTTGGGGATGTTGGCCTGGTCGAGGACACTAATGTTGGTGTGTGTCTGTCCTTCCAATGGTTTTGTAGGATCTTGCAAAGACATCATTGGTGGTATTTCTCCACCTCACAGTCAACAATTTCTCGGCTGGAGTGGAACTAAACTATAGAACCAGTGGGAACCTGTTCAACCTTCGCTATCTCCAGGCCAGGTAGAAGACCACCCCAACCTCTGTCGTCGAGCTACAGTACATGGACGACGCCTGCATCTGCGCACATACAGAGGCTGAACTCCAGGACATAGTTGACGTATTTACTGAGGTGTACGAAAGCATGGACCTTACGCTAAACATCCGTAAGACAAAAGTCCTCCACCAGCCTGTCTTCGCCGCACAACACTGTCCCCCAGTCATCAAGATCCACGGCGTGGCCCTGGACAACGTGGACCATTTCCCATACCTCGGGAGCCTCTTATCAACAAGAGCAGACATTGATGACGAGGTTGAACACCGCCTCCAGTACGCCAGTGCAGCCTTCGGCCACCTGAGGAAAAGAGTGTTTAACGACCAGGCCCACAAATCGGCCACCAAGCTCATGGTCTACAGGGCTGTAGTAAAATCCGCTCTGCTGTATGGCTCAGAGACATGGACCATGCATGTACAGCAAGCAATTAAGAAAGCAAATGATATATTAGCCTTTATTGCAGGAGAAGTTGAATATGAGAGTAAAGATGTCTTACTGCAATTATATAGGGCCCTGGTGAGACCACATCTTGTGTATTGTGTACAGTTTTGGTCTCATTACCTAAGGAAGGATATACTTGCCATTGAGGGAGTGCAAGAAAGGTTCACCAGACTGATTTGTGGGATGGGGGGATTGTCCCATGAAGAGAGATTGAGTAGACTAGGCCTATATTCTCTGGAGTTTAGGTGATCTCATTGAAACATACAACGTTCTTATAGGGCTTGACAGGGTAGATGCAGGAAGGATTTTTCCCCGAGATGGGGAGTCTAGAACCAGGGGTCAGAATCTCAGAATAAGGGATCAGCCATTTAGAACTGAGATGAAAAGAAATTTCTTCACTCAGAGGGTGGTGAATCTTTGGAATTCGCAACCCTAGAGGGCTGTGGATGCTTTGTAGTTGAGTATATTCAAGACAGATTGATAGATTTTTGAATATTAAGGGAATCAAGGGATAAAGGGATAGTGCAGGAAAGTGGAGTTGAGGTTGAAGATTAGCTGTGATCTTACTGAATGGCGCAACAGGCTCGAGGGCCAAATAGCCTACTCCTGCTCCTAATTCTTATGTCCTTATGTTCTAGGACACAGGGAATCAGCACCCAAACACTTTGCTGCCCGGGAGGCCAGGGATGGCCTCACCATGGCCAGATTTACTTCACTTGATACTGTACACTCTGGCTGACACTTGATGTGCTAGTTTGGCAAAACCCCACACCAGCTCCATAAAGCATTCCTACAATGCCCAAACCATTCCTTTCACACTCATCACCATTGCGGGGGGTACCGTTATGTCTCACCATTCACAAAGGTGTACACAAATCTGTCCAAGAACACAGAATGTTGAAAATAAAAGTTTCAATGTATGACACCATATTAACAGAAACTTTACATGAACATTGGTTAAAAGACTCAAGTACCTACCCTCGTGTGCTGTTTGTTGGTATGATTGGACGAGGATGAGGGGGAGGCTAGTGAAATGGGGAAGTGATAATGGAGATAGAGAGGGATGGGTGTAGGTGCAAGGTAAGTTGGTGTGAGTAAGGATGTGCAGGAGAAGGGTAGGGAAGGCAGAGTGATGGCGGTGTGATGAGTGAAACAGCAGGATGAGGTTGATTGTGGCTTTGCAGTAACGTTTTGTGATCTACTGGGATCATCGAAAGGTTTGTGCCACTGCAGCCTGGTCCTCCTGATGACATCCCTGCTTGTGTCCTCCTGCGCAATGTGCAATCAGGCTGCGTTGATCTTCTGGGGAGATCTCATCTGCCTATTGGAAGAGAAGAGAACCTCCTGACATGTTATGCATATGGAGGGAGTCATGGGAGAGCCTGGGTGCAGTTGTGCACCTTTGTGCACCTTTGTGCAGGCTTGTTAGTGTTTGCAGCACCTCAATACAGCAGAGCACTGACAGCTCAACTGTCAAAATTAATTTGGACATGGTCCCTTTAAGGAAACCAGCTGATGACACGTCATTAGACCCGCTTTCTTCATTTGGGCCGAGAAACGTGCTGGGAGAGCTTAACAAGGCCATTCATCATAAATTCCTGTCCACACAGTGGGCTGGAAACAGCAGCAGGTTCAGGTCCCGCCATCCACTCCGGCCACACTGAACCCGCCAAGGTAGGCGAAATTGCAACCCTAAATTCCAATGACTTGGTTAAATCTTTTACAATGCAAAGGCCAGCTTTACTATGTCTCACTTTGAGATGGACAGGTTTCCATGCCAAACCTGTGTGGACAAGGAAGATTGCTGAGCACCATACTCACTTAACAATCTTCTGAAATCCAACGTTAGTTATCAAAAGTTCCATTAAAGAGCAAACAAATTAATATTATACACAAAAAAATCTAAGCTCATTCCGAACTTTCAAGGTGGAAAATGTACAGACCATGATGGCATAGATGTTTGGGTTCCCAAAACCCAGTTCCAGGTTTCCTCGGGTTTATCAACTAGTATTTCCTTATTGTTGTGGAGTATTAAAAATTGAACACTCGACACAAAGGTCTGTATATAGAGAGGTTAAAGTAACAGTGACCTCAGTCTTTATTAAGACACTCCAGAGTGAGGAACAGGCCTTAGGGGCCAGCTTATATACAGTGCTCCCAAGGGATGCTGGGATCCCTTGGAACTTCAGGGGATGCGCTCCCTGGTGGCGGAACATGGGAGTGCATGCTTTACAGGCACACAACATATAGCTCAGGTGACTATATAGAGTTTATTAAAACCTGATTAATCAAGGGAGAACCGGTTGCATCAGTACCCCTACTGAATGCTCCTAATCGCTAGTCTCATGGGACAAGCTGTGCAGTTATATTTTATGCAGTCGAAATAGTCAAAATGGTAAAACTACGTGGGGAAGTGTTCCATTGGTTGTTTGTCACCAGTCCCTGCCCACCTACTACTAATACATTGCTTCATAGAGGTACAGCAATATCATTGATTACTACAGTTACATTAATTTCATTGGTTACAGTAATTTCTAATGATTTGATTGGTAAATTCAGTTATGGCCACTGTTGCTAGAGAAAATCCCCCTATAGGTTATGTGTTACATTTCTGTGAACATGCTCCCAGGCTAGCTCTCAGACTGTGTCCTTGACATATCCATCTGGTTGTACTGATTTCAAAGGAGCCTTGTTTCTGTTATCTTGTGCGACTGGAACATGGCGGCCTCAAGCTCATTATTTCTGTGAGCTGACTACATAAATCTTGTGGGTGCTCAAAGAAGTGTTATCTCCTCAGAGAATTTTTCTGACCTTAGTCCTAGCCCTTTTGAAACCCGTTGTTCTGGGTATCAGCCTAATTGCTGGAATGTAGGATTCAGCTATTTTACCATGAATGCATTAAACCTTTCTCTCAGCCTTTCTTGCTTTATGTTTTCATTTTACCAAATTACTTTTCCCCTGATTAAGGTTTTTGCTCTTACAATCCCCCATTTGATCAGGTGGTAACCCCAAAAACCCACCCATGAACAACAATTTTCTTTTCCCTGCCTTTCCCTGTCTTGATTCGTGTGTCTCCTGCCCCGATTTTGTTGATCAGGTGATAAGATTGGGACACTCACAACTCATATCAGGTACTCGTGCCATATTTATGTTTGATGACCCCTTTTTGAATCTAGCAAAGGCTTTCTGCATTCTTGGTTAAGGGCCTTGGCCAATGTCTTTGCTCTGCGTCTCTTGTATCTACCTGCACATTCTTCCAAGAGTATCAGCAACACTATCAGCTGCACTAGGACTAACGCATGGGATATCATTTTGATCCCTAGCTTGTAGCTTTGCTCGGGTATGCCTCTTCTGTCTTTACACTTGTTACATAACATCACCAAACAACTCAAGGCTATTACTATCTGTACTGCCACTTGGATATGTGAAAGCTTCCTTATCCACAGATGTATAATCTCAAGTATCAAGGTTGGTTTTGTAATGTTCCTGACACAGACGAGACTGCACACAGGGACCGCAGTCTTTATTAAGACACTCCAGAGTGAGGAACAGGCCTTAGGGGCCAGCTTATATACAGTACTCCCAAGGGATGCTGGGATCCCTTGGAACTTCAGGGGATGCACTCCCTGGTGGCGGAACATGGGAGTGCATGCTTTATAGACACACAACATCACTCCCCCCCGCCCGCCCAAATTCAAAGTGAAAAATATTTGAGGCAGTCGGGAGCCTTTCTTTCCCGAGTGGACCGCCTTGGTACAAATGTCTGTTCTGGTGTGTTGGCTGTGCCCTCGCTGGGCTGGCGTGTTGTTGGCCCTGCAGGGCTGCTGGCTGAGCCTGGCCTTGCTGGGCTGTTGGGCATTATGGGTTCGATTTCCTGGTCTGGGGTGGTGTTGTTGATCCTTTGGGTGTGTGCTGTGGGCTCGAAAAAAGTGGTGTCTGCTGTGGGTTGTTCAGGGCAGTCTGTGAACCGCAGCCTCGTTTGGGCCAGGTGCTTTCTGCAAATTTGTCCATTGTTTAGTTTGACTACAAACACCCTACTCCCTTCTTTAGCTATCACCGTGCCCGCAATCCACTTGGGACCATGTCCATAGTTTAGCACATACACAGGGTCATTCAGATCAATTTCCCGTGACACATTGGCACGACCATCGTTTACATTTTGTTGCTGCCGCCTGCTCTCTACCTGATCATGCAGGTTGGGGTGAACCAGCGAGAGTCTGGTTTTAAGTGTCCTTTTCAAGAGTAGTTCAGCCGGGGGCACCCCTGTGAGCGAGTGGGGTCCCGTGCAGTAACTGAGCAGTACTCAGGTCAGGCAGGTTTGGAGTGAGCATTCTCTGATTGATTGTTTGTCCTGCCCGCTCTGCCTGCCCATTGGAGGCTGGTTTAAACGGGGCCGAGGTGACATGTTTGATCCCATTGCGGGTCATGAATTCTTTAAATTTTGCACTGGTGAAACATGGCCCATTGTCACTGACCAGTATGTCAGGCAGGCCATGAGTGGCATTCATGGCCCTCACGCTTTCAATGGTGGTGGTGGCAGTACTCCCCAACATTATATCACATTCAATCCACTTTGAAAAAGAATCCAGCACCACCAGGAACATTTTACCGAGAAACGGGCCCGCATAGTCGATATGGATCCTCGACCATGGTCTGGAGGGCCAGGACCATAAACTTAGTGGTGCCTCTCTGGGCACACACGCTGCATTGCTGTACACAGGACTCTAAGTCAGAATCGATACCGGGCCAGCACACGTGGGATCTGGCTATGACTTTCATCATTACTATACCCGGGCGTGTGCTGCGGAAATCCGAGATGAACGTTTCCCTGCCCTTTTTGGGTAGCACTACGCGGTTACCCCACAACAGGCAGTCTGCCTGAATGGACAGCTCGTCCTTTCGCCGCTGGAATGGCTTGATTGGCTCTTGCATTTCAACGGGGATGCTGGCCCAGCTCCCAAATAGTACACAGTTTTTTACTAGGGACAGCAGAGGATCTTGGCTGGTCCAAGTCCTAATCTGGCGGGCCGTGACAGGTGATTTATTATTTTCAAACGCTTCCAAGTCTACGGGCTGCGCCACCATAAACAAGTTTGCAAGCTGCGCCATTTCTACCCCCGTGGTGGGCAATGGTAGCCGACTGAGAGCATCCGCACAGTTCTCGGTGTCTGGCCTGTGGTGGATGGTATAGTTATACGCTGATAGTGCGAGTGCCCACCTTTGTATGCGGGCTGAGGCATTAGTATTTATCCCCTTGTTTTCAGCGAACAGGGATATGAGGAGCTTGTGATCGGTTTCCAGCTCAAATTTGAGGCCAAACAGGTACTGATGCATTTTCCTTACCCCGAACACACATGCTAATGCCTCTTCTCAATCATGCTGTAGGCCCTCTCGGCCTTAGACATGCTCCTGGAGGTATAGGCAACAGATTGCAACTTCCACGCAACGTTAGCTTGTTGTAATACACACCCGACTCCATACGACGATGCCTCACATGCTAGCACAAGTCTTTTACACGGGTTATACAATACAAGCAGCTTGTTGGAGCATAAAATGTTTCTGGCTTTCTCAAAAGCAATTGCTTGGTTTTTTCCCCATACCCAGTTCTCACCTTTACGCAATAACACATGTACGGGCTCTAAGAGGGTACTTAACCCCGGTAGGAAGTTACCAAAATAGTTGAGGAGTCCCAGGAATGACAGCAGCTCCATGACATTCTGTGGCCTGGGCGCATTCCTGATAGCCTCTGTCTTGGCGTCTGTGGGCCGAATGCCGTCCGCCGCGATCTTTCTCCCCAAAAACTCCACTTCTGTTGCCATGAAGATGCATTTTGACCTCTTCAGCCACAGCCCTACGTGATTCAATCGCTGGAGGACCCCCTCCAGGTTTTGTAGGTGCTCGACGGTGTCCCGACCCGTGACCAATATGTCGTCCTGAAAAACCACCGTGCATGGTACCGACTTGAGTAGGCTCTACATGTTTCTCTGGAAGATCGCTGCAGCCGACCGAATTCCAAACGCGCATCTTTTGTAGGTGGACTGTCCCTTGTGCGTGTTGATGCAGGTGAGACCATTCGAAGACTCCTCCAGCTTCTGCGTCATGTAGGCCAAAGTCAGGTCAATCTTGGTGAACGTCTTGCCTCCTGCCAGCGTCGCAAATAGGTCATCTGCCTTAGGTAGCGGGTATTTGTCCTGTAGCGAGAAACGATTAATAGTTACTTTATAATCGCCGCAAATCCTGACCGTGCCATCACTTTTGAGTACTGGAACAATCGGGCTGGCCCACTCGCTGAATTCCACTGGGGAGATGATGCCCTCGCATTGTAGCCTGTCCAGCTCGATTTCCACTCTCTCCCTCATCATGTGAGGTACCGCTCGCGCCTTGTGGTGAATGGATCATGCCTTTGGGACCAAGTGGATCCATACCTTAGGCCCGGAAAAGTTTCCAATGCCTGGCTCAAAAAGGCAAGGAAATGTGTTTAGAACCTGGGTACATGAGGCCTCATCGACATATGATGGCGCTCGGATGTCATCCCAGTTCCAGCAGATTTTGCCCAGCCAGCTCCTTCCAAGCAGTGTGGGGCCATCGCCCTGGACAATCCAGAGTGGCAGTTCGTTCGCCATGCCCTCGTAGGTGACCTTGACCGTGCCGCTGCCCAGGACAGTGATAAGCTCTTTGTTGTACATTCTCAGTTGCGTGTGGATGGGGCTCAGGGCTGGTCTGAGTGCCTTGTTGCACCACAGTCTCTCAAACATCTTTTTACTCATGATGGATTGGCTAGCGCCAGTGTCCAGTTCCATGACTACGGGTAAGCCATTCATTTTTACTTTTAGCATTATAGGTGGACATTTCGTCAAAAATGTGTGCACCCCGTGTACTTCAGCATCTGCCTCCTCTCTCTGAGGCTTGAAATTGCTTTGGACCAACATGGACCGATCTTTCTCTGCCACGTGGTAGTTAGCAGGTTTTGCAGAGCTTGCAGCTCATCTGCAAGTTCGTTGGAGGTGCCCCATTGTTCCACAGCTCTTGCAAACATACCCTTTGAAGCGGCATGAATAGGCTGAATGGAAGCC
Source organism: Pristiophorus japonicus (assembly GCF_044704955.1). Taxonomy (NCBI): domain Eukaryota; kingdom Metazoa; phylum Chordata; class Chondrichthyes; family Pristiophoridae; genus Pristiophorus; species Pristiophorus japonicus. The sequence goes on along the minus strand of NC_091982.1, from coordinate 161,489,102 downwards.
TCTGCAACACCAACAAGGTGTGAATTGCCTTGCATTCATCCTTTGTTGCGGACTCTGAGTCATCTGGGTCACCTGAGGCCTGCTGGCAGTTGCAGACTCGTGGTTTCTGCCCTCTACGTTTCTGCTCGCAAACACAGTTCCAGTTAATTTATAAACATTGCTAGCACTTGTGTGCTGAGAGATTTGTTTGGTGTTATCACTGGTGGACATACATGCCTGTGCTATCGCAATGGCCTTACTGAGGGTCGGTGTTTCTACAGTCAAAAGTTTTCGTAGGATGGTCTCGTGGCCAATGCCCAGTACAAAAAAGTCTCTGAGCATTTGCTCCAGGTAGCCATCAAACTCGCATTGTCCTGCAAGTCGCCTTAGCTCGGTGACGTAGCTCGCCACTTCCTGACCTTCAGATCGCTGGCACGTGTAGAACCGATACCTCGCCATCAGCACGCTCTCCCTCAGGTTAAGATACTCCAGAACCAGCGTACACAGCTCCTCATACGACTTATCTGTGGGTTTCACCGGAGCCAGAAGATTCTTCATCAGGCTGTAGGTCGGTGCCCCGCAGAACGTGAGGAGGACCACTCTCCTTTTTGCAGCGCTTCCTTCTCCGTCCAGCTCGTTGGCTACAAAGTACTGGTCTAACCGTTCGACATAGGCTTCCCAGTCCTCACCCTCCGAGAACCTCTCCAGGATGTCCACAGTTTGCTGCATCTTTGCATTGGATTTGTGTACTCATCGCCAGTGTGTACTCTTCCTGCACACAGGAAGGTTAAAGTAACAGTGACCTCAGTCTTTATTAAGACATTCCAGAGTGAATTACAGGTCTTACGAGCCGGCTTATGTACAGTGCTTCCAAGGGATGCAGGAATCCCTTGGGACTTCAGGGGATGCGCTCCCTGGTGGAAAAACATGGGAGTGCATGCTTTACTGATACACAATACAGTGGATAGTAGATGATTTGACGAGGATTTCCTAACTGTTTCAAGGCGTGATCATTGATTTTTCTGAATAGGTTGCCTGAGGAAAACGTAAGACTGCCTCAGTTTGAATAGATTGCCATTTCTCTATTTGGAATTGTCCACCATGGGTTGAACAAATGTAGCTAATTCTTTAAGCGTCTTAGGACCTCAATGCTCCTGCCCCCCCGCCCACCCACCCCCATCAGTAAATACTTACGATATGCCGGCAAGGCAGGTAGCCAGAAATTTAACTCTTTGCTCGGGAGAGATACCTGTGGAGGTGCGACCAGCTTGCACCAGCTATGGTGATAATATCAGAGATTCAATTTTCAAACATCCTCAGGCCTCGAGCTTTGGGCACATGCTAGGTGCATAATGCCTGATTTCTACCTCCTTATATTCAATGACAGTTGAATGAATGAGGAATATTTTCCTGTTGATGTGGGGGAGTTCAACCAATTAATGTTAATTCAGCTTCTTTACATCATCAGGACTAGTTATTCCTTCCATCTAGCACTGCGATATTTAAACTAATCTTTGTGGGGATCTCCTGCAAATATTGCTTCTGGAGATCCCTATCCTAATTTCTGACAGCCAGTATCAACCACCGAAAGGAAAGCTTTATCGCAGAGTATGTTTTTTTTTACCAGTGTACAACAATAGAAATAATATGCAAACTAATGAACAAAAACAAAATATATAGGCCTAGAAATTCAGGTGTGCCCCATTTGGAGGCAGTAACACTCGTGAGACGTTGCTCCAGGCGCAGATGTCTCACCCCTCACGCTAAAGTGGGGTTACCGCTCCCCCCCCCCGGAAGGAAGTGGAGCGCTAAATCAAGTACTCCACTTCCTTTCTGGGGTGGGAGCGGGGTGCAAGGCTCAGCAGCACTAAGCATTGGGCCGCGTACGAAGCGCTCTTCCCTGAATTAAAGGAAGAACCCAAGCTCCATACACTGCATACTCGGCATATTGGGAACCCAACCTTGCTGGACCACTGGGAACCAGGGGTGCCACGTGATCAGCCCAGCACTCAAGCAGAGAGCTGGGCTGAGCGATCGTGGGACAGACCCCGCGTCCAAATCAGCACCGTTGCGGAAAAGAAAAGTTGAGATTTTTTTTCGGGAGCAGCCGACCAGCTCCTCTTCAAATTTCTCCCCGATAGCAGCCGGCCACCCGGTACGCGTCCCCTGAAGTTGTCGCTGTCATCGCCCGGTGCAGCTTCAGGGGGCGATACCCAATTTAGGGTCCGGGGCACTAATGGGGCAATGCGCACGGCGATGACATCATGATCTCCGGGCACAGGAGATCAGGGCGCAAAGCCGTAGCGCTGCCGCTTAACTCCCACGAATTTAGCGGCGCCACACCTGTTCACAATGTCAGTTGTGCCCCGTTAGCGCTAGTGGGAGGTGGAAATGACTCCAATTTGGCCCCCATAGAATACAAAATTGTTAAGGCACTTTTTGCAGTGCACTCTATGTGTGGCCCCAGATAAGCAGAATTCTAATAATCCTGTAGACCCTCTAGTAATTTTTCATCACGATTTTTATAAGTAGCACCATTGGTGACATCTCTTATAAACAAAGATTATTGCCGGGTTGTGATTTTACCTTCTTACATAAGACTGCTTGATGATCAAAGAGGAAAAATACCATGTCCTTGCTCTTGCCTTGTGGCTTCATGATTGCAATTAATTCACCAGATTGGACAAGTTCTGTGCTTTGGTCCAAAAGATCTTCCCCCTAACAAAAAAAAAATTATTAGGAGCAGTTTACCATAATTGTTGACATACCGCAATTGCAGTTGCAATTCTTAACCAAATGGATATTATTTAGGAGAAGGTTTATACAAAAAAATCTAAATTATTTGCGTGTATGAGAAGCCTAATTTTTGCAAGATAACAAGGCCTAAACCCAGGTACATATTATAAGCAGATATTGTGAGGCCTTGTTGCCAACACAGAGCCTTGCTAGATACGAATGTGAGGCATGGCATTGGAGGTCTGTCTCTGGCTAGTGCTTGTGTCTAAAAAGGCTCTGTTAGTGGAGTCTCTCATGTTCCGCCCTGATATGTAACACTTTTGCATTTATATAGCAACTTTAGGATAAAAAAATGTTCCCAGACTCATAAGTGGAAATCGACAGAGAAATAGATACCAAGCCATGGGTGACCAAAGGCTTTGTTGAATATATAGGTTTTGAGAATAATATTGAAGGAGGAGAGAGAAGTGGAGGAGTTTAGGAAGGAAATTCTAGAGAGTGAGAATAAAGTTGCTGAAAGCTCCACTCCAATGAAGGGGTGAAGGAAGGGAAGGAATGCAGAAATTGACAGTCAGAGGAATGAAGAGTGCAGGAGAGATAAAAGATTGTAGAGATAGGATGGGGCAAAGCCTTGGAGGGAGTTTAAATTCAATAATTTGGAGGACAAAAAGCCAATGTGAGTCAGCGATGATGAGTAGGACTTGGTGTGGATAGAATAAGGGTGGCTGCATTTCGGATGAGATTAAATTTATGGAGGATGGAAGCAATGTGACTTTGTATTAACTGCAGAGCTGCTAAAGGTGTGGATAAGAGTTTCAGTGGTAGAGGGGTTGAGGTGGGTAATTTTTGTAATTAGGCAGTCTTGGTAATGTGGGTTTAAGCACAGGGTCGAATGGGATGTCAAGGTTTAGTCTGAGCAAGTGACAGGGGGAGGGGGCTGGAATCATCAGCAAAGGAGTGGTGTTTATGGTGATGGCCTAAAACAAAGCTTTGGTTTTCCGGATGTTAAATTTGAGGAAGTTGTGGCATATCCATGAATTGATGTCAAGCAGGCCGTGTGACAACATGGATTCAGTCATCAGGTCAAGAGAGGTGGTGGAGAGAGAGAACTGGGTGACATCAGCAAATATGTCAAAGCCAACCCTGTGTGGATGGTTTTACTGAACATTTGCAGGTAGATGAGGAAGAGGAGAGAGACAATGATAGGGACTCCTGAAGTGACAGGGTGGGCGCAGAAACCATTGTTGGTGATGTGCTGGCTGTGGTTGGATACATATTATTGGAAACAGTTAAGACTTGTCCTACATAGCTGAGCAATGGAGGAGCGGCGATAGAAGAGGATGGTGTGTTCCAATATTTCACATGCTGCACTGAGGTTGGGACGGACAGGGAGGGATTTCGCACTACAGTCACAGGTAATCGGAGGATGTTGTTTCTGAGTTGGGCAAAGTCACAGCAGTGCAGTAAGCAGAGTGGAAACTTGATTAAAAGAATTGAGACAAGGAGTTTTGGGAGTGATGGTCACAGATCTTGGAGATGAGAATTTGGTTAGAAACTTTGAAAACTGCCAACACCATATCCCTCCTCAAAGACAGAGATGGTATCTGAGGAAAGAAAACTATTGACAATCAGCATGTGAACCAGGAGGGATGGTTCAAAGGTCAGAAATTAGGGAAGATATCAAGTGTGCGAGGGATGTATCTCCTAGTGGAAATGACTGATGGGAGGTCATGGGAGAAGGGAGAGAAAAAGCAGAGGGCAAGGGATCAAAACGAGAATGGGTGGGGAACTTGGGGGAGATTGGGAGTGGGAGAAGACACAAAAGGGCGATAGGGGCAGAGGCAACTGCATGAATCTTGGAGACAATAAGCTCCATGAGCTCTGCACACATGGAATTACAAGTAAGGGTGGAGTAGGCAGAAAGAAGTTCTTTGAGAAGGTGGTCAGCTGTAAGGAGGAGGAGTCTTGGCCTTGTCCTTCAGGACAATTCTGGATTAGTAGGTGGTTTTGGCTGAAGTGAGTGATGCATAGCAACACTTGTCATCGTCAGGTCTGATCTGGCGATGGATAACATCTGGATGCATCGCAGTTATGTTCAAGTTTACAGTCTTCTGATTTGAGGGAATGAAGATGGTTATTATACCAGGGGGAATGACAGAGGTATGAGATGGTGAGTGGTTTGGTGGGAACAAGGGCATTAAAGGCATAGGTGAGAGGATAATTAATGAGATCCACAAGAAAGTTGTTCTGGTTGGTGGAGAGCTAGAAAAAAAGAGTTGTAAGCTTCAGACTGAATTAATGAGAGACCAAGCAGAAGGATTTTTTTGAATATGGGGAGGTAAAACATAGCTGAGGAAATGCTCTTGTCAGTGATCAGACTTGGGATATTTAAGCGATGCATATATTGGTGAGGGATTTTAAGTGAAGATGATATTGACTGACAGTACGAAGGAAAATAAATGAGAGGCGAGAGGCTAGGTTGAAGTCAACAAGAATATGAAGATGATTGGCGGAGAGGCAAAGGGAGGTCACCTCAGTAACCAAGTTGACATGAGCTTTCATAGGGAAGTGAACAAGGATTTTAAATGCTTAACTGAAAGGGTGAGGTGCTCGAAGGTGTGATTTGGTGATAAGGATTATATTAGCACTGTGGTATCTTGAATGGGGCAAGTGGTGGACGGTATAGCCAGGTGGGGAGACTTCAGGGAGGGGGAAGGAATTTGCACCTTGAGCCATATTTTCATCTTGAAAAGGATGTCAATGAATTTGTCCATGATAAGCTTGGGTTGCAAGGATCTTGTTTGCAAGGGAGGAAATGTTTTCGCTGGCAATATAGAAGGAGACAGTAACAGTTGTAAAATCAGCTGGATCGGAGATGGAGGCTGTGAGAGAGGGTAGGGAGAAGTTAGAGATGTTAACCTCTGAGGGGAGTGCGAGGCAAGACTCTCACTGAGAGTGACAAGTGAGATGCTTGGGATGATGCTCTGAGAGAGTCAAGAGTTGGGTACTAATGGGCACGATGGAGGATGCCAAGAGAGGCTGTGGGCTCATTTGTAAAGGACTAAATATTTGGGTGGTGACAGAAATGAAGGAAAATGGAAGAGAAATTGTAAGTGGGAAGAGCAATCGAGGGAGGCTAAATAGCCTGAGAGAAGGCATCGATCAACTCATGTTGAGCAATTAGCAAGTGATTGAAGAAAGAAATATTGCAAGATCTGACTTCATCACAGACTTCTATTGATTACTGATTCAGTCAGGAATATAAAAGGATTTGGAAAATATATTATTATGCATTCATTAAGTTTATAGTGAAACAGCATGAGACAAATTATATTGATTAATACATATATAACTGCGATGAAAATTAAAATATATGCATCTCTGTTGTGTTAGTTATTTGTTCATTTAAATCTTCATAAAAGTTAAACAATAAAATTAATCTTAAGCGAGGGGACAGAGAAAAGAGGGAAGGAGGGGCATGATTTATGGAATTATCCGAGTTAATACCTTCCAATTTACAAGTGTATTCTGCCACCTAGGGATTTTATCGAGGTTTTCAATCCGTCTCTTGCGTTCATTAATCACATTGGCAATATTCTTCATGGCAATCGTAGCAGCTTCGATATTTTTGAAATCCCTCAATGAATGAAAAAGTGGTGATTAATACATTGTACGTATCAGAAAGGAATTGAATGCAGATACAGTATTTAAACATAAAGATTAAACCAGAAATGAAATGATGCATTTCAGGCGCCTAAGACTCCAATATGGCGAGCAAGAAGCTCGCTCTTATTATGAGGTGAAAGTGCGCCATGCGCCATATTGGTATAGGCCAAAAAAATAGGTATCCAGGGCTTGTGCCTGTACCAGGCGTTAGGCCCTCAGCGAATGTAAATAGGAGAACTAATGACTGTTTGAGGCTCCTTGTGCACAATTGGATTGCCTTAAATGCAGCCCTTCAGTTAAACTAGGTCTACATGTATCCTTAAGGGACTGCTGCACGCTGTTACCAAAATGTTACATTTGTTAAAATTACTTGTCTGAAAGTATTGCCTGAAATCTGAAATTCTGGGCCAAAATCTCCAAGTCGACTTGCCCCTTTCTTTTGATTCTTGAACAAGAAATTAAATGACATCTGTTATCATCTTCCCACCTATCACATAAAAATGCCCACCAATTCCAGAAACAGCCTGACTTTCTCTTATATTGATATCAATGGCTTAAGTTGTCATATCTTATTAAAAGTTCAGAAAACATTGAGTGCTATAGCACTGACTATGCATCAGATGTTGAGAACTACTTCATTTCTGGACCAAGAGGCAGATTCACAATTTGACCAATTTGCTCTGAAGCTACATTGGCAACTCGATAGCCTATTTGTAATCAGATATAGCAAGAGCTTCTCATGAGGTGTGGTTTGCAAGCTTTGACTTATTAAGCAATAGTGATATTGGTTCCGGTCTGCCTCTAACCTTTTCTTCTGGATATGCATATTGTTATGCTTCTTTCCACTAAGATGGGTGTAGGAGCGAAAACCTTAATCAGGGGAAAAGTAATTTGGTAAAATTAAAACATAAAGCAAGAAAGGCTGAGAGAAAGGTTGAATGCGTTCATGGTAAAATAGCTGAATTCAACATTCCAGCAATTAGGCTGAAACACAGAACAACAGGTCTCACAAGGGCTAGGACTAAGGTCAGAGAAATTCTCTGAGGAGTTAACACTTCTATGAGCACCCACAAGATTTATGTAGACAGCTCACTGAAATAATGAGCTTGAGGCCGCCATGTTCCAGTCACACGAGATAACAGAAACAAGGTCCCTTTGAAATCAGTGTAACCAGATGGATATGTCAAGGAGATAAGAACATAAGAATTAGGAACAGGAGTAGGCCATCTAGCCCCTCGAGTCTGCTCCGCCATTCAATAAGATCATGGCTGATCTGGCCGTGGACTCAGCTCCACTGACCCGCCCGCTCCCCGTAACCCTTAATTCCCTTATTGGTTACAAATCTATCTATCTGTGACTTGAATACATTCAATGAGCTAGCCTCAACTGCTTCCTTGGGCAGAGAATTCCACAGATTCACAACCCTCTGGGAGAAGAAATTCCTTCTCAACTCGATTTTAAATTGGCTGCTCCCATATTTTGAGGCTGTGCCCCCTAGTTCTAGTCTCCCCGACCACTGGAAACAACCTCTCCGCCTCTATCTTGTCTATCCCTTTCATTATTTTAAATGTTTCTATAAGATCACACCTCATCCTTCTGAACTCCAACGAGTAAAGACCCAGTCTACTCAATCTATCATCATAAGGTAACCCCCTCATCTCCGGAATCAGCCTAGTGAATCGTCTCTGTACCCCCTCCAAAGCCAGTATATCCTTCCTGAAGTAAGGTGACCAAAACTGCATGCAGTACTCCAGGTGTGGCCTTACCAATACCCTATACAGTTGCAGCAGGACCTCCCTGCTTTTGTACTCCATCCCTCTCGCAATGAAGGCCAACATTCCATTCGCCTTCCTGATTACCTGCTGCACCTGCAAACTAACTTTTTGGGATTCATGCACAAGGACCCCCAGATCCCTCTGCACCTCAGCATGTTGTAATTTCTCCCTATTCAAATAATATTCCCTTTTACTGTTTTTTTTCCCAAGGTGGATGACCTCACACTTTCTGACATTGTATTCCATCTGCCAAACCTTAGCCCATTTGCTTAACCTATCCAAATCTCTTTGCAGCCTCTCTGTGTCCTCTACACAACCCGCTTTCCCACTAATCTTTGTGTCATCTGCAAATTTTGTTACACTACACTCTGTCCCCTCTTCCAGATCATCTATGTATATTGTAAACAGTTGTGGTCCCAGCACCGATCCCTGTGGCACACCACTAACCACCGATTTCCAACCCGAAAAGGACCCATTTATCCCGACTCTCTGCTTTCTGTTCGCCAGCCAATTCTCTATCCATGCTGATACATTTCCTCTGACTCCACGTACCTCTATCTTCTGCAGTAACCTTTTGTGTGGCACCTTATCGAATGCCTTTTGGAAATCTAAATACACTACATCTATCGGTACACCTCTATCCACCATGCTCGTTATATCCTCAAAGAATTCCAGTAAATTAGTTAAAGATGATTTTCCCTTCATGAATCCATGCTGCGTCTGCTTGATTGCACTACTCCTATCTAGATGTCCCGCTATTTCTTCCTTAATGATAGTTTCAAGCATTTTCCCCACTACAGATGTTAAACTAACCGGCCTATAGTTACCTGCCTTTTGTCTGCCCCCTTTTTTAAACAGAGGTGTTACATTAGCTGCTTTCCAATCCGCTGGTACCTCCCCAGAGTCCAGAGAATTTTGGTAGATTATAACGAATGCATCTGCTATAACTTCCGCCATCTCTTTTAATACCCTGGGATGCATTTCATCAGGACCAGGGGACTTGTCTACCTTGAGTCCCATTAGCCTGTCCAGCACTACCCCACTAGTGATAGTGATTGTCTCAAGGTCCTCCCTTCCCACATTCCTGTGACCAGCAATTTTTGGCATGGTTTTTGTCTCTTCCACAGTGAAGACCGAAGCAAAATAATTGTTTGAGGTCTCAGCCATTTCCACATTTCCCATTATTAAATCCTCCTTCTCATCTTCTAAGGGACCAACATTTACTTTAGTCACTCTTTTCCGTTTTATACATCTGTAAAAGCTTTTACTATCTGTTTTTATGTTTTGCGCAAGTTTACCTTCGTAATCTATCTTTCCTTTCTTTATTGCTTTTTTAGTCATTATTTGCTGTTGTTTAAAATTTTCCCAATCTTCTAGATTCCCACTAACCTTGGCCACCTTGTATGCATTGCTCTTTGATTTGATACTCTCCTTTATTTCCTTGGTTATCCACGGCTGGTTATCCCTTCTCTTACCACCCTTCTTTTTCACTGGAATATATTTTTGTTGCGCACTATGAAAGAGCTCCTTAAAAGTCCTCCACTGTTCCTCAATTGTGCCACCATTTATTCTATGTTTCCAGTCTACTTTAGCCAAATCTGCCCTCATCCCACTGTAGTCCCCCTTGTTTAAGCATAGTACGCTCATTTCTGACACAACTTCTTCACCCTCAATCTGTATTACAAATTCAACCATACTGTGATCACTCATTCCGAGAGGATCTTTTGCTGGGAGATCGTTTATTTTTCCTGTCTCATTACACAGGACCAGATCTAAGATAGCTTGCTCCCTTGTAGGTTCTGTAACATACTGTTCGAAGAAACAATCCCGTATGCATTCTATGAATTCCTCCTCCAGGCTACCCCGTGCGATTTGAGTTGACCAATAGATATGTAGGTTAAAATCCCCCATGACTACTGCCATTCCTTTTTCACATGCCTCCATTATTCCCTTGATTTTTGCCCGCCCCACCGTAAAGTTATTATTTGGGGGCCTATAAACTACGCCCACCAGTGACTTTTTCACCTTACTATCTCTAATCTCCACCCACAATGATTCAACATTTTGTTCATTAGAGCCAATATCGTCTCTCACAACTGCCCTGATATCATCATTTATTAACAGAGCTACCCCACCTCCTTTCCCTTCTTGTCTATCTTTCCGAATCGTCAGATACCTCTATGTTTAATTCCCACACTTGGCCACCCTGCAACCATGTTTCTGTAATGGCCACCAAATCATACCCATTTGTCATGATTTGTGCCATCAACTCATTTACTTTATTTCGAATGCTGCATGCGTGTAGGTAGAGTGTTTTAATCCCAGTTTTTAAACCATGATTTCTAGTTTTGACCCCTCCTGCAGCCCCTTTATATTCAGTGGCCCTTTTTGTTTTTTGCCTTGGGTTTCTCTGCCCTCCACTTTTACTCATCCCCTTTCTGTCTTTTGCATTTGTCTCCTTTTTGTTTCCCTCTGTCTCCCTGCATTGGTTCCCATCCCCCTGCCATATTAGTTTAACTCCAATCCCCAACAGCACTAGCAAACACTCCCCCTAGGACACTGGTTCCGGTCCTGCCCAGGTGCAGACCGTCCAGTTTGTACTGGTCCCACCTCCCCCAGAACACAGCCTGAGAGCTCGCCTGGGAACACATTCACAGAAATGTAACACATAACATATAGAGGACTTTTCCCTGGCAACAGTGGCCATAACTGAATGTACCAATGAAATTGTTAGAAATTACTTTAACCAATGAAATTAATGTAACTGTTGTAACCAATTATATTGCTGTACCTGTATGAACCAATGTATTAGTAGCAGGTAGGCAGGGACTGGTGGCAAATAACCAAATGAAACACTTCCCCGCGTAGTTTCACCATTTTGACTCTATTTCGACTGTATAAAATGTAACTGCGCAGTCTGTCCCATTAGGAGCATTCAGTAGGGTTACTGATGCAACCGGTTCTCCCTTGATTAATCATGTTTTAATAAACAATTCTTTTCTCTATATACGGACCTTTGTGTCGAGTGGTCTATTTTTAATACTCCATAACATTTTGGTGTAGTCGGCAGGATTTACAATGGGCAGCCTACAGACGAGCGTATACGGATCCATCACGAGTGAGTATATTTAACTACCACTCATAATCCGATGTGAGCTGTTACGAGACGTGTCGGTTGCCTGGCATACCAGAATCTGTGCTAGGTCTGTTATGGTGTAAAAGACTTGGGGGAATTAGGAAGTCACAATAGAAACTATCATAAGGTATCGACGTGAGTACTGCCTCTAAGTTCAAGGGGAACCGGGTAGAGGGACATTCAGTATCTTAGAATACAGATACATCGATAAAGGTATCGATGGGATTGCAGGCTCTAGGGTTAGGGGAAACCGATTAGAGGGACAATCAGTATCTAAGAATACATTTTAAATCTATATAAATTTGGTGAGACTGTAGACGCCAGGTTTAGGTGAAACCAAGTAGGGAGATGGTCAATATCTGAGAATACAGTAATACTGATACAAGTGTAGATGTACCAAAACTGAGTATGGCATGTAAAGATATGCTGGACACTGCTCCCTTATGGGGGGGGGGGGGCGCATGGGGGGACGGCAGGTAGATATCTTTCGGACGACCATAAAAAAAACTGATAGTGACTATGTTAAGTGATGTATGGAATCCAAAAATAGAGCCGGCCAAACAATAGAATTTATAAGTTTTGTTGAATGAAAAAAAACTGGTGTGAATGTCTGTCATTAACTGAAAAGTGCTTGTGTGGTTTTATTTGTCTGAAAGCCTGTTTGAAAAAATGGTGGTGCTGTCTGTTTGTTTTAGCTCCATCCACTTTTTCAGACAGAGTTGAAAGTTTTGAACCCTTTGTGGTGTTGTCCTAGATGTGGAAAGTATGAACCTAGAATTGAATTACATTTTCAGTTAGAAACGCAGGTGTGGATTTATTTTGATGATAAGTTATGAAGCTAGGAAATGCACAAAGGATAGGTTTGTATAACAAAAGATAAAAAAATGCATGGTCCCGTTTGTTTAAAAGAAATTCCAACACGCTCACTTACCTCTCAAAAGAAAACACTAATCATTGATTACATTGAGTTGAAAGACAATAAATTTAGCCTAGGAATGAGATAAAGAATGGAGAAGGGAAATTGTAATGCCTTTTAAAAAAAGCCTGTGAGGCTGCGGGCTGGGGAAGTTACTCCCCCATTTTCCTTTGTGTAAAATCTTACGTTAAATGGCATGAAAGCTTCTAGCTCAGTAAAAAGAGTTTTAAATAAAATATTGGCATACAATATTTGAATTGGGATTTTGAGATTCTCCTTGATAAACATTTTGGTTGTATTGGAAAATTTTGGGGTTGGAAACCTTCTTAATAAAAGTACACATCTGTGTAACTCTACCTCAATTACTGTGGCAGAAGCTGAAGCTTAAAAAGATGTAATTTATGAGGTACTGTATCACAAAATATATTCAACGTTACAGAGCAAAAAATTTTCCTACTTGGATTGGAGTTTTTAATGTTCAGCTTCTAAAACAGGGGTTAGGCACATAATTATAAAACAAGTACTTTGCATTCTGTGATCTGTGAATCACTTAGAAACTATAAGCATAAATGAGAATTCTAATATTAAAAGAAACAGTATTACCATATTTGACATTTTGTAATCCAAAAATAAATACAAATACTACAAAAGGGGTGCAGAAATTAGGATGGGAACAGTGAAGAGTTAATTTTGTTGTGAAGGTTTCAAGCGCCACTGGCTAAGAAAAGGCACAACACAATACTGAGAGAAATTCAAAATAAAATGTTAAATCTGACCTCTTTTTAAAAAAAAAAGAAATCAAACTAAAAGGTTTGGAAACAATATAGAAATACCTTTGGGGAACAGAGTAATGTCGATGGGCATGCTAATGTGGGAAGTGCCCAACTTCTTGAAAGGGACTGGGGGGCACTGGGCAAGTGAGGAGCTATCTGCAAAAGTGTAAAAGGAGTTTGGGCTATCTCAAAACAGGACTGTGGGGTGGTAAGATGCGAGCCTGTGGTGATCCCAGGACCCGAGCATACTTCCCACCGCCAATACCCGATAAAACCAGAAGCCGCACAGTCTGTGAGACAGATAGTGGGAGATTTACTGGAAAGTGGTATACTCCGAGAGGTAGAAGGAATAACGAATTCCCCTGTTTGGCCCGTGCGAAAGCTAGACGGGTCATACCGGGTAACTATTGATTATACTGCCCTCAATAAGGTGACTCCCCATCATCATTGTATCGTGGCCAGCCCAGCCACAATATATAATGAATTAAAACCTGAGCATAAGGTCTTCACCATATTAGACATAGCCAATGGATTCTGATTCATACCCATGGCAAAAGAGTCTCAAGATAAGTTTGCCTTCACAGTCAGCGACCATCAGTACACCTGGACACGGGTCCCACAAGGATTCTACAATAGCCCGGCCATATTCCACCGGACTATGAATCGAGCCGTAGAAAAGGTGGATTTAACCCCGTATAGGAGTACAATACTACAATACGTAGATGACCTACTGATAGCATCCGAAGATGATAGGGGGCACACAGGAGCACTTATAAAGATCCTGAAAGTCCTGCAGGATGCAGGATTTAAAGTAAATCCCAAAAAGGCACAAATCGGACAAGCTGCGGTACAGTACCTGGGACACGAAATATCCCAAGGAACTAGGACCACGTCCAATGACAGGAAGGAGGCCATTAGGATCATGCCCCAACCAAAGACAGTCCGAGGGGTGCGTAAGGTACTGGGGCTCTTTAACTATTGCAGGAATTTTGTACCTAACTTTGCGGCAATTGCAGAACCCATACAGCGGTTAGTGAAAGGAGGAAGACCATCCTTAGAAACTGTAGAGTGGGGCCCCGAACAAGAAATGGCATACGGTAATCTGAAGGAAGTCCTAATGTCAGCTCCAGGGCTGGGACTCCTGAACATGGATCTCCCGTTCCACATATATTGTGAGAACCAGGGAGGCTTCTATGGAGCTGTGATGACACAAATGCATGGGGATAGGATGAGACCCGTAGCTTACTACTGGACACAGTGGTCTGTCCAGATGCCTGGCCGCACTGGATTGTGCCACTTGGGCAGTCAAAATTAGCAAGCCTGTCATAATGACAGGAGAAATAATACTGCACACAAAACACACACTGGTGGAAATGCTAAATACAGGGAAGCTCTGGGCCGTCTCCAACGTCTGCCGGGCAAAATGGGAGGCAGTCCTATTACCACATGATTGACTCGGATCAAGGAACTCATTTTACGGGTCAAGTAATGAAAGAAACTTGTAGAATATTCAGTATTAAGTAGAAGTTTCACATCTCATATCACCCCAGAGTTCAGGGATGGTAGAGAGAATGAATCAGACCCTTAAAACCGCCTTGAGCAAGGCAATACAGGAAACAGGGCAGGCATGGACTGAACTCCTACCGTCAATATTAATGAGGCTGTGTGCCACACCAAACAGAACCACGGGATTAACCCCGTATGAATTAATGACTGGATGTGCAATGAGGTTACCAGAAGGAATAGTGACAGGAGGAGCCGACTTAGGCCCCCTACGAGACAGAATCAGAAAGTATGTGAGGGAATTGAGTGAGCAGTTGAAAGGTATGCGACAGGAGGTCTGAGAAAGGCAGAAGGAGGAGGACGAAGGCGATGAGACAACAGCTTTGGCTATAATTCCTCAGGTGGGGCTGAAGGTAATGGTTAAGGAAGTAGCAGAGAAACCAGGGTTCGAACCTAGGTGGAGCAGATCATATGAGCTATTAATTAGTGGAGATACGTGCGCTTACATGAGTATGAAAGGTAGGGGCCGGTGGAAGCACTGGTCCCAGCTGAAAGAATATAAAGATACGACAGATGTTAGAACCTAGGGTAATCCCAGTAAAACACTCCTTAGGATACGCTTTAGAGTATAAGGAGTGGAAGGACAACCTGACAGATGGACTTTTTGGAGGATTAGGATGTACATTTGCAATATTAGGGGTACTGGCTATAATAAAATGGAAATAGAAAAGGGCACATGCCCAGAGATACTGTGCAAACAATCAGAGAAACGGTGTAAACAATCCGATTGAAATAGAAATGGTAAGAATCTAACTAAAAACTTGGAATATCCAGGATGTGTTTTATCAACAGAATGTATATAAACGTGATCATCACTGCCCTTACGATTCTACAAGGACAAGCTACAAAGCTGAACCTAGGGGGCCCAGAAGCTTATACCCACACCGTAGGGTACAACAACTATGTAAAGCAGCCCCGAGAGAGCAGCATCCGAATATCAGGAGCGGTTATCTTGAAGCCATAAGATAAGTGGGTAACAAAATGTTACCTGAATAGTGTAAACCAGGGGAATTAACCTCGGGAAAGCTCGCGGTAGTTAAACCTGGAACAGAAGTAATAGTACATTGTCTGGACCCAAGGTCTTGGGGACATGGTCTTAGAGCCATCCTCGTTAAAAGCGATAGAATGGGTCATATATCAGAAAGAGAGAGAAAGTGTTCAGGTCCAGTAGTGATGATTAATTGGCAAAAACCTATAGTCACGACCCCACGACCAACAACACTACCACCAATTTCTTGCCCCCCCTCCCTCCCCCCGCTTACTGAAGGCCCGCCCGGCGGGTTGGTGACGAGATCGGAGGGAATGTTGTTATTTGACAATGTGCAGCATGAAATGTTACCTGTGAGCATAAGTTTAACAGACCTATACCTGCCAGAAAAGTTTAGCCCCAAGACTAAAGCGTTGTACACACGATTGCTAGACACAGTCCTGAGAAAAGCTAGTGACACATCAGGAGCAAGGGAGCATCACAAGCAGCTGAGACACAAAGGAAGAAGGCAGAGGAGATCTGTAGGGAATGACGTATTAACTGGAGTAAGTACAGGGACCTCTCTGGTAGATGCACTAGATATACAGGCGATCCAAGCAGGAGTGGATAGTTTGAGGGGAATGATGGAGGTACTAATGAGAAAACAGGCCGGGATAGGGATAAAATCTTCAGAGTTAGGGTTTTAAACATCAAAAATACTGCTAGAGGGTATATCCGTATTAACAAGCTAAATAAACAGGAACGAGAGGACGATGCCGAGGACAGGAAAAGAGACACATGTCATGCCTATGGGAGATGGATGATCGGTCAGGTGAGACACAATATGGATCAGATACAAATTGGGCGAGTTCCAGATTAAATAAATAGCACCCAGTCGCAAGAAATGGCACAGCACACTCGGCCATTAGACACCTGCACCCTGAAAGGAATGACCAGAGTGTATGCAGTTACAGGAGGATTGAAGGGGAACAACACCCTATGGTAGGGATAATATGAGGAGATGAATACATCCGCGATGGACCAGTATGTGATCAAAAAGAATGGAAATATAAGGGGAATATCTTTATCCGGCTGCTGGAGAGTAGGAAGCCTAACTATATGCCCTCAGCCAGTGGGAGATGGGAGCAAGTATAACTGCGGGTTTGACAATACTACGGAAGGATGTGTCATTGGAATAAGCCCTGTCTGAACTGAACCCACACATTACACCTATCAGGGACGAGAATAATATTGTGTGGTAACTCGCCTGGGAACTTACGATTATGGAGGCTTGACTTGCAACAATATAATGCCTAACTTTTGCTTTACTCCCAGAGTGTCGGTGGCAGTGGGAAGAGCACGCATGATGTATATACATGCCAGGAAGACAATGACATTAAACATAAGTGATGAGATTAAACAAGATATTGATGATTACATGGAAGGGCAAGCACCACCAATTTCCCTGTTACTTGAAGATTTAACTGACATTAAGAAATAACATTAAAAGATATTATGAGCGAAAGGATAAAGGCAAAGAACAAAGAAAGGATAACCTGAAAAACCTGTTGTGCATCTGTAAAGCATACACCCCCATGTTCCGCCACCAGGGAGCGCATCCCCTGAAGTCCCAAGGGATCCCAGCATCCCTTGGGAGCACTGTATATAAGCCGGCCCCTAAGGCCTGCACTCACTCTGGAGTGTCTTAATAAAGACTGAGGTCACTGTTACTTTAACCTCCCTGTATGCAGTCTCATCTGTGTCGGAACACAACAACTGGCGACGAGTATACAAATCCAACGCAAAGATGCAGCAAACTGTGGGCATCCTGGAGAAGTTCTCGGAGGGTGAGGACTGGGAAGCCGATGTCGGACAGCTAGACCAGTACTTTGTAGCCAACGAGCTGGATGGACAAGGAAGCGCTGCAAAAAGGAGAGCGGTCCTCCTCACGGTCTGTGGGGCAGCGATCTACAGCCAAATGAAGAAGCTTCTGGCTCCGATGAAACCCACAGATAAGTCGTATGAGGAGCTGTGTACACTGGTTCGGGAGCATCTTAACCCGAGAGAGAGCGTGCTGATGGCGAGGTATCGGTTCTGCACGTGCCAGCGATCTGAAGGTCAGGAAGTGGCGAGCTATGTCACCGAGCTAAGGCGACTTGCAGGACAATGTGAGTTTGATGGCTACCTGGAGCAAATGCTCAGAGACTTTTTTGTACTGGGCATTGGCCACGAGACCATCCTACGAAAACTTTTGATTGTAGAGACACCGACCCTCAGTACGGTCATTGCGATAGCACAGGCGTTTATGTACACCAGTGATAACACCAAACAAATCTCTCAGCACACAAGTGCTAGCAATGTTCATAAATTAACTGAAACTGTGTTTGCGAGCAGAAATGTAGAGGGCAGAAACCACGAGTCTGCAACTGCCAGCAGGCCTCAGGTGACCCAGATGACTCAGAGTCCGCAACAAAGGATGAATGCAAGGCAATTCACATCTTGTTGGCATTGTGGAGGCTTACATTCAGCCTATTCATGCCACTTCAAAGGGTATGTTTGCAAGAGCTGTGGAACAATGGGGCACCTCCAACGAGCTTGCAGATGAAATTTCGATGAAATGTCCACCTTTGAAGCTAAATGTAAAATTGAATGGCTTACCTATAGTTATGAAACTGGACACTGGCGCTAGCCAATCCATCATGAGTAAAAAGATGTTTGAGAGACTGTGGTGCAACAAGACACTCAGACCAGCCCTGAGCCCCATCAACACAAAACTGAGAACGTACACCAAAGAGCTTATCACTGTCCTGGGCAGTGTGCACGAACTGCCACTCTGGATTGTCCCGGGCGATGGCCACATTGCTTGGAAGGAGCTGGCTGGGCAAAATCCACTGGAACTGACATCCAAGCGCTATCACACGTCGATGAGGCCTCATTTTCCCAGGTTCTTAACAAATTTCCTTCCCTTTTTGAGCCTGGCATTGGAAACTTTTCCCGGGTGAAGGTGCGGATCCATTTGGTCCCAGAGACACGACCCATTCACCACAAGGCACGAGCGGTACCTCACATGATGATGGAGAGAGTGGAAATCGAGCTGGACAGGCTGCAACGCGAGGGCATCATCTCCCCAGTAGAATTCAGCGAGTGGGCCAGCCCAATTGTTCCAGTACTCAAAAGCGATGACATGGTCAGGATTTGCGGCGATTATAAAGTAACTATTAATCGTTTAATGCTACAGGACCAATACCCGCTACCTAAGGCAGACGACCGATTTGCAACACTGGCAGGAGGCAAGACGTTCACCAAGCTCGACCTGACTTCGGCCTACATGACACAGGAGCTGGAGGAGTCTTCGAAGGGCCTCACCTGCAGCCACACGCACAAGGGACTGTCCATCTACAACAGATGCCCGTTTGGAATTTGGTCGGCTGCAGCGATCTTCCAGAGAAACATGGAGAGCCTACTCAAGGCAGTACCACGCACGATGGTTTTTCAGGACGACATATTGGTCATGGGTCGGGACACCGTCGAGCACCTACAAAACCTCGAGGAGGTCCTCCAACGACTGGATCGCGTAGGGCTGCTGCTGAAGAGGTCGAAATGTGTCTTCATGGCAACAAAAGTAGAGTTTTTGGGGAGAAAGATCGTGGCGGATGGCATTCAGCCCACAGATGCCAAGACAGAGGCTATCAGGAACGCGCCCAGGCCACAGAATGTCATGGAGCTGCGGTAGTTCCTGGGACTCCTCAACTGTTTTGGTAACTTCCTACCGGGGTTAAGCACCCTCTTAGAGCCCCTACATGTGTTATTGCATAAAGGTGAGAACTGGGTATGGGGAAAAAAAACAAGTAATTGCTTTTGAGAAAGCCAGAAACATTTTATGCTCCAACAAGTTGCTTGTATTGTATAACCCGTGTAAAGACTTGTGCTAGCATGTGATGCGTCGTCGTACGGAGTCGGGTGTGTTTTACAACAAGCTAATGTTGCGGGGAAGTTGCAACCTGTCGCCTATGCCTCCAGGAGCTTGTCTAAGGCCAAGAGGTTTTACAGCATGATTGAGAAAGAGGCATTAGCGTGTGTGTTCGGAGTAAAGAAAATGCATCAGTCCATGTTTGGCCTCAAATTTGAGCTGGAATCCAATCACAAGCCCCTCATATCCCTGTTTGTTGAAAACAAGGGAATAAATACTAATGCCTCAGCCCACATACAAAGGTGGGCACTCGCGCTATCAGTGTATACCATCCGCCACATGCCAGGCACCAAGAACTGTGCGGATGCTCTCAGTCGGCTACCATTGCCCACCACGGGGTGGAAATGGCACAGCCTGCAAACTTGTTGATAGTCATGGAAGCGTTTGAAAATGATAAATCATCTGTCACGGCCTGCCAGATTAGGACTTGGACCGGCCAAGATCCTCTGCTGCCCCAAGTAAAAAACTGTGTACTGCATGGGAGCTGGGCCAGCATCCCCGTTGAAATGCAAAGCTAATCAAGCCGTTCCAGCGGCGAAAGGACGAGCTGTCCATTCAGGCATACTGCCTGTTGTGGGGTAACTGCGTAGTGCTACCCAAAAAGGGCAGGGAGATGTTCATCTCGGATCTCCACAGCACAAACCCGGGTATAGTAATGATGAAAGCGATCGCCAGATCCCACGTGTGGTGGCCCGGTATCGACTCTGACTTAGAGTCCTGTGTACGGCAATGCAGCGTGTGTGCTCAGTTGAGCAACGCGCCCAGAAAGGCACCACTAAGTTTGTGGTCCTGGCCCTCCAGACCATGGTCGAGGATCCATGTTGACTATTCGGGCCCGTTTCTTGGTAAAATGTTCCTGGTGGTGCTGGAGCTGGAATCCTTTTCAAAATGGATTGAATGTGAAATAATGTCGGAAAGCACCGCCACCGCCACCCACGGCCTGCCTGACATACTGGTCAGTGACAACGGGCCATGTTTCACCAGTGCCAAATTTAAAGAATTCATGATCCGCAATGGGATCAAACATGTCACCTCGGCCCCATTTAAACCAGCCTCCAATGGGCAGGCAGAGCGGGCAGTACAAACAATCAAACAGAGCCTTAAATGAATCAGAGAAGGCTCACTCCACACCTGCCTGTCCTGAGTACTGCTCAGCTACCGCATGAGACCCCACTCGCTCACAGGGGTACTCCCGGCTGAGCTATCATGAAAAGGACACTTAAAACCAGACTCTCGCTGGTTCACCCCAACCTGCATGATCAGGTAGAGAGCAGACGGCAGCAACAAAATGTAAACAATGGTCGCGCCACTGTGTCACGGGAAATTGATCTGCATGACCCTGTGTATATGCTAAACTATGGACATGTTCCCATGTGGATCGCAGGCACGGTGATAGCTAAAGAAGGGAGTAGGGTGTTTGTAGTCAAACTAGACAATGGACAAATTTGTAGAAAGCACCTGGATCAAACGAGGCTGCGGTTCACAGACTGCCCTGAACAACCCACAGCAGACACCATCTTTTTCGAGCCCGCAACACACACCCAAAGGATCAACGACACCACCCCGGACGAGGAAATCAAACCCATCACGCCCAACAGCCCAGCAAGGCCAGGCTCACCCAGCAGCCCTGCAGGGCCAACAACCCACCAGCCCAGCGAGGTCACAGCCAACACACCAGAACAGACATTTGTACCGAGGTGCTCCACTCGGGAAAAAAGGCTCCCGACTGCCTCACCTTGTAAATAGTTTTCACTTTGACTTTGGTGGGGAGTGATGTTGTGTGTCTGTAAAGCATGCACTCCCATGTTCCGCCATCAGGGAGTGCATCCCCTGAAGTCCCAAGGGATCCCAGCATCCCATGTGAGCACTGTATATAAGCCAGCCCCTAAGGCCTGTTCCTCACTCTGGAGTGTTTTAATAAAACTGAGGTCACTGTTACTTTAACCTCCCTGTGTGCAATCTCATCTGTGTCAGGAACAAAACAAAACCCACCTTGGTACTTGCGATTGTACATACTTGGATAAGGATCCTTTCACATATCCTCGTGGCAGTACAGATAGTAATAGCCTTAAGTTGTTGTGTAACAAGTGCAAAGACAGAAGAGGCATACCTGCGCAAAGCTAGGGATCAGAATTATATCCCATGTGTTAGTCCTAGCGCAGCTGATAGTGGTGCTGATACTCTTGGAAGAATGTGTAGGTAGATACAAGAGATGCAGAGCAAAGTCATTGACCAAGGCCTTTACCAAGAATGCAGAAAGCCTTTACTCGATCCAAAATGGGGTAATCAAACACAAAGACGGCACGAGTACCTGATATGAGTCGTGAGTGTCCTAATCTTATCACCTGATCAACAAAATCGGGGCGGGAGACACACGAATCAAGACAGGGAAAGGCAGGGAAAGGAAAATTGTTGTTCATGGGTGGGTTTTTGGGGTTACCACCTGATCAAATGGGGGATTGTAAGAGCAAAAACATTAATCAGGGGGAAAGTAATTTGGTAAAATGAAAACATAAAGCAAGAAAGGCTGAGAGAAAGGTTTAATGCATTCATGGTAAAATAGCTGAATCCTACATTCCAGCAATTAGGCAGATACCCAGAACAACGGGTTTCAAAAGGGCTCGGACTAAGGTCAGAAAAATTCTCTGAGGAGATAACACTTCTATGAGCACCCACAAGATTTATGTAGTCAGCTCACAGAAATAATGAGCTTGAGGCCGCCATGTTCCAGTCACACAAGATAACAGAAACAAGGCTCCTTTGAAATCAGTACAACCAGATGGATATGTCAAGGACACAGTCTGAGAGCTAGCCTGGGAACATGTTCACAGAAATGTAATACATAATCTATAGGGGGATGTAATATAGGCAACAGTGGCCATTACTGAATTTACCAATCAAATCATTAGACATTACTGTAACCAATGAAATTAATGTAACTGCAGTAACCAATGATATTGCTGTACCTGTATGAACCAATGTATTAGTGGTAGGTGGGCAGGGACTGGTGACAAACAACCAATGGAACACTTCCCCACGTAGTTTTACCATTTTGACTGTATTTCGACTGCATAAAATGTAACTGCACAGCTTGTCCCATGAGACTAGCGATTAGGAGTATTCAGTAGGGGTACTGATGCAACCGGTTCTCCCTTGATTAATCAGGTTTTAATAAACAATTATTTTCTCTATATACAGACCTTTGTGTCGAGTGTTCAATTTTTAATACTCCACAACAATAAGGAAATACTAGTTGATAAACCCGAGGAAACATGGAACTGGGTTTTGGGAACCCAAACATCTATGCCATCATGGTCTGTACATTTTCCACCTTGAAAGTTCGGAATGAGCTTAGATTTTTTTGTGTCTAATATTACTTTGTTTGCCCTTTCATGGAACTTTTGATAGCTAACCTTGGATTTCAGAAGATTGTTAAGTGAGTATGGTGCTCAGCAATCTTTCTTGTCCACACAGGTTTGGCATGGAAACCTGTCCATCTCAAAGTGAGACATAGTAAAGCTGGCCTTTGCATTGTAAAATATTTAACCATTTTAACCAAGTCACTGGAATTTAGGGTTGCAATTTCGCCTACCTTGGGGGGTTAAGTGTGGCCGGAGTGGATGGCGGGAACTGAACCCGCTGTTGTTTCCAGCCTACTGTGTGGACAGGAATTTATGATGAATGGCCTTGTTAAGCTCTCCCACCACATTTCTCGGCCCAAATGAAGAAAGCGGGTCTAATGACGTGTCATCAGCTGGTTTCCTTAAGGGGACCATGTCCAAATTAATTTTGACAATTGAACTGTCAGTGCTCTGCTGTATTGAGGTGCTGCAAACACTAACAAGCCTGCACAAAGGTGCACAACTGCACCCAGGCTCTCCCATGACTCCCTCCGTACGCATAACATGTAGGGAGGTTCTCTTCTCTTCCAATGGGCAGATGAGATCTCCCCAGAAGATCAACGCAGCCTGATTGCACATTGCGCAGGAGGACACAAGCAGGGATGTCATCAGGAGGACCAGGCTGCAGTGGCACAAACCTTTCGATGATCCCAGTAGATCACAAAACGTTACTGCAAAGCCACAATCAACCTCATCCTGCTACGCCATTCATCACAACCCCATCACTCTGCCTTCCCTACCCTTCTCCTGCACATTCTTACTCACACCAACTTACCTTGCACCTACACCCATCCCTCTCTATCTCCATTATCACTTCCCCATTTCACTAGCCTCCCCCTCATCCTCGTCCAATCATACCAACAAACAGCACACGAGGGTAGGTACTTGAGTCTTTTAGCCAATGTTCATGTAAAGTTTCTGTTAATATGGTGTCATACATTGAAACCTTTATTTTCAACATTCTGTGTTCTTGGACAGATTTGTGTACACCTTTGGAAGTGGCTTAGTCACTTGCAGTGAATGGTGAGACATAACGGTACCCCCCCGCAATGGTGATGAGTGTGAAAGGAATGGTTTGGGCTTTATGGAGCTGGTGTGGGGTTTTGCCAACCTGGCGCATCAAGTGTCAGCCAGAGTGTACAGCATCAAGTGAAGTAAATCTGGCCATGGTGAGGCCATCCCTGGCCTCCCGGGCAGCAAAGTGTTTGGGTGCTGATTCCCTGTGTCCTAGAACATAAGAACATAAGAATTAGGAACAGGAGTAGGCTATTTGGCCCTCGAGCCTGTTGCACCATTTAATAAGATCACAGCTGATCTTCAACCTCAACTCCACTTTCCTGCACTATCCCTTTATCCCTTGATTCCCTTAATATTCAAAAATCTATCAATCTGTCTTGAATATATTCAACTACAAAGCATCCACAGCCCTCTGGGGTAGCGAATTCCAAAGATTCACCACCCTCTGAGTGAAGAAATGTCTTTTCATCTCAGTTCTAAATGGCTGATCCCTTATTCTGAGATTCTGACCCCTAGTTCTAGACTCCCTAGCCAGGGGAAAAATTCTTCCTGCATCTACCCTGTCAAGCCCTGTAAGAATGTTGTATGTTTCAATGAGATCACCTATCATTCTTCTAAACTCCAGAGAATATAGGCCTAGTCTACTCAATCTCTCTTCATGGGACAACACCCCGTCCCACAAATCAGTCTGGTGAACCTTTCTTGCACTCCCTCTATGGCAAGTATATCCTTCCTCAGGTAATGAGACCAAAACTGTACATCATACACCAGATGTGGTCTCACTAGGGCCCTATATAATTGCAGTAAGGCATCTTTACTCTCATACTCAAATTCTCCTGCAATAAAGGCCAATATACCATTTGCTTTCTTAATTGCTTGCTGTACCTGCATGGTCCATGTATCTGAGCCAAAAAGGAGGGCAGGTATTACTACAGCCCTGTAGACCATGAGCTTGATGATAGATTTGAGGGCCTGGTCTTTAAACACTCTTTTCCTCAGGCGGCCGAAGGATGCACTGGCGTACTGGATGCGGTGTTCAACCTTGTCATCAATGTCTGCTCTTGTTGATAAGAGGCTCCCGAGGTATAGGAAATGGTCCACGTTGTCCAGGGCCGCGCCGTGGATCTTCATGACTGGGGGGTCAGTGTTCTGCGGCGAACACAGGCTGGTGGAGGACCTTTGTCTTACGGATCTTTAGCGTAAGGCCCATGCTTTCGTACGTCTCAGTAAATACGTCGACTATGTCCTGGAGTTCAGCCTCTGTATGTGCGCAGATGCAAGCGTCATCCACGTCCATGTACTGTAGCTTGACAACAGAGGTTGGGGTGGTCTTCTACCTGGCCTGGAGACGGCGAAGGTTGAACAGGTTCCCACTAGTTCTATAGTTTAGTTCCACTCCAGCAGAGAAATTGTTGACTGTGAGGTGGAGAAATATCACCAACGATGTCTCTGCAAGATCCTACAAATCCTCTGGGAGGACAGGCACGTACCAACATTAGTGTCCTCGACCAGACCAACATCCCCAACATTGAAGCAATGACCACACTTGATCAGCTCTGCTGGGCAGGCCACATTATCCGTATACCAGAGACAAGACTCCCAAAGCAAGCGCTCTACTTGGAACTCCTTCATGGCAAACGAGCCAAAGGTGGGCAGAGGAAGCATTTCAAGGACACTCTCAAAGCCTCCCTGATAAAGTGCAACATCCCCACCGACACCTGGGAGCCCCTGGCCAGAGACCGCCCTAAGTGGAGGAAGTGCATCCGGGAGGGCGCTGAGCACCTTGAGTCTAATTGGCAAGAGTATGCAGTGTTAAATATGGAAAAACTTCCAAGTCTAAGTACTGTGAGCTAAAACAAATGTGATCTTTGTCTCTTTAATACAACTCCAGAGTGTCTAAGCAGCATAGCAGACAACCTTTTATACTCCCATGCACTCGGTGTGCAGGTAAGCCTTGGGTCTCCAACAGTTGCGCCCTCTGGTGGCAAGTCTTACACAGTTACAATGTTTACATACATAACATACAGAAATCAAACGCAGGCAGCGGAAAGAGCATGCGGCAAATCTCTCGCACCATCCCTTACCCTCAACGACTATCTGCCCCAACTGTGATAGGGACTGTGGCTCTAATATTGGATTGTTCAGCCACCTAAGGACTCATTTTAAGAGTGGAAGCAAGTCTTCCTAGATTCCAAGGGACTGCATATGATGATGATGTACCTGCATGTTAACTTACATTGATTCGTGTACAAGGGCACCTAGGTCCTTCTGAACAACATTTCCCAATCTCTCACCATTTAAAAAATACTCTGTTTTTCTATTTTTCCTACCAAAGTGGATAACTTCACTTTTCTCCCCTATTTTCCCCAATCCAAAATTATGGTGTCCACTTATCTGTATGCATGTTTCTTTCAACACTGTAAGCGCCAAAAAACAAAATAGTAGTTTCCGGTAAACGAAACCTAAATGTAACGCCGGCACTATCGGAGTCCATATGGGGTGGTCGGAGCTAACAGTGTGCACCTAAAATGCACTGCGCATGCACAGAAAAAGAATCTGCGCATGCATTTTTCTTAAAAGGCTCAATTTTGTATCTATGTATCAATTAGTTACATAGATACATAGATGCTTAGTTTAGGTAATCCATGCTCTGCTCTATTAAAATTATGCAAAAAGACTAATATATTTATAGTAAACCAGCAACAATCTGTTTTGGATATAAGAGCTGATCGTGAATATGAGGCTTCATCCAACAGCAGAGCACATGCAACTTTTGATTCCTTCTGAATTGTGATAGTTTCTACATATCAAGTAAGGTCTATTGTGAAAATATAAAACCAGCTGACAAGCACTTTTGAATGTGACTTTTTAACACCCAACAGATTTCACCGAAATATTTTGAAAAATAGTCGGTCAGAAGGTGAAGCAAATTAGGCTGCATTCAATAGATTGGAGTATTGATTGTAGCAGGGGAGCTCTGCACACCCAATCCCTTACCTTTCCCGTTACAAAACACTGATCTGTTCAGGTAACAGAAAACACTTTGTGTGACTTATGCGAGTTGCTAAGTGAGTTCGAGACGTTGCTCATAATTGTATCATTTTGCTTTGGACCCAAGTGTAAATTTCAGTCCCGACGTTGAGTGCATTCACAAAGCTGCAAACGGAACGAGTTTAAAACTATTAGGCATTGCCTGTCGTATCATCTGCTCAGACACTATATCCAATTCATCATCTTAAATACATTCTGACTTTAGATCTTTACTGTCGGAATCATTGTAACACCGCCGCCGTGTATAACCATGTAGACAGACATCCATATTAACCCTTCAAAGTCTGCAATTTACATCATGCCCAAAACTCATGGAGGAAAAAAATCCGTATTTCATTTCCTTTCGTATTGTTTAGACAACTCTTCCTCGGAGCATAGCACCATGATCTAACCCAAGTATAAGGGATAGTACATATCTTTCTGAAAGCAAATAATTCTCCATCTTGCGAAGATTTGTGAATGGAGGATCTTCAGCCAGGGACAGGAGTGGGCCACAGTCGATTTCAGTAAGTGTGGGTAAGGATATTTCAAACGGTATTCCATGTGTCTGTGCGCAGTTTCAAAAAAACCGTTGTTGCGGAAAGTGGGTTTAATGGTCAAATGGTTTAATGGTTTAATGGGCCCAAAAGGGCACGTAACCTGCTTTTTAGCGTGCCACCAGCGCCAGAATATATGGCGCCAAGCATTCTGGCGCTGGTAGTCGGCACCACACCCCAACATTGGGGAAACTTTCAACTGACCTTCAACGGCAGAAAAATCGCTGGGCAAAATAGGGGCCTATTTTACATTTGCCACGTTCTTGCCCACTCCCTTAGTTTACCTATATCCCCTTGAAGTCTCTTTACATCCTCCTCGCAACTTACATTCCCACCAACTTTGCATCATCAGCAAACTTGGATATATTACATTTGTTCCCCTTGTCATGTATGTAGACCATGTATACTAACTTATTAACTGTATAGTCACATAAGGTGTGCCACCAGAGGGCACTGCGGTGGGAGACCTGAGGGTCACCTGCATAGGTGTGCAAGGTCCAGTTTAAAAGGCTGCCCACCATGCTTGTGCCTCACTCTGGAGTTACCATAAATGGGACTAATGTCACAACAGCTCAAGAACAATACTAGACCTCGTGGAATCATTCATAAGAGTATTAAAGACTTAACAACTGGCAGCGAGATTATGAACTTTCATGCAAAAATGACTAATGTTGGTGCATTAGAAAAGTTCTCATGTGGTGAAGATTGGAAAGTCTTTATGGAGCGGCTCGACCAATATTTTGTAGCAAATTACCTAGTAGGCAATGATCCGACCACACTGGCAGATAAGTGCAGAGCTATCCTGTTGACCAGTTGTGGGCCCGCAGTCTATGACCTCGTCAGGGACTTGCTTGCACAAGAGAAAACAATGACCAATTCATACGAGGAGCTGAAAGTGCTAATTCGGGACCAGCTCAAACTGAAGGAGAGTATTCCTCACGGTCGGGTATCGATTTTATACACACCGCTGCCCCAGGGCCAGGACATGATCCCCGAATGGCGTGGACTCCATGGGCAACATTGTAAAATGGTAAGTGCAGCTGAAAATTGTCTTTAATGGCCCTTTAACAAGGTCTTAATCATCCAAATTACCTTCACCGTCACTGCGTGTCGGGTCTGTTCTGTCCTGACAGATCCGACATCTGGGAAAGTAGCGTGACGGTGGCTTGACAGCGGGGACCCGACCAGATGTCAGAAAAAAACATTTTCCCACCTGATCCGCCACCCAATGTGCCTGCTGAGCCCTTGTAAAATCTAGCCTTAGAATATTATAATTTGAACCTGATATCAGATGTGCATCCATAGCAAGTTGATACCATTGTTTTGTCATGGGATGTGGCATTGGAGATGCAGCTCCCAGTCTCTGAGCTAATGTTTAAATACATTGTTCAGTGCAAAGGTCTTAGCCAATGCCAATGTTTAGCCATTTGATATCTTTGACAAGTTCTGCTTGGTTTGAGCCTGAAATTTGGATCTTTTGACTAGTAGATGGGATAATAACTGAGGTAGTTTAAGACAACTCCTATTATCTTGCTGTACAGTCACATTTTGTGTTTAGTATTGAGACTGGTTTCAAGATACTGATCAATTGTTGCTTGATTGATGACCAAAAAGCAAAACACATGCCAGTGTTGTTTTGTTGAGTGTATGCAGGTGATTGGGATCACTTCACGTGAATTTGGATGAGAAACCAGCTGGCTGAGACGATCCCTTACTCCAAAGGTAAGAGCGCATGGAATGGCAGTCTGTTTGTTTTTGTTTCCTAATCAATTACTAAGGTAACAATTAATACCACTGATCAAAAAGAATCTTTATTGGTCAGCTAGCCTTCAGGTCCCCAAATTGGAGGACTGGTAACCTATCTCTGCCACTTCTAATTTTGAGTCGACTGCTTAGAGGCAAAGAAGAATGACCTAAGGCCAATCTCTCCCATTTTCCCTCTCTGCAGCTCTTTGACAGTAAAGCCCAGATCAGACAACCACTGTGCAGAATATCATGAAAAATCTTTGTACTGTTACTTTTTAAAAGTTTTAGCTAGTGTTGTGAAATAAACAAAACAATAGGAAAACCTTTAAATGATCACAGATAAAACTGGGAGAGAGAATTAAAAATCTAGTTATTGGACTGAATGGTGACTCATTGCATGGGATTATTCCCTCTGCTGTGGTAACAAATTGCTTATTGTTTTGGTGCTTACCTGTAACAGGGATCAGTGGCCTTCTGCAGCTCCATCAGCTGTAAGGGATATTTACAGATCTTCTGCACTGGCATTATCAGAAATGCACCCAATGGGAGGTTCAACATGTGCTGGTGCAGGCGGCAAGTCTCAAAAAATAAGGCATAGTCTTGCACCTTCAAGATTTTGATGATTTCGGCTACAGCATTAGGGTGATTGTTGCAGTATTCAGAGTAGATCAGGAAGCCTTGATGCTGCAAAGGGAAAAAGATAAGGCATAATGATAAGGGAAATGACAACTGTTTTGCAACTGGGATGAATATCAATCTTACTGTGCACTACAAAGCTGACGACACTGCGTGATGCAGTCAAGACTGGACCTACTTGGTCTGTTCAGATGCCTCTGTAAATTACCATATTCAACTGCTTAATGACTGGTGCATTACGATTGGTTTCATCAAACTGCAGCAGAAAGAGCAGTGCTGGTTTCCAGAGTGTGGCACCAGGCATATTTTGAAACATGTTTACATTTTTTCTTTTAGATTAAACAAGAATTGCTTTGGGATCCTTGACAATCTCATTTTACCCTGACTTGCATTTATGCGTTAAGCCCCCTGCCTGTTTTCAGCTGCAACTCCCACCTCCTAATTCGAGCTCAGCTGAAAATCGGAATGGGCAGACAAATCAGCGGTAAGTCAGGAGTTCTGTTTCACATGCGATTTCCATCTTACTGCCGCCCCGTTTTGAGTGAGACGAAAATAGGTCCCAATTTTTTTACTCTTGAAAAAGATGGAAGAATTGATGAATAAACATAGCCAATCCCTCACATCACTGACTGGAAACTTTCAATGATTTGTCAATAATCACATCAAAGACTCTTTCTTAAGCATACACCTTCATCATGTTCATGTTTCCTGGTGCAGTATGTATCACTTTACATTTATCCATGGTAGAAGGCTCAACAGATGCCCTTTTAAGGGGAAGAGCCCTTGATGACCTTTCAGGGCAAACCCCAATTTTGTTATACTGGCATCTTATATCCAAATCCTTTTCATATAGCACCACCATCCAAAGACCTGTATTAGAATCCATCCAGCTATGTAGCCATAAAAAAGTTTCTTTCATAATGTAGTCCTCCCACAACTACCCAGCAATTGACCCTTTCTTTCTATCTTCGCCAGAGACTCAGGTGGGAAGAAATGGCTGCATGTAATGCTTTGAGGCTAAATGGAAGGAGATCATTTCAGATGCTTGAGACATGGCGCGCTATTGCTAATAACTTCCCTTAATACTTCACACTTCACGTAAAAGTCCCCAACGTTTACAGAAACCTTTTACTCAACTCACCTACGAGCCCCAACCTAGTAGATATTCCGACTGTTTATTTAAGCAGTCTGCTGGCTGTTGTAGCCATAGAGGAGGTTTCTGCTGGCCAAGCCCGTAAAGGGTTCTGTTCATACTTTTCTATGGTTTCTATTACAAGGTTTGAATTAAAAAGTAGACAGCAAGGGTGGGGGGGGGGGGTAATGTTCACCTTCGTAATCTGAGTGTTAAGCTGGTGGAGTGGAGCACCCACCTGCTGTTCATTCCACTGAAATCAATGGAAAATAAAAATTGGGCTGGTTCTATATTGGCGTGGAAACAGCTTTCAGTTTACCACCTAGGTGGTGAAGGTGAAAATTACCCCAGCCTTATTTGAAGGACAAAATAAATTATTTAATTGATAGGAACTTGTTAATTATGTTTACATCAGCTGAAGCACAAAAACATTTGTTTTTTTTCCTTCTGTATACAGTGTCAATTCTATTCTTGTATAATTTGTCTCTTGGTACATAGCATTGTGGAGCGAGCTTTTGGCTTAGTGGTAGCATTGCTGCCCCATGGCGACGCTGTCAGTTGGGTTTTATTTCTCTTCCTTCAGGTCTTTTTATGCTTTGCGCTGCAAGGTGCTGGAAGCACAAGTTGATAACAGCGTGGCGAGGTGAACGGGGCATCTGGGACCTCCTGAACATTGGGTCCAATAGTCGATCTCCTTAACCAATTCAATTTAAGGATAGCAAAAGAAACAGAGGAATGATGGAGAAGAAAATAGGGTGAATTAGATACAGAAAGAGAAATAAAGAGAGGGAAGGAAAGATTGGATTGAGAGAGAAAAGAGGCAGAAAGAAAAAGTAATAAAAAGAAATATATAAAGTTTTAAAAACCACTAGGAAGTTGCTGACGAGTTTGTTTTTTTGCGATGCTAGTGGCATGCGACATAAGTCATCCAGCAATTTGTGGTGATTCGCAACTCATGGCATATCTCTTTCTCACCACGAATTGATGGCCTTTTAAGCATTAATACTGGCGGGTGCTGTAAACTCGTAGCAACTTGCCCAGCAATTTCTGGGCCAATGTTGTTCATTCGACTCTGAAAGGGGACAACCTTAATCTGAAATTTGGGAGTTGTTGTGCAAAGATTATTTGAACAAATTGACAATGGTGCATTTTGGGAGTTTTGTCTTAGAGCGGTGATGGTGCATTCTGGGACAGTCTTTACTCAGCTGGGATTAAGCTTCACAAATGAGTAGATTGAACTTATCGAATACACATTAGCAAAAAACGGTGACCTTGTTAAGTGAACAATCTAAAATTGCTCCATTTCTTTAGAAGTCATTCCTACATAAGATAACTGACCGATTACAGACTTTCTTGGAATAGTTTTTTTGTGTTTGTTGGGAATGTTGTATTTTTAATATTTTGCAAATCAGTGCGCTTCATATCAATAATTAATTTTGAATAATATAGCAGCCACATTAGTCTCCAAAAATTCTGATCTCTGTTCACCCATTCTGAGTGCACATGGCAATATTTAATCAAATAAACAGATTACTGCAAGTAAGGTCATTGTTAATCTTATGTCTGCTAAGGACAGATAATTGTAAGGTATAGCTTCTGAATTACAGGGAACAAAGTCTGCTAACAGAATTTTTTTTTGAACTACAAGAGAAAGAAATGGTTCTATAAAACCTCTAATATGTAACTATTACTGGCAGAGTGATGGGATATGTTATCCAAAGACTGCTGAAAGGTTGAATTTGGTCAACAGAAGTGAAAACAGTATAGTATATGTTTGATTTTTCACCTGTTCGTAGCCAATGCTTGTAACAGAGAAGAGCAGAGAAGGAAAAATTGCAGCAAATCCAACACTATTGTTAACTTTGTTACATAAGGCAAGTGTTAAATTAAAAAAAAATTATTAAAACTCCTAGACTGATAAAAGAAGGCCCAACGCCTGCTTTTACCAGGCGTAAGAGTTTCACGGGCATTCGCTGGGCAGTAGTTGGGAAAATATCCCAACACTCCGTCTGCAAATGTCCATTTCCCGGGGATGTGGAGAAACTTGACAGATTGCAAGTTCCGGGTTTTCGTGCATGTGGAAGCCCGGAAATTGCGGGGCACTTACTGCCGTGTATGCACTGTGCATGTGGTCATAGGTCCCGTAAAATCTGGGCCATTGTCTATTCTTGGTAACAGGCGGGGGCACCCAGCTCTTTGGGACCAAAATCTCTAACATTTCTACAAGTTTGACTGGAAGTCGCAAACTTGATGGAAAGTGGTTGATTGGTTAGACTTTCTGATGCAATATTGTAAACTTTATAAGCTAAGGGACTTAAAGTAGGATTTGGTATATGATTCTAGAATGCTGTGTAAAGATCTTAGAATGTTGTAAAATGTATTTTGCAAGAAAGTGTGAAGAATCCGATAGAATGGAGACAGATTAGCTAAGTGTGAAGAAGCTAGGTAGGTGTGAGTAATGCAAAGTGCAATGTAATTTAACAGTTAACTCACTTGCATAAGAAGTACAGAATAACAGCACAAGCACACGTAGGTTGTGTGTCTTTATACTTATGGCCTTGAAATCCCGGTTTCTTCTTCCCGCGGGCATTCGACTCAATTCTAGAGAAAGGATACATACGCACTTACCTTTTGCTGCTGCGCCCACCAGAGACACCGGTCCTGAGGCCTCCTCTCCCTGCGTATCGGAGCGCGTGCACGTCTGGATAGACGTAGAGCTGCACTGTGTCACGTGGTATTGGGCAGTCAATCCAGATAAAGCATTTTCTCATTCATAATAATGGGAACTCCGCAAGTAGGAGTTCTCATTATTATGATTGAGAAACAGTCTCCCAAACACCCAAATACCAATAAAAAATAGAAAAACAACATCACATATTTAACATTAATTTAAATTAAAGTTAATAAATGTCTTAGAAAAAAAAATTCCGATTTTTAAAAAAGTTTTTATAATTATGGTTTAAAATAAACTTACCTTGGTGGGCAAGATTGTTAACATTAAAATGTGTTTTTTAAATATTATTTTTATATGTTTTTTTATGTTTTAAAGCTCTTACGCTGGCAAAAGTAGGCTAAGTGCCTGACTTTACCAGGCACAAGAGTTTTATGGACATTCGCTGGGCAAGAAATGGGCAAATATGGTCAAGCTAAAACTTGACAGATCGGTTTTCGGAGCATGCGCATTGCGTGCCGAAAACCAGCTTTTGCGATGCCTTCCCGGGTCCGTGTTGAGCAGTTATAATCAGGGATGCTCAAGAGGGCAGAATTTGAGGAGCGCAGATTTTTTGGGGAGTTGTGAGGCTGAAGAAGAATTCAGAAATAGGGAGGGGTGAGGCCATGGAGGGATTTGTAAGCAAGAAAGAGATTTTGAAATCGAGGCATTGCTTAACCGGGAGCCTCTATCTCTCGGGATTTCAGCGCCAATGTCATCGAAAGCTAAAGTCCTAAACAAGAGACATATGATTGTTATCTGTAATATTGTTTTATAAACTTCCAAAAGGCTAGATTTTAGTCTGTGATAACGATGCAGATTTTTGTGTTTATGGCTTCATGATTTTAAAACAAGGTTAAAAACAAAGGTTGCTCTATCTTCCCCAGATACAAACTGGAAGAAAACGGCTCTCATTCCACAGGAAATAGATAGTTGATAAAAAGGATTCCTTTTGATAGCCAGGGAAACATGTTTAAAAGAGCTAAGGGGGTACAGTTTCATGTTCGCTGCCAGGGTGATAACCTGGAATGTAAAAGGTGGGGGATCCACTCTGCCAGATTACTGCTCAGGCGGTGAATACATAAAACTTGCCCAGTGTACATAGTTCGATAAGTGGAGATGTAGGGGTAGAGTGCGTGCCCAAACCAGGAGGTCCAAGGCTCACTCTAAATTGGGCCTTGGAAACTTGAGATCATCTAAAACTCGACTGCCCATGTCCTAACTCGCACCAAGTCCCACTCATCCAACACCCCTGTGCTCGCTGACCAACGTTGGCTCCCGGTTAAGCAACGCCTCGATTTCAAAATTCTCTTCCTTGCTTACAAATCCCTCCATGGCCTCACCCCTCCTATTTCTGCAATCTTCTTCAGCCTCACAACCCCCCAAGATATCTGCGCTCCTCAAATTCTGTCCTCTTGAGCTTCCCTGATTATAACTGCTCAATACTTGCCTTCAGCTGACTAGGCCCTAAGCTCCAGAACTCCCTCCCTAAACCTCTCCGCCTCTCTACCTCTCTTTCCTCCTTCAAGACTCTCCTAAAAACCTACCTCTTTTGTCATGTATTCAACTGTCATTGTAATCCATGTATAAACTGATCTAAGTTGTACACCATGAGAACACTGACCACTAGGTGGTGAACTTGTGGGAGACACTCCTAACCTGGACTTTCAGGTATAAAAGGGAAAGCTTTACCCATCTTCTCCACTTCAGTGCTGGCTAATAAAGGTTACTGGTCACAGAGTGACCTTCTCTCTAGTATGGGCCTCATGTGCATTTGTATTATATAGTAAGGACATATTATTGGCGACGAGAAACTGGGATTTAAACCACACGAGCATGGCCACTAGCAGCACAGACAAGAGGTACTGTGTTGGTGATGATTGGGACGATTTTATTGAGAGACTACAGCAAAGTTTAGTCACTAAGGAATGGCTGGGACAGGATTCAGCCGACAAATGCAGGGCTCATCTCCCAACGGTTTGTGGATCCAGGACGTACTCCCTGATGAAGGACCTTCTAGCACCAGAAAAGCCGGCAGACAAGACTTTTGAAGAGCTCAGTAAGTGGATCGGGGAACACTTTAAACCGGCGAGCAGCATGCACATGGCGAGACACCGGTTTTACATGTACCGGCGGCGAGAAAGGCAAAGCGTTCCAGACTTCGTGGCAGACCTCCGGCGACTGGCGAGCCTATGTAAGTTCCCAGATGCATGCAGAGCGGAGATGCTGTGAGACTTTTTTATTGAGGGCATAGGGCACGCAGGGGTTTTCAGGAAACTGATTGAGACCAAAAACTTGACCCTGGAAACAGCAGATTTGATGGCCCAGACATTTATCTCAGGGGAGGAAGAGACCAGAATGATGTTTGACAAAAATCTTGGTTTAAATGCAGCAAATGGACAGGGAGTCAACATTGTTAACGCGGCACACAGTTCTCCAGGCAGACAGGGGCAATCGGACATGCCCGAGCATGTAGTCGAACACAAAGGGGGAATTCAACAGAGAAAATGGCTAGCTGTATGGCGATTCATGCCATTGCAAGGGACAGTGCGGCCAGTAATGGGGCTATCAACACCTGTCAATGGTGCGTTTAAGGACAGTTACAGATACAATCAGAGACGATCGACTGGTAATGGACCTTTTGTTTCCAACAACGGCTCATGTTGGAGGTGTGGAGGCAAACAGACAGCCAGAGCTTGCAGGTATCAGCAATATACCTGCAGAAATTGTAATGTCAGTGGTCACTTGGCACGTATGTGCAGGAAGCCTGCAGCCAGGTTGATGTACAAGGAGGACGGGCCCGATGTAAGCCCTACGAGGCCAAATGGACACTGGGGGAAATCGCTGGAAGCTGAAGTTCAGCGAGTTCATGTGGAGCACATATACAATTCAAACACCAGGACGCCACCGATACTGATGAAAGTGCTCCTCAATGGCATCCCAGTATCAATGGGGCTAGACACGGGAGCCAGGCAGTCCCTGATGAGTATCAAACAGTTCGACAAGTTGTGGGCGTCCAAGGCCAGGAGGCCAAAATTATTGCCGATTGACACAGAGCTACGGACAGTTCCCTGAGCACTGCTAGGCGACTGCTCCTCAGGGAGCAGCAGCGACCCGGGGCACAAGGAAAGGACAGGGATGTCACAGACATAAGCTAGGAGCAACGGCAAAGGCCCCGAGAGCAGGCAACTTGAGCCAACCGGCTTCCCACTGCCAGCACTGGCACTGCGCCGCCACCAGACTACCTGGACACCATCCAACAGTTCTGGTACTAGTTTGTCCTCACGCACTGGTGCTGACACCAGTACTGATCCCAAGTATGTACCTCACCAGTCAATTGTACTTGCCTCACAAGTGTACCACAAATGTAATGATGTAAATGCAAATTGGACTTGAATGTATATGAATGTAATGAGCCATCGGCATAATCCATATGTGGGGGGAGAGAATGGAGTGGTCATGGACGCACAATCAGAAACCACCAGTACCTCTACTGCCAACGAAACACCACCTACTCACCCAAGATGGAAACGACCCTCAAAGGGTCAACCAGATAGAGTTAAGCCCAGAGCACAGTCAATACATGAAGGCGATTTGCACTAAGGACTTGGGGGGAGAGTGATGTCATGTATCCAAACATGTTTACTGCTTGTACTATTACATATGATGTGCCACCAGAAGGCACTACTATGGGAAACTTGTACACCAGCTGTATGGGCACTAAGGTGTGCCATCAGAGGACACTGCAATGGGAGACTTTTAGGTTACCTATACAGGTATGCCTTGTATAAAAGGTAGGCCACCATGTGTGATCCTCACTCTGGAGTTACATTAAATGGACTAAGATCACTACAGTTCAAGTGCAATACATTGCCTCGTGGAGTCATTATCAGAGCATCTAAAGACATAACAAGCATAAAGAGCATTTGTCACCTCTCTTATACAGTAGCGGACAGTGAACTTGCACGGAGCAGCTTTTCCTCTTCTATGCTACCTCTACTCCATCTCTCCATTATATTGCAGGCCAAGAGGGCTAACAATGGGTGCACCCATTTTTGGGAGCAAGTGATCTGATTAGAACTCTTGAAGTCAGAAGCAAGGCCTTCTCCACTTGTAACACCACTCTCTGTCCCCTCACCAACTGTAAATAACTCTAGAAAGCTCCAAACAGTTCCACTGACTTACACAGAGCCAGTAGAAATCAAAAAGCAAATTACCCAAAAGTTGCTGATGATCCCTTCATGGCGGGTTCTTCCTGCTGCTAAAAGCACATTCAGCTGTGCGAGGGTGTTAGCTCCAGCGATGACAATGAAAACAGCAGCTCTGGCAAAGTTGATTGACACTGGGCCTGAAATCGCGGTGCTGGGCTTCCCGCGGGCGTTCGCCTGTAAATAAGAAAAAAGAACCGCATCTGCCTGTTGCTCCTGCGCCCTCCAGCGATACCGGTCTGGGGCCCTCTCTTCCTGCACTTCGCAGCACGTTCATGTCTTGGAGATGCAGAGGGAGGAGCTGGAGTCATGTGGCACTGGACAGCCAATGAAGGTACAGTATTCTCATTCATAATAATGGGAACTCCGTAAGTATGAGTTCTCATTATTATGAATGAGAACCCCCTCCCCAAACACATCATAAAAAATTAAAAAAACACCTCACATATTTAACATTAATTTAAATTAATGTTAATGAAATGTGTTAGAAAAAATATATAATTTTTGGATTTTTTTAAAGTGTTATAATTATGGTTTAAAATAAACTTACCTTAGTGGACAGGGTTTTTCACGTAAAAATATGTTTCTAAATGTTATTTTTATATGTTTTTTATATATTTTAAAACTCTTACATTGGTAAAAGTAGGCTATGTGCCAGCTTTTACCAGGGGCAAGAGCTTGAAGAACATTCACTGGGCAAGGGATGGGCAAATATTGCAATCTCACCCATGCTGTCTTTCTCCCAAAGATGCAGAAGATTTGTCAAGCTAAACCTTGACAGATTGGAAAAGTCAGTTTTCGGCGCATGTGCATTGCGTACAGACCCAGGGAGGCCGCAATTTCAGGCCCGTTATTATCTGCCTGCTTACCATACTTCTGCAGCGCCTGCTCCTAACAGTCACTCTAACGCCCTCACTGTTGTGTATGCAATGACTCGATAGACTGAATACTGTAAACTCCAAACAGGTACAAACTTGGCTCTACTTTATTAGGGCCAAAAAAGTGAGTACATTACAAGATGACTGGCCTTTTATACCTGGGCCGCACACATGTGCACACAGCCCAATGACCTCCAACAGTGGTGCCACCTGGTGACTAGTAAATCCAAGCATACATACATAACAATATCCGCCTTTAAGATATTAGTAACGGTCTTTTTACAAATTGAAATGGTCCGAGGCTTTCCACTCCCGAGTTGGGCGAACGTTCTGAGTCTGTTATGACTGGGGGCTGGGTAGCCGATCTGATGGAAGTGGCAATGACCATGTCAGGGATTGAAAGTCCAGATTAATTGACCATGTCAATGATTGAAAGTCCAGATTCATTGATGACAGCGGAGTCCCCTGACGACTGAGAGTAGGTTGGGGTTGGTGACTGACTGTGACTTCCTCAGGCTGTTCTGGTTCATCCGTGTGCCACAGTTTTATCTGATCGACATGTTTCCTGCATGTCTGCCCATTCTTGAGCTTAACGATAAACACTGTTACCCTCCTTGGCCGTAACAGTACCGGTGATCAATTTGGGACCTTGACCATAATTCAGTACATACACAGGATCATTGATAGAAATGTCACGTGACACAGTAGCGCGATCATGATACCCTTGTTGACTTTGATGTCTGTATTCAACATGATTATTCAAGTCAGGGTGGATAAGAGAGAGGCTGGTCTTGAGACCTCTCTTCATCAATAGTTCAGCAGGGGAGACCCCAGTAAGCATATGGAATCTTGTTTTGTAACTAAGCAATATGCGTGACAAACGAGTTTGCAGTGAACCTTGAGTTACAAGTTTCATACTCTACTTGATGGTTTGGACCGCACGCTCTGCTTGTCCATTGGATGTGGGTTGGAATGGTGCTGACCTCACATGTTTGATACAATTGAGTTTCATGAACTCTTGAAACTCCATACTGGCGAAGCAAGATCCGTTGTCACTTATAATGATGTCAGGCAGACAATGCGTAGCAAACATGACACAAAGGCTCTCAATGGTAGCTGTGGATGTGCTGGATGACATTATTGTACACTCTATCCACTTGGAATATGCATCCACCACAACTAAGAACATCTTTCCCAGGAAGGGACTTGCAAAGTCGATGTGGATCCTGGACCATGGTTTAGATGGCCACGACCACAGACTCAGCGGCGATTCCACTGGTGCTTTACTAAGCTGCATGCAAGTGTTGCACTGATGCACACATGATTCCAGATCAGAGTCAATTCCAGCCCACTATAAATGAGACCTGACAATGGCTTTCATCATGACAATACCGGGATGCGTGCTATGTAGATCATGCACTAATTTCTCTCTGCCTTTCTTGAGTATAACAACACGATTACCCCACGGTATACAATCTGATTGAATGGATAGTTCATCTTTGAGACGGATGTAAGGTTTGGTCTTCTCACACATTTGCTTGGGTATGGCAGACCAATTACCACTAAGGATACAACATTTCACAACCAATACTATCGGGTCCTGGCTGATCCAGGTCTTGACTTGTTGGGCCGTGACAGGGGTTCCTTCACTTTCAAAAGCATTCATGACTAACAGTAGGTCTGCCGGTTGTGGTGTTTCCACCTCTGATGTGGGTAATGGCAGACGGCTCAATGCATTGGCACAATTCTCAATACCAGGTATATGGCGAATGACATAATCATAGGTAGGTAATGTCAGCGCCCACCTCTGGATGCGGGACGATGCATTGGTATTGATACCTTTGTTTTACGAAAACAATGAAATGAGTCGCTTGTGATCTGTTTCCAGTTCAAACTAAAGACCAAACAGGTACTGATGCATCTTTTTTACCCCATACACACAGGCTAGTGCTTCTTTCTCTACCATGCTGTGTTCTTTCCGCCTTTGACAAACTTTTTGAAGCATATGCAACAGGTTGTAATTTATCTGACTCATTAGCTTGTTGGAGCACGCAACCAGTTCCATATGACGAAGCATCACAGACCAATACTAGACGCTTACACGGATCATAATGTACCAGCAGCTTGTTAGAGCAAAGCAGATTAGTAGCTTTCTCAAAAGCTCTATCTTGAGATGTACCCCAAACCCAGTTTTCGCCTTTTCTTAACAGCATGTGCAGTGGCTCTAATAAGGTGCTCAATCTAGGTAAGAAATTACTGAAGTAGTTGAGTAGACCAAGGAATGAACGCAGCTCTGTCACACTCTGAGGCTTTGGTGCATTTTTGATGGCCTTGGTTTTCGAGTCCGTAGGCCTGATACCGTCAACAGCAATTTTCCTCTCCGGGAATTCGACTTCTGGTGCCATGAAGATGCACTTCGAGTGTTTCAATCTGAATCCCACTTTGTCCAGACGATGTAGAACCTCTTCCAGGTTGTTCAGATGTTCAGCGGAGTCACGACCTGTGATCGGGATGTCATCTTGGAACACGACAGTTCTGGGACGGACTTCAGTAGACTCTCCATGTTCCTCTGAAATATGGCTGCAGCCGAGCGAATTCCAAAAGGCCACCTGTTGTAGATAAACAGTCCTTTATGAGTGTTGATGCACGTAAGTTTCTTCGACATGTCGACAAGCTCCTGTGTCATGAAGGCCGACGTCAGATCCAGTTTTGTGAACGATTTCCCCCCGGGGTCATCAGCCTACGTAAGGGGTATTGATCTTGTTTCGAAACTCGGTTGATCATAACTTTGTAGTCTCCACAAATCCTGACAGTGCCATCACTTTTCAACACGGGACTGGCCCATTCGTTGAATTCGACCGGTGATATGATCCCTTCACGCTGGAGTCTGTCCAGTTCGATTTCGACCTTCTCCCTCATCTTGTACGGAACTGCCCGAACTTTATGATGATCGGGTCTTGCATCCGAGTTCATATGGATCTGCACCTTGGCTCCTGTGAAATTGCCAATGCCTGGTTCAAACAGTGAGGGGAACTTGGTCAGCACTTGAGCACATGGAGTATCCTCCTCCGATGACAACGCTTTGATCTCGTTCCAGTTCCATTTGATTTTTGCTAACCAGTTCCTGCCAAGCAGTGTTGGACCATTGCCTGGAACAATCCATAACGGTAAATCGTGAACCGCACCATCATACGACACCTGGACTACTGCACTGCCAATCACTGTTATGAGTTCTTTAGTGTACGTACGCAACTTGGCATTGATTGGACACAGCTTAGGCCTCACAGCCTTAGTATCCCACAGCCTGTCGAATGTCGTCTGGCTCATTATTGATTGACTCGCACCCGTGTCCAATTTCATCGATACCTGCACACCATTAAGTTTTACATTAATCATTACTGGTTGGCTCTTTGTTGGGAATGAATACAGTCCATACACTTCCTCTTCTGGTATCTCGAATTGCATATCCGGATCTGCGCTAGACTGGTCATCATCCTCCACGTGGTGTGTCGCAGCTTGCTCAGTTGCACTGGAGATGCCCCACTCTCGAATAGCCTTTACAAAGGTACTGTTTAAACTGACACTGATGATGCCGATGATTTCCCCCACAACAGCAACACAGTGATATCGGATTCAATCCCGTTGACGGACTTTGAGCAGCACAGGTTTCGCGTAGGCAGTCGGGTAGGCCCTACCATATGCAGTTCTGCAAAACAACGATACTATCTTGTTTACAGTACTTGTCGAGTTCCAATTTTTCAATGATATCTGCTTTTAGCTTTTGTCCATCGTCATGCATGATTGGACAATCGTGATGGCCTTGCTCAAATCCAGCGTCTCCGCCACTAGTAGCTTACGCAGGATCACCTCATGGTTGATGTCAATTACAACGGAGTCCCGCAGCATGTCTGCCAATGCAGTTTCGAACTTACACGATCCAGCTAGACGTCTTAGGTCGGCAATGAATTCCGATACATCCTGGCCCTCAGAACGAATGTGCGTATAGAATCGATATCTTGAGATGATGATGCCTTCATCTGGTTTGAGATGGTCACGTACCAGAGCACACAATGTTTCATAGTCCTTGTCCGTTGGACTTAAGGGTGAGAGGAGATTCTTT
This sequence comes from Pristiophorus japonicus, assembly GCF_044704955.1. Lineage (NCBI taxonomy): Eukaryota > Metazoa > Chordata > Chondrichthyes > Pristiophoridae > Pristiophorus > Pristiophorus japonicus. The sequence goes on along the minus strand of NC_091982.1, from coordinate 161,446,186 downwards.
ATGAGTCCATAGATTTTCGGACTGCAAACCGTGAGGAGAAGCACCAGGCGACGAACCGCGTCTACTTCTTTCTCCATTTTGTTGGCCACGAAGTACTGGTTCAAGCAGACTGCAAAGTCTGCCCAATCTTCTCCCTCCACGAATCGCTCCAGAATTCCAATTGTGCTCATTTTTTGCATGCGAAGTTTCTTGTTACCTCGTCGCCAAATGTTGTGTATGCAATAACTCAATAGACTGAATACTGTAAACTCCGAACAGGTACAAGCCTGGCTCTACTTTATTAGGGCTCAAAAAGTGAGTACATTACAAGATGGCTTGCCTTTTATACCTGGGCTGCACACATGTGTGCACAGCCCAATGACCTCTGATAGTGGCGCCACCTGGCAGCTAGTAAAACCATGCATACATACATGACTCCCACCAAGATGGCATCTGGCATGTCTCACACTAGAAATGTGCGCGCATTGCTTAGGCACCATTTTGGACCCAATTCAGCACACGTAGCTCCCAAACAACAGGCGCTAGGCAACCGAATTCCTTAGCCAACATGTCCAGTGGCTCCAAGGATTAGCAGAACTGTGTTTTTTCCCGCAAAGTAAAAAAATAGTTAATGTTATTTCAACTCTCATCTTTAAAAAAAGTGCTGCTCTGAAGGTTATAAGGGAAAAGATTGTAATAGACAATAAAACACTCTGTGATACATAACCATGCTACTGGGACTATGCAAAGGTTATCTGGTTAACATTATATAGCATAAGTTGAGTTGTGGATTGATATTATAGAGGTTCACTTTATTGCCTTTAGAAACTAGGGACAAATTGTACAGAGCTGCAGCTACTTCTAGGTGGTACCTTTGGTTTGATTGCTTTGCTCAAAAGATTGATTGAAATGAAAAGTATTTGTGAGGTGGTTGGTAGAATTGTGGAATGAATGGGTCAGTTAATCAAATTATCTTTTCTTCATTGCTTACATCCCAATGTTCTTGCAGTGAGTTGAAGATGCACTTACTTTTAGGTGAAAGATTGAATCCTATCTCTGAATTGTGGTTCCCTATGATTTATGAGTTTTACACACCTGAAAAGTTGCCGTAACCCATCATCAGTAGTGAGGTATTCTCTATGTAATTTAAAAGAAATTATCCCGATTCAACTGAGCTGACAAATTGTTAGCAGGAAATACCAGTTGACTACTCACGTAGTTGATGAAGCAGATGGCAATGTCACTCAGGTATGGGTGCGATGAATTGTACAACTTTTCCAGAGCTTTCAGAAATTTTTTCTGGAATCTGTAAATCTCCTCAATGTTTGAAAAGATGGCGTACAGCCGCTCCTCTGAGAACATTTCACTTTTTTTCCGGCACTGCTTGTAGTAACCCTGGAGGAAAAACGAATAGCAATAATTCAACTTGAGGCTTCTTTTTGAACTTGCCCACCTCAAAGCAGAACTTAATGGGCCAGAGATTGCGGTCGGAGGCTTCCCGCGGGCAGATGCCTCCGACTGGAATTTTTTTTAACGGAAGTGCCTGATGGTCCCAAAGGAACGAACACTTCCAGTCCGAGGTCTAGATGCGCAGCCCAGCGCAGAGGCCCATGTATCCCAGGAGCGTACGGGCATCCTGGGATCACGTGGACCTGGACCACCAAGAACACGGAGTATTCTCATTGATAGTAATGGTGAGTTCCGTATGTACGGAGCTCCCATTACTATCAGTGCGAATACCCCCCAAAACACAGAAATACAAAACATAAATTAAAAAAACACCACATATTTAAAATTAATTGAAATTGAATTAAATTACATTTTTATAGAAAAAAATATTTTTTGAATGTTGTTTTATATGTTTTAATAGGATTAAAAATAAACTTACCTTAATGTAGGGTTCTTCTCGGAGGCACGCGATTTGTCAAAAACTCACAAGTGTCGGATTGCAGCGCATGCGCTTCGCGCGCCTAAACGCGGAACTTGCAGGGCCTCTTTGACGCGCGCTCACATCGTACACACCCGGAGAGACCGCAATTTACGGCCCAATAGAATAGGTGGATTTTTGTAAATAATTTATTGAATGATTCTCGACCAGCCAACTTATTGACCTAAACTGGTGGAACAGAATTATTATGAACATTCAACCATCCAACTGTTTATGTTTTTATATCTTTGTGGTTGTCACATTACAAAGGAAGGCATGTTATATTTAAAATTTAGCTTAAAAATACAATATTTACTAAATTCAGTATTGCTCAACAGTCAAATTGGGCAACCTTGGAATTTTTTGTATTAAATTCTTTTTGGGGCGTGAATATTCTCATGAAAGAATGTTAGTCACCATGTTCTGTCCATACAAACACTTGCAGATTTGATGCAGTACAGATTTAATTCACAGTAAACTCCTTTTACACTTCCCCCAATAAAATGTCATAAACCCAAACACAAAAGAGCACCCACAATACACATGTTCTTGCTCCCTGCTAGATGTCTTTAGTGCATGTGTCAGGATCTACAATGGCAAGTATTGTGTTGTGGACACATGGCTACCGAGAGCAAACTGGCTGAACTCATTTCATTATGACCTGACTAACAGATAGAAGAGAACGTTAATTTAGTTGGATTCAAGCAAAGAACCCAGCCTATCGCACCACCTAGCTCCTGCGTTAATACCACCTCAGGCTTTGTACATGATATCAATTGTAACAAACATTGCGGGAGAAACTCCCCAGCGTCCCCCACGAGAAGTGGAGCGCGATGTCGCGTGCTCCACATCCTGTTGGGGCGGTATCCGGGTCACAACTCGGGCGGGATCGGCAGTGCTACTCGACTTCTCCATATAGCGCTAACGCGTTTCAACACCCCTCTCCCCTTCCGTTAAAGGGGAGGGCCACTGCGTACTCTGCAGGGCCTCTGATGGCCTTCACAGGGCGATGTGGTGCTGTGGCTGCAGCCTGGCACCCAACTGGGTTGCCAGGCTGCATGATGTCAGCCCGACCACACCACGGAGCTCCAAGACAGGCCGACTGGTGAGACAGCCAAAATGACAAAATGGCGGTGTGTGGTGCGGCGTAACGCACCTCCCCTTTAACTTCTGCCCCATGAGCGGAGGTTGACCCAGTTCATGACCCGCAAGGCTGGCGCTAGCACTGCTCGCGGCAGCCTCACAGGGTGATGACCTATTTCCTCTGTGGGGCGAAAAGGGGTCACCTCGAGGCACTAAGTGATCACCACGCATGGTGATGACATCATCGGCGGTTGCACAGTGGCCCAGGGAACTATTAGTGGGTCGCAGTGCTACCATGTTAGCGCCACCACTAACTCCCACACAATTTCGCAGGAGCCGGTAGTACCCCCCGCCACACTCTGGGAGAAAACAGGTTTGTGTCCCATCAGCATCCCTTGGAGGCATTAACATGAGGAGCACAATGGGGGAATCTCGCCCCCATTGTGTGCTCCGGACCTCCTAACGTGCTTGACAACCAGTGGGTTACCTTTAAAGTGCCAGCACTATTGTTGCGCAGATCAACACATCAGCCAATTTGTCCCACAAGCATCAACTGCATAACGCATAATACACTCTGCCAGCGACCCTTCGCCACTGGCCCTCTGCTGCCACCCCTGCCACCCCGGACCCTTCGCCGCCACCTCCCCACTCCGTCGCCCCACCCCGCTGCCGCCCCCCCCTCCCCCCCCCCCCCCCCCGTCCCCGTCTGATCCTCCGTCGCTGATCTGGACCCTTCGCCGCTGCCCCCCCGCAGCCGCCCCAGACCCTCCGCCACCGACCCTCCGCCGCCCCCACCTCACCCCCCTCCTCCCCGGCAGCACCTTTACCTCGGCCCAGGCGTTTCCAGATTCTGGATGTCAGAAAGACATTCCAAAATCCGGAAATACCCGAAATCGGGTACGGCCTCGGTTCCGAGGTTTCCGGATTTCAGACATTCCACCTGTGCATATATTAGCTTTATTCTAGTCTATTTTGTGATATTTGAAATCGCTCAGTGTTATTTCCCTGTTCTGAAATATCTCTGTCTGCAAGACTCTACTTCCACCTCATCTCCACTATTTGCACACCAGAGATTGTACTATTTCCCCTTCTATTTCTTAGCTCTATCTATTTAGATTCTGTATTAATGCATCCTCCAGTGCATCCTTATGTTCTAGTGCTGTGATGGAATCCTTTACTAACACTGCCACCACTAATTCCTCCTTTACCTCCCTTAAAAATATTGTAACCAGGAATATCCAAACCGAAGCCATGTCTCTGTTATAGCTGCTATATCATATTCCTCCATACTTGATGCTTCTAACTGTTCAATTTTGTTCTAAATGCTTTCATACCACTCAATGCTGACTCCAATCTTTTTAAATGTTGTGGGTGCACGAACAGAGAGACCTGGGGGTATGTGTGCATAAACTGTTGAAGGTGGCAGGGCAGATTAAGAAAGCTGTTAAAAAGACTTATGGGATCCTGGACTGCAGAAATTGAGGCATAGAGTGAATGTTTAAGGTGGTGGATGGGGAGCCAATCAAGTAGGCTGCTTTGTCCTGGAGGGTGTCAAGCTACTTGAGTGTTGTTGGAGCTGCACTCATCTAGGCAAGTGGAGAGTATTCCATCACACTCCTGACTTGTGCCTTGTAGAAAGGCTTTGAGTAGTCAGGAGGTGAGACACTCGAGACAGAATACCCAGCCCCTGACCTGTTCTTGTAGCCACAGTATTTATGTGGCTGGTCTAGTTAAGTTTCTGGTTAATGGTTATCCCCAGGATGTTTATACTGAGGGATTCGGCAATGGTAATGCTGTTGAATGTCAAGGGCAGTGGTTAGACTTTCTCTTGTTGGAGATGGTCATTGCCTGGTACTTGTGTGGCATGAATGCTTCTTGCCACTTATCAACCCAAGCCTGACTGTTGTCCAAGTCTTGTTGCATATGGGCATGGACTGCTTCATTTTCTGGGAAGTTGCGAATGGAACTCAACACTCAGCAATCATCAGTGAATATCCCCACTTCTAACCTTATGATGGAGGGAAGGTCATTGATGAAGCAGCTGAAGATGGTTGGGCCTAGGACACTGCCCTGAGGAACTCCTGCAGTGATGTCCTGGCGCTGTGATGATTATCCTCCAACCACCACAACCATCTTCCTTTGTGCTAAGTATGACTCCAGCCTGTAGAAAGTTTTTCCCCTAATTCCCATTGACTTCAATTTTATTAGGGCTCCTTGATGCCACACTCAGTTAAATGCTGCCTTGGTGTCAAGGGCAGTCACTCTCACCTCACCTCTGGAATTCAGCTCTTTTGTGCATGTTTGGACCAAGGGAGTAATGAGGCCTGGAGCCGAGTGGTCCTGGCAGAACCCAAACTGAGCATCGGTGAGCAAGTTATTGATGAGTAAGTGCTGTTTGATAGTATAGTGGTGCAGTCACACAATACGATGGAGGGTGTCTTCAGTGTGAAGACAGGTCTTTGTCTCCACAATGACTGTGCAGTGGTTACTGCTACCAATACTGACATGGACAGATGCATCTGCGACAGGTAAATTGGTGAGGACGAGGTCAAGTTGATTTATCCCTCATGTTGGTTCTCTCACCACCTATGTCCTGAAGGACTCAGCTAGCTAGGCCAGTAGTGATGTTACTGAGCCATTCTTGGTGATGGATATTGAAGTCCCCCACCCAGAGTACATTCTGTGCCCTTGCTACTCTCAGTGCTTCTTCCAAATGATGGTCAATATGGAGGAGTACTGATTCATCAGCTGAGGGAGGGCGCTAAGTGGTCATCAGCAGGACATGCTTGACCTAAAGCCACGAGACTTCTTGAGGTCTGGAGTCAATGATGAGAACTCCCAGGGCCACTCCCTCCTGACTGTATACCACTGTGCCACCTCCTCTGATGGGCATCCTCTCTGCATCTACCCTGTCGAGCCCCCTCAGAATCTTATATGTTTCAATAAGATCACCTCTCATTCTTCTATACTCCGATGAGTATAGGCCCAACCTGCTCAACCTTTCCTAATAAGGCAACCCTTTCATCTCAGGAATCATCCTAGTGAACCTTCTCTGAACTGCCTAGGCATGGTGATGGAGAAGACTGTGAAATTTGTTGAAAGGTATGATCCTGTGAGTATGACTATGTCAGGCAGTTGCTAAGAACATAAGAACATAAGAAATAGGAGCAGGAGTAGGTCATTTGGCCCCTCGAGCCTGATCCACCATTCAATAAGATCATGGCTGATCTGATTTTGGCCCCAACTCCACTTTCCTGCCCGCTCCCCATAATCCTTGACTCCCCTATAGCTCAAAAATCTGTCTAACTCTCCTTTAAATATATTCGATGCCCCAGCTTCCACAGCTCTCTGGGGTAGAGAATTCCAAAGATTCACAAGACTCTGAGAGAAGAAATTCCTCCCCATCTCCATTTTAAATAGGTGACTCCTTATTCTGAAACTATGCCCCCTCGTTCTCGATTCCCTCACAAAGAGAAACATCCTCTCTGTATCTACCCTGTCAAGCCCCCTCAGAATCTTATATGTTTCAATAAGATCACCTCTCATTCTTCTAAACTCCAATGAGTATAGGCCCACCTGCTCAACCTTTCTTCATAAGACAACCCTTTCATCTCAGGAATCATCCTAGTGAACCTTCTCTGAACCGGCTCCAATGCAAGTATATCCCTCCTTAAATAAGGAGATTAAAACTGTATGCAGTACTCCAGGTGTGGTCTCAACAATGCTCTGTACAGTTGTAGCAAGACTTCCCTACTTTTATACTCCACCCCCCTTGCAATAAAGGCCAACATTCCATTTGCCTTCATGATTACTTGCTGTACCTGCACACTAACATTTTGTGTTTCATGTACAAGGACCCCTAGATCTCTCTGTACTGCAACATTTTGTAGTCTCTCTCCATTTAAATAATACTTTGCTTTTTTATTCTTCCTACCAAAGTGAATAAAATTGCCTGACAGTGTGTCAGCAATCCCAATTTTGACACAAGTCCCCAGATGTTAGTGAGGAGCACAAAAAAGTCCTGACAGCTGCCAGGGAATCTTGCACACACACATGCATTATGATCTTTTTATGGTTGCACACGAGCTGCTCATTGAGGGAGTGAAAGCTCTTGTGGTTAACAAACAACTCTGGGTGATGTGGGGGTGCCTTGATGGCCACATGTGTGCAGTTGCAAACGTTCAGTAACTTCAGGCTTCATCAGTGGCAAAGTTTACATAATTGGCTGACTTGTCAAATATGTCATCGGTCCCCTGGGTGATGCATCTGTGGGTGGGCCGACTACGAGATCCTGCAAATGTCTGCTGCAAATCCCTGAGGCGAAGAAGTTGAGGGCAGTGGTGACTTTGACAGCCGCTGGTAAGACATGTCCACTGGGTCCTCTGGGCTGCAGGTTTTGTTCCAGCAAGCTACAAATATCCTGAGCCTCCCAAAGCACTGCCACAATATCCTCAGCCTCCCAAAGCACTGCTGCTCAGTCATGTCCAGGAAGCTCATCCTCTGCCTGCATACCCTGTGTTTGGGGTATTGCCTCCGGTGCGATGCACCCCTGTGCTGACCCCCTCTCTCCTGTAGAGCATCAGGTCATTGAGAAGCCTGCTGTAGTGGTTACTGCTGCTGCTGCTGGTGTTGTGGCTGCTGATGCTGGTGTGGCTTGTGCTGTTGGTGCTGGGGCTCATCTTGGTCTGATTCTGAGGTCCAAGGTGAGACAGCAAAAACGGTGCCCATGCTGATCTAATAGATGGTAGTTAAAGTGGAGATCAGAAGAACAGTACTTCAATGTTCTGATAGTGACTAGCAATGTGGTCAGAGTAGCTTCCGAGGGTGAAGAAATGTCCTGCAAACTCCTGACAGCTAAATCTCTGCACGAAATGGAGTCAATGTAGCTCCACCTAGAGGACTACTGCTCCACCTAAAGGACTTATTATGGTAATGCAACTGCTGATATAAATACAATAAAAGAGTTATGTGACAAGTTCCCAGTAAGTCCCAACTTGTGTGTGTGCTTTAGTGATGTGGTAAGAATATATCACATTGGCGATGAAAGTAGGATAATCGGATTCCCTAGCTGAAATTTTTGTTGGTGGATGGTTCCTGCCAACCCACAGTGATACTTTGAGAGGTTCTTTGTTTTACAGCACAACTAAAATTCCAGGGTAAATTTCAAGCACACTTGGCTTAAATTAGAGTCCAGATGGCTGCACCTAGGGGAATATTAGGGCGCTTGGGTGAGTTCCATCATGACCAAGAGACTTTTGGAATGTATGTGGAGCGGCTAGAAATGTTTTCCACCAAGGATAGCATTGTTGAAGTCCTCGATGATGAAAACTGTAACTGGGTGGTTTTAGAAAGAAAACAGGCTATTTTCCTGAATAAAGCAGGCCCTGAGGTGTATGAAATCCTGAAAAATGTGCTTGTTCCTGTCAAGCCAAAGGACACGCCCCTGAAGGAAATTCAGCACTACAGTCCTGAGGCCCTGGAAATTGCTGAAAGTTATTGTTTTGGAACTCAAGATCAATTACATGATGAGAGTATCAGTGAGTATATTGTAGCATTAAAAAAGCTGTCCATTCACTGTCATTTCATAAACTTTCAGGACCAAGCATTGTGTGACCTCTTTGTTTGTGGGATGAAAAATGAAGCAATCAGTTGTTCACATCCTCTAACTTGGCTTTTGAGTTAGCCTGTCAAACAGCTATGTTAATGGATATAGCAGACCAATATTCCCGAGAATTTTGCGCCATTTCTAGTCATCAGACCACTGAGGTGAATCGCCTGCAGGTTAGAAGTAAAAAGCAGTTGGGCCCCAAGGCCTCAGCAATTGGCCAAGCTAACAATGCATTGCAGTCGTGCCATCGGTGTCTGAGATAACACATTGCTCAAAGATGTCCATATGTGAAGGTAGAGGGATTCTTCTGCAAGAAAACAGGGCATCTTGCGAAGACATGCCGACTGAAGTGTAAACCAACTTACAAGGTTCTAAGTAGAAATCACCAGAGACTACATAACATTGAAGTGAAACAACAGGACGAGGAGGTTCTGGAAACATGCGTCATCAGAAGCACAAGAGTACCTAACAAAGATTCGCGAAGTATCGCCATTCTAGTAGACATTGCAAGAAGCAGGATACCCATGGAAATCGACACTGGTGCATCGTGAGTTTAGTACAAGAATTGCTATATTCAACATGTTATGTGATTTTCCACTGGAGAAGTCTAAGATAGAGCTGCGAGACTACTCAGGAGAGCAAACCCCTGTTGTAGGACGTATCACCATACCGGTGAAATACAAGAATCAGTTTCAGAGCTTGCCTCTCTTAATAGTGTCAGGAGACAAGCCTGCCTTGGTAGGTAGAAATTGGTTGGGATCACTGAAGCTGGATTGGAATAAGATTTTTCATGTTAAAATGAGATTTGCATCAAAGGATGATGTCTTCAAGCAGTATCCGAAGGTGTTTCGTGAAATAGGCAGTCAGATCCAAGAATTTCAGAGTACAAAAGGATGCTAAAGCAGTTTACTGCAAGCCACCATATGCACTCAAGGAAAAAGTTGAGCAAGAACTCAAAAAACTAGAGACTGAAAACATGGGGCTAGAAGCTCCACTTTTGGGCTTATCGCCCCAAAATGGGCGTTATTTCCGGCGTGGGTGGTAAAAAAGAGTTTTCCAATCACCGGCTTCTCGCCCATTCTCAAAACACCTAGTTTACATTTTTGAAAATGGGCGTTAGCGCAAGCAATATCAAATGGGTGGTAGCGTTAAATTTTTTTGACCTTCTGCCGTAAAATGCAACCGTCCTTAGCAACAGCATAGCAACGCTCAATTCCCACAATTCAGGAGGTCAAGGGTCACTATGGCATGCGCAGAAGAGGAGACAGAGCGAGAGGGAGCACAGAGGGACTGAAGGTGTGGCTGGGTGTGGTGTGGCTGCTTTGGGAGAAAGGAGGAAGACTTTAGAGCTTCACAGCAAGTAGGCAAACAAAAATTAGCTGTTACCAACCACATATTTGACTGAATTTGTCCTATAATGGAGGGAAAGGAGGAGGCATCACAGCACACTGTGGAGACTGACGCTGGAGAGAGCAGTGAGGTGGGAGAGGAGCACATTGGAGGCCGCAAAAGAGCCAGGAGGTTCTCGGATGAGGCAAATGCCTTCCTCCAGCAGGAGGTCGAGTTATGCTGGGGTGATTTGACACAGGGAGGGCGTGGGAAACCCACCCCAAAGGCCTACCATAGGATATGGACCGAGATAGCAGAGGTGGTCTCGTCGGCGACCAACAATGTGCGTGAAGGCAACCAATGCCGCAAACGATAGAACGACCTTGTGGGATCCGCAAGTGTAAGTATTACATTGATTTACATGTACTTATGTTTTTATATAACTTGATTTGTAACAGTTGTGAGTGATTAGCAGCAGATGTGAGGTCTTGTACTTTTACCGGGAATGTTTTACTCAAAGCCTGCGGTCACAGTGTACGTCATTAGGTAAAGAATGATAATAATCATAATAATCATGATTACATCTGTCGGTTATGTGTTGTATCAGTGTCTGTGACAGTGCCAAGCAATGATATCATGCAATCATCTCATGCCATGTCGTCGTGTCACCTTTTACAGAAGAAGCTATCGATGATGAGGTCCGTGCAGAGGTGAATGAGCGGGGGGCCACCAGTCCCCAGCGACATCACTGAGGTGGAGGAGCGAATGTTTGCACTCGTGGGGAATCACCCCTGGACAGCCACGGATGCATCTGCAGACCCTGAAGTGATGCCACGTGAGTAAAACTTACACCATTGCTTGATGTAAAGTCAATAGATGCCACACTAACTCATATCCGAACAATCATATATAATAGGTGATTTCTAAAAGTGTCATAGAAATAATGCTGGCCTCATGAAAATCATTGCAATGGACAATGTCTTGATGGTCATGAAATGTGATGTCTGTGATGATTTTGAGAATGGTGGTGCCTTTGTCGTGCATATGCTGTGTGTAGCGCTGGACTCACCTTGTCACCCTAGCACCCGTTTCTCCTCTAATAACCTCATTTGTGCCTTGCAGTTCAGCCAGCAGCACGGCCCCAAGCAAGGCCACAGAGGCCAGAAGGTGGCGGCGTGGGGCAGGAGTCGGCAGACGATCCTACTACATCTGGTGCTGAGGAGCTCCGATTGTCGCCGAGTTCATGGCGGAGTCCCTGGATGCGATAGCTCGGAACATTGCTGCCACAGGCCTTCCAATGATCCCCAAGCGCAGCACTCCATCCCTAGGTTCCGCATCACCACTGTGAACGACAGATGAGAGCAAGGACCAAGAATGTTGCCCCCTCGGCACCCCCCCACTCCCGTACCCGTGCAGCCACCGCATCTGCCTTCATCCCGCCCGAGGAGCTCTTTGGACAGGCGCTGTGGAGCGAGGAGGAGAAGGGGTAGAGGTGGGGAGAAGGAGAGGGGGGAAGGAAAGTGAGGTGCATGTGCGCAGGTGATGGCTGTGTTATATCTTCATCTGAGTGTATGCAATTTGTTGCAATGTATGGGGTCTGGGGACCACGCTCCTGCTTTGCTTTTGTATTCTGTGTTGCTAGTCATGTTGAACATGTGATTTATGTCAATGTTGGAAAAAGTGTGGCGTGGGCGGGGGTTGGGTGTTATTGGCTGTGATACTGATGATTTCTGACCAATCTTTATATTAAACTTTTGTTATTGAACATAACCTTGTTGCGCATTGTCTCAGATAGCTGGACCATTACACACTGGTGATTCCTTACCACGAAAGGGTTAAATACAACTTAACATCAATCAACGTAAACTTTAACTGGCACCAAGGTGTTGGGCACCATTGATGTCTGAGCTGCACACATACAGCAGTGTATCAGCGTTGTCACTCACATCAGCGCTCTTTTAGGCAAATCTTTCCGATATCAGCTCCTCACGTAAGAGTGGGATTTAACAAATGCCAGTCACACTGCTGGCATTCGTCTCAGTTAGTTCCAAATTTTGTGGGAGTTTTTTTGAGCGAATGATATTCTTGGCGATATGTGTGCGAGCTAGTGAAATTGACGATGGACGATCTCCATGGCCGCTAGTTTGAGTAAATATATTTACCACAAAAAACAGTGGGCGAGCATTAATATTGAATCTCGGCGTTAATTCCGTGCGGAAAGTAACGCTGGGCGATATTATGGGCGTTGAATTTGCCCATTCTGCTGATTCTGCCCCCAAAAAGTGGGCGGGTGGTAATATTTTTTCTTGGCGTTACACCCATTGGGAAAATAACGCTCGGTGATAAGTCCCCTAAAAAAGCCCGTCAGTTTCCATTTTGTGCCAAAATGGGCAATATCTGAATGTGGAACGTCATTTCAGTGGTAAAATGGGCGTTAAGCATGCAAAAAAAGTGGAGGTTCTAGCCCATTACCTCTAAGGTAATTCTAAGTAATGGGCTACCCCATTGTTGTTGTACCTAAGTCAGATGGTAAGGTAAGGTTATATGTTGATTATAATGTAGCCATAAACCAAGTTCGAGAGGGTAATCTGCCCAATACATTGCCAAATGTAGAAGGTTTGTTCACAATGCTGACAGGCGGCCAGATCTTCTCAAAGTTAGATCTTATAAATGCCTACTTACAACTTGAACTAGATGAGGAGTCCAAGTCATGCTTGACTATAAATACTCATTTAGGCCTATATCAATTTAATATGCTATCATTTGGAGTCTCTTCCGAATCTGCCATATTCCAAGGGGTGATGTACCAGATTTTGCAAGATATTGAAGGGGTAGTATGTTATTTAGATGACGTACATATTTTAGCACCAAACAGGCAAATCCATAATAACATGTTGAATGAAGTGCTCAAGCGGCTAGCGAAACACAGAGTACGAGTTATTTGAAAACTCAGTGGAGTACTTAGGGCACATAGTCGACAATGATGGGTTTACATCCAACCAAGCAAAAACTGGATACAATCAGAAATGCACCCATTCCCAAGAATGCCACTGAATGTCGATCATGTTTGTGTCTTTTGAACTATTGTGGGAAGTTTCTACCAAATTTGGCTACAGTGTTACAGCCACTGAATGAGCTGTTGAAAAAACAGGTCCATTGGAAGTGGTCAGAAGAATGCGATACAGCATTCAAGGAATGTACATAAGAACATAAGAAATAGGAGTAGGAGTGGGCCATTTGGCCCCTCAAGCCTGTTCTGCCATTTAATAAGATCATGGCTAATCTGACCATGGACTCAGCTCCACTTCCCTGCCCACTCCCAATAACCCTTTATTCCCTTATCGCTCAAAAATCTGTCTATCTCCGCCTTAAATATATTCTGGGGCAGAGAATTCTACAGATTTACAACCCTCTGAGAGAAGAAATTCCTCCTCATCTCAGTTTTAAATGGACAGCCCCTTATTCTGAGACTATGCCCCCCAGTTCTAGTTTCCCCTATGAGTGGAAATATCCTCACTGCATCCACCTTGTCGAGACCCCTCATTATTTTATATGTTTCGATAAGATCACCTCTCATCCTTCTGAACTCCAATGAATACAGGCCAGTTGGTAGAGGGTACCAGGTTAGTTCACTATGACGTATCTAAGGAGGTCAAGCTAGCATGTGACGCCTCTCTGTATGGAGTTGGGGCAGTGCTCTCTCATATACTAATTAATGGCAGGACAGACCAATTGCTTTTGTTTCACGCATTCTCAGTGCCCGTGAGCATAATTTTGCACAAATCGAAAGGGAAGCTTTGGCATTAATTTTTGGGGTCAAGAAGTTCCACAAATACTTGTGTTACCATTGTTACTGACAATAAGCCACTGACAGTAATCCTCCATCCAACGTCTCCAGTTCCAACCTTAGTTGCAGCTCAAATGCAGAGATGGGCTTTGATTTTGTCAGTATGTACGTATGACACTGAGTACAGATGATCAGCTGATCACAGTAATGCAGATGCTATGTCCAGGTTGCCATCCCCATCACAAATTACACTTAATAGGGAAGAAGTGTTCTATTTTTCATACATTGATGAACTGCCAGTCACAGCTCAAGAGATTGGTAGAACAACCAAATGTGACCCAGTTATGTCAAAGATGTATGATTACATAGTAAATGACTCCAAACCATGTATCAGAGGAAAATATTCATCCATACTTCCTTCGTAGGAATAGAAACATAGAAACATAGAAAATAGGTGCAGGAGTAGGCCATTCGGCCCTTCGAGCCTGCACCGCCATTCAATAAGATCATGGCTGATCATTCCCTCAGTACACCTTTCCTGCTTTCTCTCCATACCCCTTGATCCCCTTAGCCGTAAGGGCCATATCTAACTCCCTCTTGAATATATCCAATGACCTGGCATCAACAACTCTCTGCAGCAGGGAATTCCATAGGTTAACAACTCTCTGAATGAAGAAGTTTCTCCTCATCTCAGTCCTAAATGGCCTACCCCTTATCCTAAGACTATGTCCCCTGGTTCTGGATTTCCCCAACATCGGGAACATTCTTCCTGCATCTCACCTGTCCAGTCCCGTCAGAACCTTATACGTTTCTATGAGATCCCCTCTCATCCTTCTAAACTCCAGTGAATAAAGGCTCAGTTGATCCAGTCTCTCCCCATATGACAGTCCAGCCATCCCTGGAATCAGTCTGGTGAACCTTCGCTGCACTCTCTCAATAGCAAGAACGTCCTTCCTCAGATTAGGAGACCAAAACTGAACACAATATTCCAGGTGAGGCCTCACTAAGGCCCTGTACAACTGCAGTAAGACCTCCCTGCTCCTATACTCAAATCCCCTAGCTATGAAGGCCAACATACCATTTGCCTTCTTCATCGCCTGCTGTACCTGCATGCCCACTTTCAATGACTGAATTATCAGTGGATAAAGATTGTATCATGTGGGGTGCAAGAGTAGTTATTCCAAATAAGATAATGTCCAAATTGTTGGGGGACTTTCAAGATCAGCACCTTGGAATGTGCTTGACTAAGAATTTTGCACACAGTTACTTATGGTGGCCAAGACTAGATAAGGATATAGAGTACATTGTTAGTCAGTGTACATGTCAATCGGAAGCAAAGACCCACCACCAGTACCATCACAGCCATGGGAATGGCCTCCCAGGGTGTGGCAAAGTTTATATGTAGATTTTGCTGAGTTGAAGGACAACAATTGTTCATTGTGATTGATAGCCATTTGAAACGGCTAGAAGCATTTCCGATGTGGAATATAACAAGTAAAACATGAGACAATTTGTGAAGATTGTTTTCTTCATATTACCCCAGAAGAAATTGTGTCTGATAATGGGCTGCAATTTTGTTCAGAAAAATTTGCACAGTTCATGAGCAGAAATGGTGTGAAACATATCAAAGTTCCACTGTACCACCCTGCTTCAAATGGTGCAGCAGAGCACACAGTGCAAATTGTAAAACGTGCTCTCATCAAGCAAATTTTGGATTCAAATTCAAGGAATTTCAATTGTCATTGGACCACAAATTGGCAAATTTTCGAATTACATATCGTAATATTCCTCAAACAACTATTGGTAGAATACCAGCAGAGTTGTTTCTCAAACGACAGTCATGAACCAGGTTCTTGTTGCTAAAGCTAAACTTAGCACAGTCAGTAGAAGAGAAACAATTAAGACAGAAAGAGAATCATGATAGAGGTAGAGTAAAAGAGAGAAGTGTGAAATTGAATCAGAAGATTAGAGTGAAGAACCATCACCATAAATGGTTAAAGTGGTTACCAGGAAGAATAGTGAAGATATGTGGCCCTTGCACATATTTGGTCAAGATGTTTGATCATGGACAGGTTCGGTTTGTTCACTTTGCTCATATTTTACCTACAGATATGGAAGGAGTTGAAAGTTGGAATGATTCGATTATTTCTGACTCATCAGATAGTTTTGTTACAAGTAGAGTACCAGTAGCGTATCTTACATCTGATGTTATAGAAACAAATCCAAGAGAAAAAGAGAAAGTCAGAATTTAAGTCTGAGTCAGGCAGACAAACAGTCTGAAGTGGTATAGAGCCCAATGTAGATCAAGGGTTGCCCTTGGAGAAAAATTCTTCTCAGGCTCAGCCTAGAATGAATCTCAGTTCAACACCAAGTTTGGGAGGTTCTGTTCGAGAGCAAAGGTATCCCTCTTCGAAACAGAATACCAATGGTTAAGTTTGATTTATAAATGTGGCAAAATAAGTCTCTATCTTTTATTGTGTATAACCATGCAAATTATGTATGATGATTATTTGTTATGATTACTTCTTCATTAATGAGGGAGAAGTGTAATATAGCTCCACCTAGTGGACTACTGCTCCGCCTAGTGGACTACTGTGGTAATGCAACTGCTGATGTAAATATAATAAAGGGTCATGTGACAAGTCATATGATGACAAGTTCCCAGTAAGAACCATCTTGTGTGTGTGTGCTTTAATGATGCCGTAAGAATAGATCACAATTAGAAAGAGCCTTTCCATTAGACAAGGAAGGAGGTGTAAGGTATGAGTACTTATGTGTTTTTTCCAGCTGTCACTTAATGAACTTGCACAATGGCCACTGAGATTCTGCCTCCCCTTCACAGGCAAGGTTACCGAGGTACGTGAATCCCGTACGTAAAAAGTTAAAGCTAAAACCTGATGTTATAAAGCCTCTTAAGGGTCTCTCAACAAGCAGCTAAGTACTTCAATGAGGTCGCCAGTCTCTCCCAAGCGGGTCTGTGGTGCGCTGGGAAAGCGCTCGAGTTAAATGTGGAAATTGACGGATG
The DNA here is from genome assembly GCF_044704955.1 of Pristiophorus japonicus. Classification (NCBI taxonomy): domain Eukaryota; kingdom Metazoa; phylum Chordata; class Chondrichthyes; family Pristiophoridae; genus Pristiophorus; species Pristiophorus japonicus. The sequence goes on along the minus strand of NC_091982.1, from coordinate 161,429,448 downwards.
ACGGCGGTTTCCAGACACGCTGGCAATTTCTGCGACTTTAACTGCCGACTCAAACCAAAACTGCACGCTCAGCACTGAGAAAGTTCCAGCCATGTCTTCGGTCCACATCACCAATTCAATTAGTTAGCTACTGACTTCATCGCTCTTCCTGGCAACTGTCTGAGGCTGAACCAAACCGTTCGCAACCTTGGTGTCGTATTTGACCCTAAGATGAGCTTCCGACCACCATCTCTGTAACAGCGCCCATCTCCAGCCCGCCTCAGCACATCTGCTGCTGGAACCCTCATCCAGGCCTTTGTTATCTCTCGGTTTGATTCTTTCAAAGCTGATCTGGTTGGCCTCCCACCTTCCACCCTCCATAAACTTAAGCTCATCCAAAAGTCTGCTGTCTGTATCCTAACTTGCACCAAGTCTGGTTCACCCAAAGGCCCTTTGCTCGTTGGCTTACTTTGTCACCCGGTCCTGCAACGCCTCAATTTTAAAATTCTCATCCTTGTTTTCAAATCCCTTCATGGTCTCACCCCTCCCTATCTCTATAACCTCTTCCAGTCCTACAACCCTCCGAGATCTCTAGCTTCCTTCAGTTCTGGTCTCTTGTGCATTCCCGATTTTAATTGCTCCACCATTGGCGGCCGTGTTTTCAGCTGCCGAGGCCCTGAGCACTGGAGTTCCCTCGCTATGTCTCTCTGCCTTTCTACTTAGCTCTCCTCCTTTAAGATGCTTTTTAAAACCTACTCCTTTGACCAAGTTTTGGTCATCTGTCCGACTATCTCCTTACGTGGCTTGATGTCAAATTTTGTTTAATAACGTTCCTGTGAAGCGTATTGGGACGTTTTACTAGGTTAAAGTCGCGATAGAAATGCATGTTGTTGTTGATTGTGGTTTGCTGCATGCTGCATAATTTTGCTCTGCAATGGAGGCAACACCTGGGCCACCATTTGAGTAAAGCCCGTCAGCAGGACGAGGGGGAGGGATGATAAAGAAGTGAGATGGGTCTAATGGGCCTGCAACAAGAGCTCTTTGGTAGCACTTCACTGAAGAGAACTTAAACTAAAGAATCCGTGACCCTCTGCCTTAATAGTCATGTCCAACATCTGTCTCATTCCTTTCACCCTATAAACAGCATCTGCCCAAATAGCAAAACTGATATTCATCGCACTTAAAGCTGCAAGATCATCAGGAATATTCTCTGCATGCAAAAATTTCAAATAACAGTGTGGTTTTAATGGGTTACAGAAAGGCCGACACACTATTTGTCAACCAGGTTCAAGCACCTAGTGTGCCTGACTGAGGTGCGATTTTATCTACTCTCGTGCTTCATGGCTGCAACATGAGAGAGGCTGCTGATGAGATGCTCATGAGATGCCCTTGGTCAGCAACATCTAGGAACTGGGGCCTAACAGCGTGCAAGAATGCGGTGTCTGCCCGTGCTACCAGCTGCAGCTCAGCATTGCAACTGATATGCCAGGAGAGCGGGCACTTGGAGATCAGTGATCCAAGTTGGCGGGGTCAGGAGCAACAGCTGCCTGGAGGAGTCAGCAAGGGACCTGTCTCAGCATCCAGGTCATTTGCTTGAGGAAGGAGAGTTGCCAGCATGAAGTCCACTCCAAATATAGGCAGCTCGCTGATTAGGAGCTGAGAAAGTAGGCATTGCTGCAGGTTCTTAAAGGCTTGCAGCAGCTTAAAGGGGAGATGCATGTTTTTCTTCCCAAAGCAGGGAAGCAACACTGTGGAACTGCATGACAGTGTCTGGGGGCAAGAAGAGTTCCAGCATAGCCCCGTGGTTTTCAAATTCAGCCGTGGAGAGAAAGGAGGTGCAATTCTCCTTGGATGGCCAGCAGATGCCAAGGCAAGTTGGTGAACAAGCACAGCGGGAGGTCGCACAACATGTGAATGTGAGCAGCATTATCTCCAGGAGCTGATTGCAGTGCAGAGAGAAATGTAATGAGCTCACTAGCCACCAAATTCCTGCTGGACGACCAAAATCGATCCCAATACCTTTTGTGGTGGGAAAGTGGAGAAATTTGGCAGGAAAAAAAAATCCACATTGGTGCGATTCCAGACATAAACTTAACTGCCATCTGCACCTTACCTCATAGATGTCCTTTAGGTTCTTGACGTATTCTCTCTCTTTGTTTATGATCTCATTGATAATATTGCTTCTAAGCCGATTTTTCTTTTCCTGTTCTGGAGAGGGAAATGTTTTCTCTGGAGTCGGTAGTTCGACAGTCTGGCTCTCACTGTATTCTCCATAGAAAACATAATCGTCCTTTTCTTCATCGTACCCTAACTTCAAGAACAGACGATAAGGCTACTTTAACATCCAAAATAAATATAATCCTCTAGAACCATGCTCATAATGAGACCAGAGAATGCTAAAACTGATACCATTGTTGTTTCTTGTAATGATTTATGTTAACGTAAGCAAGAGGCTGTATCAGGATATTTGGCACGTATCGTTCCCATTTAACGTCACAAGTACAACAGTGACTGCCATTTGATTGTCACTTTGAACATATGGTAACTCCATGGATATGTGCTATTAATGGAATAGCAAACTATTTTACCCTACTGATAATAGCTACAAAGGACCACATCTATAAAAATATTAAAAAGCTTATATTTACATTCACTTTTTGTCTGAGCCATTTAACTTTCTGTTGCCAAACAATTCCATATTATAGCAATAGTTAATAGGCAATGTGGGAGCTTGTCAGCCTCATTAGCACTAGCGTACAACGTCAGATTACTATAACCTTCAGGTGGCATTTGTTTAACTTTAACTTTTTATTCATTTTTAAATCATCATTTGCCACCAATGTTCCTGATAATTTTTTGGGTTGCACGGCCTCTTCTACAGGCTGCTTGGCCCATTCAATGTTCCGTGCATGTGTGTTTTCTATTGTGAAGCTGCTGGGCAGCCTGCATGGTACCTACTTAACGGGAACATTGTTTGCCATTGGTTCTCGCATTGCCTGTGCCAGCTTGATCCCATTCATGGGCCTCCCAGTCTCCGTCTACTAGTTCTTACCCTTCCCACACCATTTGCACTCAATTCCTAAGCCTCCTCCTCTCTTCCCTCTCTTCATCCAAACCACCCCACCCTGCACCCCTCCCCACCACTCCAAGCGTGCCATCAACTCTCAAATGACCCAGCTTTTTTCCTGACCATACCCAGCCTCCTGCACTCAGTCCTCAGCTGCACCCACCCCTCCATGATCAAGGCTTTGCTTTCTGTTCATTGGCCGTATCTTCCCTTGCAATTGCCATGACCGGGTCTCTGCCGCAGATGTCCTTCCTCCCCCTATTTGGGTATTCACCCACGATCACTGCACACCCATCTAGTGTCTTCATCAATTTCTCAACTCAAGGCAAAGAAGTAGAGAGAGCTGAAAGAGGCATGTGAGAGAGACAGGTGAGGGGCAAAGTGGTCGGTAAGGGAGTGGTCGAGGGGAATGGGAGGAAAAGGTGGAGGTGGGGAGGAGGAGGTACAAGAGGAAGGGAGAGGAACTGTGAAGGTGGTGGTGAGGTGGAAGCAGAGAAGATAAGTGAGAGGAAATGGGAAGGAAGGGAAAAGGGGAGGAGTGTGAGAGATGGAGGTGAATTGGATTGCAGGGAAAGGAGCTAAAGACAGATGAGGGGCAGTAGAGGCCGAACTGAGGTGTGCAATGGCAGCTGGCAAGATAAGAGGCCATGGGTGGTAGATTATGTCCAGTTTTGGGCACTTTAATTTCAGAAGGATGTTAAGACCGTGGAGAGGGTGCAAGAAAGATTTACTTAGATCATGCCATCAATGATTTGCTCTAATTATAAGGAGAGATAAGAACCTGTGCCTCTTTTTGTAGTGTCTCTGCACCTTGTTACAAACTCACACGAGGCATGTATATATCAGACACGGTCACTCTGTGACCTTCATTTTATTCCCAGGACCAAGGAGTGTTGACTCTGGGTGGGACCTCCCCTTTTATACCTGGAAACCCAGGTGAGGAGTGTCTCCCGCAAGCTCACCCCCTGTGGTCAGGGTATACATTTCAAGGGTACAGGTACAGTGTGCATGAGTTACAGTTACATAACTATTGTCATTGCAAGATGGTGAAATACATGACATCACTTCCCCCCTTAAGTCTTTTAGTTTCAGAGGTTAAGTCTATCGGGTGGTCGACGCTCTCTTGTGGCTCTGGTGGCTGAGCCTCAGCACACGTCTCTGTCACTTGAGGTGATTCCGGCCTGTCCGGGCTGGCCGCCGGGACTGTGCATGCTGAGGGCTGTCTTTGTTGCTCGTACGCTGGCAGTGGTGTGGGTGCTATCTCATCATGCTCTTCTTCCGGTTCCTCCATGTCTGCATTGAACCTTGTCTTTACTTGGTCCAAGTGTTTGCGGCATATCTGCCCATTGTTTAGTCTGACCACCATAACCCTGTTTCCTTCTTTGCCAATTACGGTGCCCTCAAGCCATTTGGGTCCCAAAGCATGGTTAAGAACAAATACCGGGTCATCCATTTCTATACACCTTCCCCTTGAGCCTCGATCATGGAGCTCGGTTTGGGACTGGCGTTTGCCCTCAACAATGTCTGCCAGGGCTGGGTGAATGAGGGACAGCCGCGTTTTAAGCGTGCATTTCATGAGGAGTTCCGCTGGTGGGACTCCCGTGAGCGAGTGCGGCCGGGACCTGTAGGCCAGCAGGAGGCGCGATAGGTGGTACTGAAGGGAGGGTCCTTGGATGCGTAGCATGCCCTGCTTTATGACTCGGACCGCCCGTTCTGCCTGGCCATTGGAAGCTGGCTTGAACGGCGCTGTCCGGACGTGCGTGATCCCATTGCCTGACATAAACTCCTGGAATTCATGGCTGGTAAAACACGGGCCATTGTCGCTGACCAGGATGTCCGGCAAGCCGTGGGTCGCGAAAACCGTACGCAGACTCTCCACAGTGATGGATGTCGTGCACGAGTTCAATATGATGCACTCGATCCACTTCGAGTATGCATCGACAATGATCAGGAACATTTTCCCCATGAACGGACCCGCATAGTCAACGTGAATGCGTGACCATGGCCTGGTGGGCCAGGGCCACAGACTGAGTGGAACCTCCCTGGGGGCATTGCCCAGCTGGGCACACGTTGTGCACCTGCGAACCCAGTGTTCCAGGTCTGCGTCAATCCCTGGCCACCATACATGTGGCCGGGCAATGGCCTTCATTAACACGATGCCAGGGTGCTCGCTGTGGAGTTCCCTGATGAACGCTTCCCTTCCTTTCTGGGGCATAACTACCCGGCTGCCCCATAACAGGCAGTTGGCTTGGATGGAGAGTTCATCCATCCATCTCTGAAACGGCCTGACTTCCTCGGGGCACGCCCTGTGTGCGGGCGCCCAATTCCCAGTCAGGACACATTTCTTTTTCATGGATAGGAGGGGGTCCCTGTTGGTCCAGAGTTTGATCTGTCGGGCTGTGATGGGGGAGCCCGGAGTGTCAAAAGCCTTAACGGCCATGACCATCTCGGCGGTCTGCTCTGACGCCCCCTCGGTGGTGGCAAGTGGGAGCCCGCTGAGTGCGTCAGCACAATTTCTGGTACTTGGCCGGTGCCGTATGGTGTAGTCATACGCAGCCAGCGTGAGGGCCCATCGCTGTATGCGAACTGACGCGTTAGCGTTGACAGCCTTGCTGTCGGACAACAGGGATGTTAACGGCTTGTGGTCCGTCTCTAGCGTGAACTGTCTGCCGAAAAGGTACTGGTGCATCTTTTTCACACCATACACACGCGACTGCCTCCTTCTCGACCATGCCGTATCCACGCTCTGCCTGGGAGAGCGACCTGGAGGCGTAAGCTACCGGTTGGAGCCGGCCGTCATCGTTACCCTATTACAACACACACCCAACCCCATAGGATGACGCATCGCATGTTAAAACCAGTTTTTTACAGGGGCCATACAAAGTCAACAGTTTGTTGGAACACAGCAGGTTCCTCACCTTATTGAAAGCCCATGCTTGACAATCCCGCTAAAACCATTCACACCCTTTATGGAGGAGCATGTGTAACGGTTCAAACAATGTGCTTAAGTTCAGCAGAAAGTTCCCAAAATAGTTCAAAAGTCCCAGGAATGATCGCAACTCCGACGTGTTGCCGGGCCTGGGCACCCGGTGAATCGCCTCAATTTTTGATTCAGTCGGCCGGATCCCATCTGCGGCAACCCTCCTGCCCAGGAACTCGACCTCTGGGGCCAAAAACACGCAATTGGCTTTTTTCAGCCGCAAGCCTACCTGATCCAATCGGCGTAGCACCTCCTCCAGGTTGCGGAGGTGTTCCTCGGTGTCTCGACCCATTATAAGGATGTCGTCTTGGAATACGACCATTCCAGGGATGGACTTGAGCAGGCTTTCCATGTTCCGCTGAAAGATAGCCACTGCCGAACGAATGCCAAACGGGCACCTGTTGTAGACAAATAATCCTTTGTGCATCGTGATGGTGGTCAGAAGCTTGGAATCTTCCACCAATTCCTGAGTCATGTAGGCCGAAGTGAGGTCCAGGTTCGTGAACAGCTTGCCACCTGCCAGCGTGGCAAAGAGGTCCTCCGCTCTCGGAAGCGGGTATTGGTCTTGCAGCGACACTCGGTTGATGGTGGCTTTGTAGTCGCCACAAATCCTGACCGAGCCATCTGCTTTGAGGACGGTAACGATGGGACTTGCCCAGTCGCAGAATTTAACGGCCGAAATTATGCCCTCTCTGAGCAGCCTGTCCAATTCACTTTCAATTTTCTCATGCATCACATACGGCACCACACTGGCTTTGTGGTGCACTGGTCTGGCGTCTGGAGTGATGTGTATCACTACTTTAGTGTCCTTGAACGTTCCGACACCGGGTTGAAAGAGTGACTCGAATTTTTGCAATACCTGTGAGCATGAACTTCACTCCACGGATGAAATGGCGTGCACATCCCCCCATTTCCAATTCATCTCAGCTAGCCAACTCCTTCCCAAAAGCGCGGTGCCATTTCCCGGAACAATCCAGAGTGGCAGCCGGTTCTGTAATCCATTATGCAGAAGTTTGCACTGCCCAACACTGGGATTATCTCTTTGGTGTACGTACGTAGCTGCGTGTCAATGCGTTCCAGTTTGGGCCTGCTAGCTCTGTGTGGCCATAGTCTCTCAAATTGTTGGGCGCTCATGAGTGACTGGCTAGCTCCCGTATCCAGCTCCATGTGCACCGGGATGCCATTCAGTAAGATATTCATCATCATGGATGGCGTTTTAGTGTATGAGTTGTGGATGTCAGCCACATGAACCCTCTGAATTCCGCATCCATGGTTGTTCCCCAGGCCTCATCCTGCATTGCAGACCCCTCGTCTGGTTCCTCTGTCTCGCAGACTAGTCTCGCTATTACCTTTTTGCACATTCTGATCAAGTGTCCACTGACATTACAAATCCTACAGGTATAAAGCTGGAACCTGCAGCTTTTGGCAGTGTGTCTACCCCCACACCTCCAGCATGAGCTGAGAATGCTGTTAACAAAAAGACTATTCCCAGGCATTCCTCTCTGATGGCCCGTTTGGCTATTTCTAAGCACTCTGATGGAGGGTGTTGATGGTCCCATCACTGGATGCATTGTTCCTCATGATGGCGTGAATTGCTGATCCCCTTTCCATTGTCCCTGTTGCGGGCCCACCCTGGAGCTTGTTGCTGCCTGGGCGGTGTCGAATTGCCCTTGCCTGCCTGCCTGGGCGGTGTCGAATTGCCCTTGCCTGCCTGCGGGGTTCTGTATCACTTTTACAACATTAACTCCCTGGTTCATCGCAACGTTAAAACCAGGGCTGCGTGTGTAAATTAGCTTGGTCTCCTCTTCCCCTGCCATAAAGGTCTGAGCTATCAACGCCACCCCTTCTAAAGTCAAGTCCTTAGTCTTTATGGGCTTCCTGAAAATGTCGGTATGATTAATGCCCTCGACGAAAAAGTCCCTTAACATCTCCCCCCTGCAGGCATCGGAGAACTTACAGAGACTGGCCAAACACCGCAGTTCTGCCACGAAGTCCGAGACGTTTTGACCCTCCCGACGCCGGTGAGAGTAGAACCGGTGCCAGGCCATGTGTACGCTACTTGCTGGCTTGAGATGCTCACTGATCAACTGGCTGAGCTCTTCGAAGGACTTGTTTGCTGGCTTTTGGGGGGCGAGCAGGTCTTTCATCAGTGCATACCTCTGTGGACCACAGCTGGTCAGTAGATGCGCCCTCCGCTTGTCAGCCGCTGCCTCTTCCAGCCAGTCCTTTGTGACAAAGCTCTGCTGGAGTCTTTCCACAAAGTCGTCCCAGTCCTCACCCACACAGTAGTGTTCCTCTGTGCCATCGGTGGCCATCCTCGTGGTTCAGTGATTCCCGTTTCTTGTCGCCAAATGTAGTGTCTCTGCACCTTGTTACAAACTCACACGAGGCATGTATATATCATACAAGGTCACTCTGTTGACCTTCACTTTATTCCCAGGACCAAGGAGCGCTGACTCTAGGTGGGATCTTCCCTTTTATACCTGGAAACCCAGGTGAGGAGCGTCTCCCGCAAGCTCACCCCCTGTGGTCAGGGTGTGCATTTCAAGGGTACAGGTACAGTGTGCATAAGTATTGTCATTGCAAGATGGTGAAATACATGACACTTTTAATGAGAATGAAGATGGTTAAGATGAAATCTACTTGAGGTGTCCAGAATTATGAAAGGTTCTGATAAAGTAAATCAGGATGAATTATTTACACTAGTTGACGAGATGGCATAAATTTAAGATCACCAAAAGAATAAAGGTAGAGGTTAGGATATTTTCTATGCAGAGGGTTGTTAAGGCATGGAATACCTCATCAGAATTGGTGGTGGAAGCAGAATCAATGATAGCTTTTTAAAGGGAAATGGATAAATATTTGAAGAAGAGGCAGCAGAATGGGACTAAGTGGATGGCATTCCAGAAACCCAGCACCAACCCAATGACCTGAATGGTCTCCTTTGGTATTCCAATATTACAGCAGTGACGATACTTCAAAAATACTTTATTGGCTGTAATAAAGTTTGGGACATATTGAGGTTGTAAAAGACACTATATAAATGAATATCTTTCTTTTTGTTGCTGTAAAATGCTTTGATTCTAAGATGGGAGGTAGCTATGGAGAGTGAAGGCTGAGCTGAAGAGACAAGGGAGGTGAGGGAGGAGGTTGAGGGGAAGATTGTCCAGTTTTGGGTGCCTCACTTTAGGATGCAAGACTATGGAGAATGCAGAAGGAATTCACTAAGATGGAGGGAGAGAGATGTATGGCAAAATAGAGAATGGAGAAGATAGGGGTAAGAAAAAATGGAGCAAGGAGCAGATTGAGTGGTGGTGGAAAGGGGAAGCGGGGGAAGATGGATTTAGAGAATTAGAGAACGGTGCTAAGGAAGAGATAGGGACAGGGAGTGGAACTCAGGAACGATGAAGCCTGATGGCCTCCATCATTCTCCACCTTCAAACATGCAAAAGCTGCTAGACCTCTCTCCTATACATACCTCAAAGTATTACAAAACTTATCCCCTCAAAGAACTGTCAGCTGTCTCTCAATCGACCCTCATGCTCCCCACCTGTCCTGCTCCCATCTTCCCTCTGCACTCATGTTTCCACTGTCATCATTATCCTCATACTCTGATGCCCAGAGATAGTTGCCCATGTTCTTGTTGGGGTAGCTGGCACTAATGAGTGGCATGGGAGGACAGTACTGGGTATGGGAGGTTGGAGGGGAGCAGTGATTCTCTGCCGATTCACCATTTGAGCAGTTAGCTGCGAGATTTGTATCCGATATTATCGATAACACAAAGAAAATGCTTCACATTTCCCAGGAAACAAACATTTTAATGCTTCACCACCTTTGAGCACATCTCTTAAAATTTCTTTCTAAATCTTTTCAGTGGCTATATTCCTTTGTCAGAGGATAAAATGGTATATTCTCTGACTCGCTGTTAGGGACACTGGGAAATCCACTAGTATATATTTCACTCAGAGAGCAACAGAGACTTGATCTACAGTTTACCATTAGGAGTACTTACAAATGAACTTAACCTCGACTTGACAAAGCCTAATGCTCCAGCCATTCTAAGTGGTAGTCAGGATGGATACTGAAAAAGCTCCAATTCCCCACATTGGGCGTCCGATGGTACATCAAATTACTCAATTGTTGCTATGAGCAAGCCAGCTTTGGTTCAATTTTGTTTAACGTCAGCCTTGACTGAAATTATGCACTATATCAGTAAGCCATTCACTCAGGTTTGCAGCTGTATATAAGATGTGTCATAATTGTATCATACAATGGCTGATGGGTAGGTCACTTCTGTAACATGAGGTAAAATATTTGCACATCATAACCTGAAAACCTCAGCAATAGTTTTTTTTTAGCACACCTGAATTACATTGATTTAAAAAAAGAATCAGTTTTACTTTCTTGTGTTATGTATTTAATTTTGTATTATGACACCACTGTTGTTTTGTCTGCTGAAGGTTGCTTGTGAAAGATCTTTGCTTGACCATCGGAACTTATTGAAAATTGATTCCACATTTAGCTGGTGTATAATAACAGCGCAATACTACAGCTTGGAGCAGAACACAAGGCAGCATTCGTATTGCCGAGTTCCAATGATGTCACACACAACAGGGAACGACGTCTTGCTCTGTCATCTGTCCAGTGTTTTTTCTATCCTAGCATTTTGAATATTTTTTAACTACTATCTCTGATGTTTCTTTGGTACTAACACATACACTCTTTGGGTTGTGCTATAGATCAGCCATGATCTAATTGATTGGTGGCACAGGCTCAAGGGGCTATGGGCCCAAGTTTTGGGTGGAGTTGCTCCTATTTTATTGGAGCAACTAGTTTAGTTTGGAGTATCTTGGAAATCTCAATTCTCAGCATTTAGTTTGCTCCAGTTTTAGTGAGTTAGTTTAGTTTCATTTTAGTTCAGTTTCTTTTTCAAAAGGGGGCTTTACCAGCCACTTACGCCTGTTTTGCCAGTTTAGACACCGAAAAGTTACTCCAAACTAACTTAGAACGGAGTAAGTGTCGACTTTTGTACGCTCAGAAAAACCTTGCATACACTTTAGAATTAGGGGCATGTAAAATAGAGATGTGAGGGAAGGGAAGTTAGAGGGAAGTTAGGGGATTTTTCAAAGCATTAAACACTTCACTTTTAAAAATAAAGAACCATCATCAATAATAAATGATAAATAAATTAATAAATCAATAAATAAAAAATAAAAAGTTCCTACCTCACCTACTCGTTCGGGAGCACCGGGAGCCCGGCCAGGGCTGGTGCTACAGGCTGGAAATCGACACTCTGCAGGAGCCCATTCGGCCAGGGCTAGGGGCTGTGTGCTTCGGGCCCCTCCCACACAGCCAGCAGCACATGCACACAGAATCTGGGGGTCAGGAACTACTGTGCACACGCGCAGACTCCACTGCGCACGCACGCAGCTGCTGGCACTCTTTTTGGCCCAGGGCTGTAGTTCCACCTTCCTGCTGTTGTGCTGCATTGCACTGACTGTTGAACAGGCCTGCTGCACTCGGAGAATCGCGAGGTAAGATTTTGGCGCGCTTTTCATGCCACAAAATAGACGGGCCACCCGGAGGTGCGCCGTTCTAGCGGATATCGGAAACTTGGGCCCTATGTTCCTCTGCACTACCGTCTAATTTAAATGATTAAGTAGATGTAAGTTAAAACAGCTTTTTACTTCATGGTTTACTTGCACCTACTTTTAGAGAACAGCAGAAACTATAGCATAAAGTCAGGTGATGACTAAAATAGTGCAGGACCTTTCAGGATATTGGATTGATGACTCATGATTTAATATTTTGTTGCAATATGACCAGGATCTCACAGAATGTCTAGTTCTTTCAGATTGCAAATACTGCACAAGCTTGTGTCTATCAAGCATCAGGCAACACGTAGAAACATAGAAACATAGAAAATAGGTGCAGGAGTAGGCCATTCGGCCCTTCGAGCCTGCACCACCATTCAATATGATCATGGCTGATCATGCAACTTCAGTACCCCACTTCTGCCTTCTCTCCATACTCCCTGATCTCCTTAGTCGTAAGGGCCACATCTAACTCCCTCTTGAATATATCCAACGAACTGGACTCAACAACTTTCTGTGGTAGAGAATTCCACAGGTTCACCACTCTCTGGGTGAAAACGTTTCTCCTCATCTCGGTCCTATATGGCTTACCCCTTATCCTTAGGCTGTGACCCCTGGTTCTGGACTTCCCTAACATCGGGAACATTCTTCCTGCATCTAACGTGTCCAGTCCCGTCATAATTTTATATGTTTCTATGAGATCCCCTCTCATTCTTCTAAATTCCAGTGAGTATAAGCCTAGCCGATCCAATCTTTCTTCATAGGACAGTCTTGCCATCCCGGGATTTAGCCTGGTGAACCTTCCCTGCACTCCCTCAATAGCAAGCACGTCCTTCCTCAGATTAGGAGACCAAAACTGTACACAATACTCAAGGTGTGGTCTCACCAAGGCCCTGTACTACTCCAGTAAGACCTCCCTGTTCCTATACTCAAATCCTTTCGCTATGAAGGCCAGCATGCCATTTGCTTTCTTTACTGCCTGCTGTACCTGCATGCCTACCTTCAGTGACTGATGTACCATGACACCCAGGTCTCGTTGTACCTCTCCTTTTAATAATCTGTCACCATTCAGATAATAATCTGCCTGCGTGTTTTTGCCACCAAAGTGGATAACCTCATATTTATCCACATTATACTGCATCTGCCATGCATTTGCCCATTCACCTAACCTGTCCAAGTCACCCTGCAGCCTCTTAGCATCCTCCTCACAGCTCACACTGCCACCCAACTTAGTGTCATCTGCAAACTTGGAGATATTACACTCAATTATTTTGTCTAAATCATTAATGTATATTGTAAATAACTGGGGGCCCAGCACTGAACCCTGCGGCACCCCACTAGTCACTACCTGCCATTCTGAAAAGGACCCGTTTATTCCCACTCTTTGCTTCCTGTCTGCCAACTAGTTCTCTATCCATGTCAATACATTACCCCCAATACCATGTGCCTTAATTTTGCACACTAATCTCTTTTGTGGGACCTTGTCAAAAGCCTTTTGAAAATCCAAATACACCACATCCACTGTTTCTCCCTTGTCCACTCTACTAGTTACATCCTCAAAAAACTCTAGAAGATTTGTCAAGCATGATTTCCCTTTCAGAAATCCATGCTGACTTGGACCAATCCTGTCACTGCTTTCCAAATATGCTACTATTACATCTTTAATAATTGATTCCAGCATTTTCCCCACCACCGATGTCAGGCTAACCGGTCTATAATTCCCTGTTTTCTCTCTCCCTCCTTTTTTAAAAAGTGGAATTACATTAGCTACCCTCCAATCCATAGGAACTGATCCAGAGTCCATGGAATTTTGGAAAATGACTGCCAATGCATCTACTATGTCTAGGGCCATTTCCTTAAGTACTCTGAGATACAGACTATCAGGCCCTGGGGATTTATCGGCCTTCAGTCCCATCAGTTCCCCTAACACCATTTACTGACTAATAAGGATTTCCCTCAGTTCCTCCTTCCCGGTAGACCCTCGGTCCCCTAGTATTTTCGGGAGGTTATTCATGTCTTCCTTAGTAAAGACAGAACCAAAGTATTTGTTCAATTGGTCTGCCATTTCCTTGTTCCCCATTATGAATTCACCTGATTCTGACTGCAAAGGACCTACATTAGTCTTCACTAATCTTTTTCTCTTCACATATCTATAGAAGCTATTACAGTCAGTTTTTATGTTCCCTGCAAGCTTACTCTCATACTCTATTTTCCCCCTCCTAATTAAGCCCTTAGTCTTCCTCTGCTGAATTCTAAATTTCTCCCAGTCCTCAGGTTTGCTGCTTTTTCTGGCCAATTTCTACGCCTCTTCCTTGGATTTAACACTATCTCTAATTTCCCTTGTTAGCCACGGTCGAGCCACCTTTCCTGTTTTATTTTTATGCCAGACAAGGATGTACAATAGTTTTAATTCATCCATGTGATCTTTAAATGTCTGTCCACCGTCAACTCTTTAAGTATCATTCGCCAGTGTATCTTAGCCAAATCATGTCTCATACCATCGAAGTTTCCTTTCTTTAAGTTCAGGACCCTCGTCTCTGAATTAACTGTGTTGCTCTCCATCTTAATGAAGAATTCTACCATATTTTGGTCATTCTTCCCCAAGGGCCACGCACGACCAGATTGCTAATTAATTCTCTCTTGTTGCACAAGACCCAGTCTAGGATGGCCTGCTCCCTAATTTGTTCCTCGACATATTGGTCTAGAAAACCATCCCTTATACACTCCAGGAAATCCTCCTCCACAGTATTGCTACCAGTTTGGTTAGACCAATAAATATATCGGTTAAAGTCACCCATGATAACTGCTGTACCCTTATTGCATGCGTCTCTAATTTCCTGTTTGATGCTATCCCCATCCTCCCTACTACTGTTTGGTGGTCTGTACACAACTCCCACTAATGTTTTCTGCCCTTTGGTGTTTCGCAGCTCTACCCATATAGATTCCACATCATCCTTTTAAGGTTTTGAGTCACACTGGCACCTTATGCTTTGTATCACGTTAAACATCAGTAAGACAAAGGTCCTCCATCAGCCTGTCCTTGCCGCACAGCACTGCCCCCCAGACATCAAGATCCATGGCACGGTCCTGGATAACGTGGACCATTTCCCATACCTCGGGAGCCTCCTATCAACAAGAGCAGGCATTGACGACGAGATTCAACACCGTCTCCAGTGCGCCAGTGCAGCCTTCGGCCATCTGAGGAAAAGAGTGTTTGAAGAACAGGCCCTCAAAACTGCCACCAAGTTCATGGTCTACAGAGTTGTAGTAATACTAGCCCTCCTGTATGGCTCAGAAACATGGACCATGTACAGTAGATACCTCAAGTCGCTGGAGAAATACCACCAACGATGTCTCCTACAAATCCCCTGGGAGGACAGATGCACCAACGTTAGCGTCCTCGTCCAGGCCAACATCCCCAGCATTGAAGCACTGACCACACTTGATCAGCTCCGCTGGGCAGGCCACATAGTTCGCATGCCAGACACGAGACTCCCAAAGCAAGCGCTCCACTCGGAACTCCTTCACGACAAACAAGCCAAAGGTGGGCAGCGGAAATGTTACAAGGACACCCTCAAAGCCTCCCTGATAAAGTGCAACATCCCCACTGACACCTGGGAGTCCCTGGCCAAAGACCGCCCTAAGTGGAAGAAGTGCATCCGGGAGGGCACTGAGCACCTCGAGTCTTGTCGCCGAGAGCATGCAGAAATCAAGCGCGGGCAGCAGAAAGAGCGTGCTGCAAACCAGTCTCACCCACCCCTTCCCTCAACCACTGTCTGTCCCACCTGTGACAGAGACTGTGGTTCTCATATTGAACTGTACAGCCACCAAAGAACTCATGTTAAGAGTGGAAGCAAGTCTTCCTCGATTCCGAGGAACTTCCTATGATGATGATGATGATTCATACAACAGGAAGACAAATCTCAACTGATGTGATGAATCAACCATCACTAGATAGCGTAAAATAAAAACAGACAAATGCTGGAAATGCTTAGCAGGTCAGGCAGCATATGTGAGAGAAAAACAGTGCTAACGTTTCGGTCGATGACCTTTCATTGAGATAGATCGGGTAAGCTCTGTGTCAAGGGGTTGTTGGCAGCAACATAACTGACTGCCAGAGGGAGAGGAACTTTATTAAATTGTTAAAACAATTCTCTTTTGCATTTAAATTGCAGGGACTCCGTTCCTCACCCCATCCCCTCGGAGATACTTTTTCAACCCAATTTTACATCCCACTAGAGTCAAGCTCAAGTGGTGTGACATCTTCTGCTGCAGGACTCTTGCAGCAATTCCCGCTTGAGTCGGACCTGTAATGTTATCATCAGCGAGAGCAGAAACTGCTTTACAGTCTCACATGAATTGCAATGTAAATGTACCCTTGAGCCCTCAACATAAATTAGGACAGCAACATTTTTGGCACTACTGTGACACAATTATATACAAATATTATATACAAATGCGAGTGAGGTAAATGTTTAAGGTGCCATTTCCCAATCTTTGAATGTAGATACATCTCACTCATCTCCTCCTTCACTGTCTGTCGTTCTGATTTTGGACTTTTTTGGGCAACATTTTGATAAATTGTTTTCTTCTCTGTGTAATTCTAATCCAAATATGACAAATTGCCTCCATTGTAGAATGGTAGGATAGATGGGGTGTGCAGTATGTGAGCAACGTAAGATCACATGACTACAGATAAAACTCTGTTTGTTTTGTGATGCATTTTATTTTAGGAGTAAGCAGCAAAGTGCCGGGGCACTGTCACGGCATCCAAGTCAGATTTTCCTTTTACTGCAATGCAGTTACGTAGAATTCTTTTGATTGTCATTGAAGAGATAGATTTTCCATAACATAAATAATGAGACCAGAAAATAACCAAAACAACCAATTAATTATAATGGGAGGGGGGGAACAGAATTAACCAGCAAAGAGACAACAGATTCTGACTAACTCTGATGTAATTCCGTATTAGTCAAAAGGTAACTTCTGTGATCCAACATAAAAATTAAGGATAAATATCTTGTGTGAAATCACCTGTTCAAAATAAAATTGCAACATGTTTCATATGGTATCTCTTGAGGATATGTGGTATTCTTGAGAAACTTGTCAGACTAATAGAAAGCATCGATAACTAGTCCCTGAGCGCTGTAAGAGTGGCTAAGAAACTAATAGAATGATTTATATCAACCGTGAGGCAAGGATGCACACAGTCTCCTGATTTATTTAATCTACTGCTGGAAGCAGTAATGGATCTTGCACTAAAATGATATTGAAGGATTCTCCTAATGTGGTGAGATTTCTTTATCAATCTCAGATTCGTTGATGACTTTTTACTTTGTTAAAGGTGCTATATAAATGCAAGTTGTTGTTAAAGCAACATCTGAAAGAGATTTGCAGAAACTAACCTATAATGTGTATGTGGAGAGTAGAAAATTTGGATAGCACAGTAACAAAAAGAATAAAATCATGTCATTTGGGAAGGATTAGGTAGATGTAGACATTGCAGTTGGAGAGGATGCAGTTGAACAGGTGGAAAGGTTCATATACCTTGGTGGGTGAGTGTCAGGAATAAGTGTCAGGAATGGGAGTTCATATACCTTGGTGGTAAATGGCAGGAATGGGAGGTTGTGAAGAAGATATTGAAAGAAAGGCTGCACTAGCTTCTACTGATTTTGGAAGATTAAGCAGGATATGGAAGGCTAAAGATATTTTGGTAAAAATGAAGCTAAGAGTTTATGAAACGATGTTTATCCCTATATTATTACACAGACCTGAGTGTTGGAACATGAGAAAAGTTGATGAGAAAAAGATAGTAACAGCAGGGATGAGTTGGTGGAAAGGAATACTGGGAGTATCCAGGATGCAAAGGATCAAGAATGATATAATAAGAATATGGCATGGACAAGAAACCACACTTATACAGAAGATCCAAGAAAGATGACTGTGATGGTTTGGGCATTTTCAAGAGTGGAAACAGCTAAAATATCTTTCATGGCCCTGCACACAGAGGTACACAGAACAAGAAGCCGAGGAACACCAAGGAAGTACTGGATAGATGATGTCAAAAGTGACTTGTCACAGAAAGGGATACAGATGACTGAGGTGGCCTGGCTAGTTCAGAATTGACAACAATGGAGTGAATTCATTCAGCTCTATTATCGCCGATAAACTGACGGACGGAAATTTAGTAGTAGTATGTCTTATTTTAAGACTTGATATCTGCACCTTACCATTAAATTTGTTAAAATTTCTGAAAATGTTGATACATTAACGCCTTTGGTCCCATCTTTTGACTGGTTGATGGATTTTCTTTTTCTCTGTATCCATGGTTTATCATAAATCTGCAAGAACCAAAGTAAAGACTACTTTAGCAGCTGAACTAAGTACAATACTGCCACCTAAAGTTGTTCACAGTGAGAACAGGGAACAATGTTTTCTTAAACATCTCTGGCTGATTAAAAAAAATGTTTTTGTGAAGTAAGGTGAGGCGTTGCACCAAGTATTCATAGGATCATGGTGTGATACAGCACAGAAGGAGGCCATTTGACCTATTGTGCCCCTTTGAAAGAGCTAACCAATTAGTCTCACTTCCCTGACCTTTACCCATAGCCCTTCAGATTTTTCATCTTCAAATATTTATCCAATTCCCTTTTGAAAGTTATTATTGATTCTGCTTCCATTATATTTTTAGGCAGTGCATTCCAGATCATCACAACTCGTGTAAACAAATTCTCTTCATCTCATCTCTAGTCTTATTCAATTGCCTTAACTCTGTGTCCTCTGGTTACCGACCCTTCTGTCACTGGAAACAGTTTTCATTATTCACTCTATCAAAACTCATTGGGCCATGATTTGCGGACCCTACGGGTGCGTACGAGATGCACACGCGTCCATAGGGGCCACACAAATTCCAGGTTTATGCATGCATCAAATCCCAGAACTTGCGATCGGTTAAGAATTCTCTTGACAGATTACATGCATCCCTGTGAAAAGGGCGTTTGTGGGTGGAGAGTTGAGCTATTTGCCCAATTCCTGCCCAGTGAATGCCCGTGAAATTCTTATGCCTGACAAAAGCAGGCGTAAGGCTTGCTTTAACCAGCGTAAGAGTTTTAAACAACAGAAAAATAAAATGTTATCAATCACTTATACATTAAAAATCCTGTGTAAGTTTATTTTTTAGCTCTGTTAAAACATGTAAATTTATTTTTCAAAAGTTTTAAATGTTGAATTAAATGCCATTTTAATTAATTTTAACTATGTAGTGTTTTTTAAAATTTATTTGATTTGCCGAGGTATTTTTTATTTGATCTCCATTCATACTTATGGGCTTTCCGTATATACAGAATCCCCATAAGCATGAATGGGGATTCCCTTCTTTAATTGGCTGGGCAAGCCCACATGATCCCAGGGGTGCTTGCTATCTGCATGTGCCCCTGGGATATGTGGGCCTCTATGCAGTTATAAGCATAGAGGCCCATGAGCACTTGTCTCCGTGGATCCCGAGGCAGAAGGTAAGTGCGTAGATTTTTTGCTGGTCGGAGGCATCCGCCCACAGGAAACATCCAACCGCAAATTCCGCTCCATCATGATTTTGAACAACTCTATCAAATCTTCCCATAACCTTCTCTGCTCTAAGAACAACTCCAGCTTCTCTAGTTTCTCCATATAACTGGAAGTCGCGTATCTCTGGTACCAATCTATTTCATCTCCTCTGCACCTTCTCTAAGGCCTTGACATCCTTCCTAAAGTGCGGTGCCCAGAATTTGACACAATACTCCAGCTGGGGCCTAACCAATGATTTATAAAGGCTGAGCATAACTTACTTGCTTTTGTACTCTATGCCTCTAAATATAAAGTCAAGGATCCTGTATGTTTCTTTAACACCTTCTCAACTTTTCCTGCCATCTTCAAAGATTTGTGTACACACACACCCAGATTTCTCTGTTCCTGCACCCCGTTTAAAATTAGTTTATATTGACTCTCATTCTTCCTACCAAAATGTAACATTTCACACTTCTCTGTGTTAAATTGTATCTTCCATGTGTCTGCTCATTTCACCAGTCTGTCTGTGTCCTCCTAAAGTCTGTTACCATCCTCCTCATTGTTTACTACATTTCTGAGTTTCGTATTATCTGCAAACTTTGAAATTTTGCCATGTATACCCAAGTCCAGGTCATTAATATATATCATAAAGAGCAATGGTCGTAATATAAACCTCTGGGGACAGCACTGTATACATCCCTCCAGTCTGAAAAACAACCGTTCACCACTACCCTCTGCTTTCTATTCCTTAGACAGTTTCTTATCCATGTAGCCTGTCCCTTTAATTCCATGGGCTTTAATTTTGATTACAAGCCTATCATTTGGTACATAATCAAAAGTCTTTTGAAAGTCCTTATACATAATATCTTCCATACTATCCTCATCTACAATCTCCGTTACTTCATCAAAGAACACAATCCAGTTAGTCAAGCATGATTTGTCTTTAGCAAATCTGTGTTGACTGTCATTTATTAACCCATATTTTTCCAATTGACAATGAATTCTCTTTCAGATTATTGTCTCTTGAAGTTTCTCTACCACCGATGTTAAGCTGACTGGCCTGTAGGTGTCGGGTTTACTCTCCCCTTTTTTGAACAGGAGATTTAACATTTGCAATGCCCCAGTCCTGTGGCAACACTCCCATAGCTAAGGAGGATTGTAAGATTGTGGCCAGAGCCTCTGCTATCTCCACCCTTACTTCCCTCAGCATCCCATCCAGACCAGGTGACTTTTCTACTTTGAGTACTGCCAACCTTTTAAGTACCTCACCTTTATCTGTTTTTATTATATCCAATTATTCTATTGCCTCCTCCTTTACTGAGAAATTGGCAGCCTCTTCTCTAGCAAATTCAGATGTAAAGTATTCATTTATTTGTACCTCAGCCATGCCCTCTGCTTCTACAAGATGTTCTTTTTAGTCCTTAATTGGCCTCACCCATCCTTTGACTACCCTTTTACCATTTACATGTTTATAAAAGACTTTCGGTTTCCTTTTATGTTAGCCACTAATCTATTCTCATACTCTCTCTTTGACCCTCTTATTACCTTATTGAGGGAACTTGGTTTTCCACTGTATTATGAGCTTGGCAATTATCATAAGCCTCTTTCTGATTCATTTTAATCTCTAGATCTTTAGTCATCCAGGGAGTCCCACATGGATGCCTTTTCTTCCATGTGGGAATGTGTCTTGTCTATATCCGAACTATCTCCTCTTTGAAGGCTTCCCATTGCTTATTTACTATTTTACATGCCAATCTTTGATTCCAATCCACCTGGGCCAGATCTCTTTCCAGCTCACTGAAATTAGTCCTCCTCCAGTTGAGTATTTTCACGTCTGATTTTTCCTTGGCCTTTTCCATAACTACTCTAAACCTAATGATATTATGATCACTGATTCCCAAACGCTTCCCCACTGAAACATGATCCACTTGCCCCAGTTAATTCCCCAAGGTCCAATCCAGTCCTCCTTCTTTCTTCGTTGGGCTGTAAACACACTGATCAAGTATGTTCTCTTGAACACATTTTAGGAATTTATCTCTCCTGCGCCACTAATACTGTTATTTTCCAAATCTATGTTAGGATAATTGAAGTCCCCTATTATCACCACTATGTAGTTTTTGCATCTTTTTGTAACTATCCTGCAAATTTTCTCCTCTACCTCCATTCCACTATTTGGTGACCAGTATACACACAGCAGTGTAATAGCTCCTCTATTGTTTCTTACTGCTAACCAAATAGATTCTGTCTTTGTACCCTCAAGTACATCAGCCCTTTCCAGGGCTGTAACAATATCTTTGATCAATAAAGCCAGAATCGGTGGGTCAACCTAATTCTACATTCAGGTGGATATGGTTCTGAGCAGGAAGCAACAGGAAGACTTCCAGAATATTTGAAAGTGTTTTCTTGTAGCACTATATCTGCCGGCTTATAAGGATCTTAATATAAGGAAATGCGTTTGGGGCAGTCTTGATAACAAATTGCAGGCACACAGGATTTTGCAATAATGAAGATATTTATGCCATCACAACGCATCTGTAATAGTCATCCTTTAACATTTCTCAAATAACTAAATAGCCACTCAATCAATATAAATAATGATAAGTTTGGTAATTTTGGTATGGAGCGAAATGTCTCAATTGCAAAAAAACATAAATTACCCACAAGGTTCTACAAAAAGCAAGAATTCCAGTAAAAGTACCAAACAAAACTCAATAGATCACTAAGAAATGTAATGCATATAATGGATTTTTTTCCAAAGGATAATGACGTTTTATTTTTGACAGATTACGCAGTTATAAAGCGTGCAGCTTTCAGAGACTAGTCATGAATGTTAAGTTGAGACGGTATGCCGTACATTCAGATTTAAAAAGTAATTCTTGTGAAAACACAAGTGTCCTCTCACAGACATAGCTATGCTGGTCACATGGTCTGTATCCAAATGTAGATTGCTGAGCACAGGTGCAGAAACACAGTTGGCATTTCTGTTCAATGAGAATTCAACCTCACCCGCAGTAATTGATTGCAAAAGGAGGAAAAGATCAAGGTTTATTATTCTCTACTAAGTCGCTGAAAAAAAAAATTTTCATCAACAACGGACTTTTGTATCCGCATGTCATTTGAGAAAGGTGATCATGTTTTAATATAGATTTTTAAAAATTCTGTTAGCAATATGACCAAAGTGCAATTCACCTCCGATTTATAAAGCACACCTACTTTCCACACTAAAGGGAAGGGAAGTCTAGGGAGAGCACACTCTTTGTTCTGATTACTCCACCATTTTATAGAAGAAAGTAATTGATCGGAGCAGAAACCATCACTTTTTTTTATCACCATGGAGACCCTCAGGTTGGGTCTTCCTCTTTGATGGTGTGGGATCTTGAGAAACCTTGCCATAGGCTAGGGATGTAGAATTCCCATCCTGGAGAGTGGTTTTGCAGGATTGGATGTCCCCAGAGCAGTCTCAGTCATGTGTAAGGCCCTACTTGAGGATCTCCATTGCCAGAAGACATTTGATTCTTTGACTGAAAAACAAAAAATCATTCTGTTCCGACTTTTTCAACACAATGGGAGTACTTTGGACAATAAGCTCTCCTAAATGAAACAAAAGAATAAAGGAACTCTCTCAAAACATCAAGGATCTAATATGATGTCTGATACCTTCCCTCCACATATAGATGTATAGAAACATAGAAACATAGAAATTTACAGTGCAGAAGGAAGCCATTTCAGCCAATCGTGTCCGCGCCGGCCGACAAAGAGCCTCGGTCAAGCAGCCCTGAAGGTTACATATAAACCTATGAATAATGAACAATGGTGGAAAGGTAAAGAGCACCCAGTCCAACCAGTCCACCCCACACAACCACGACACCACTTACACTGAAACATTCTACACTCCACCCTAACCGGAGCCATGTGATCTCCTGGGAGAGGCAAAAACCAGATAAAAACCAAGGCCTATTGGGGGAAAAAATCTGGGAAAATTCCTCTCCGACCCATCCAGGTGATCGAAACTAGTCCAGGAGATCACCCTGGCCGTATTCGATTCCCTGCAGTACTTACCATCATATCTGCGCTGGCCAACAAGAGATTATCCAGTCTAATCCCAATTATCAGCTCTAGGTCTGTAACCCTGAAAGTTACGGCACTTTAAGTGCCCATGCAAGCACCTTTTAAATGTGGTGAGGGTTTCTGCATCCACCACCCTTCCAAGCAGTGAGTTCTAGGCCCCCACAACCCTCTGCGTGAAGAAGCCCACCTCAAATCCCCTCTGAATCTACCATCAAATTATGCCTCTCATAATTGACCCCTCCACCAATGGAAATAGGCACTTGCTATCCACCTTATCCAGGCCCCTCAAAATTTTGTACACCTCAATGAGATCTCCTCTCAACCTCCTCTGTTCCAATGAGAACAAACTCAGCCTTTCCAATCTGTCCTCATAACAAAGATTCTCCATTCCAGGCAGCATCCTAGTAAATCTCCTCTGCACCCTTTCTAGTGCAATCACATCCTTCCTATAATATGGTGACCAGAACTGCACGCAGTACTGCAGCTGTGGCCTAACCAGAGTATTATACAATTTAAGCATAACCTCCCTGGTCTTGTATTCTGTGCCTTGGCCAATAAAGGCAAGCATTCCGTATGCCTTCTTAACCACCTTATCCATCTGGCCTGCTACTTTCAGGGATCTGTGGACAAGCACTCCAAGATCCCTTTGTTCATCTACACTATTAAGTGTTCTACCGCTTATTGTGTATACCCTATCCTTATTAACCCTCCCAAAGAGCATCACCTCACACTTCTACGAATTAAATTCCATTTGCCACTGCTCTGCCCACCTGACCAGTAGATTGCTATCCTCCTGCAGTCCATTACTTTCCTCTTCATTATCAACCACACAGCCAATTTTAGTGTCATCTGCAAACTTCTTAATCATACTCCCTATATTCAAATCTAAATCATTAATATATACCACAAAAAGCAAGGAACGTAGGACTGAGCCCTGCGGAACCCCACTGGAGCACCCTTCCAGTCACAAAAACATCCATCTATCATTACCCTTTGCTTCCTGCCTCTAAGCCAATTTTGGATCCAACTAGCCACTTTTCCCTGGATCCCATGGGCTTTAATCTTCGTGACCAGTCTACCATGTGGGACCTTATCAAAAGCTTTGCTCAACTCCATATCTACTACATTGTACGCACTACCCTCATCGACCCTCTTGGTTACCTCCTCAAAAAATTCAATCAGATTAGTCAAACATGATCTTCCCTTAACAAATCCATGCTGACTGTCCCTAATTAATCCTTGCCTTTCCAAATGTAGATTTATCCTGTCTTTCAGGATTTTTTCCAATAATTTTCCCACCACTGAGGTTGGACTGACAGGCTTGTAATTACTCAGCCTATCCCTTTCTCCCTTCTTAAACAAGGGTACTACATTAGCCGTCCTCCAATCCTCCAGCACCATGCCCAGATCCAAAGAGGACTGGAAAATGATGGTCAAGGCCTCTGCTATTTCCTCTTTTACTTCGCTCAACAGCCCGGGATGCATTTCATCTGGGCCTGCGGACTTATCTACTGTCATAGCTGCTAAACCCCTTAATACCTCCTCTCTCACTATGTTTATTTCACCCAGAATTTCACACTCCTCCTCGATAGCAGTATCTGCATTGCCCCTTTCCTTTGTGAAAACAGATGCAAAGTATTCATTAAGAACCATACCAACATCTTCCACCTCCACACAAAGTTTATCCTCATGGTCTCTAATATGCCCTACCCTTTCTTTAGTTACTCTCTTGTTTTGAATATATTTATAGAACATCTTTGGGTTTTCCTTAATTTTACTAGCCAAGAATTTTCCATGGTCTCTCTTAGCATTCCTAATATCCTTTTTAATTTTACCTCTTAACTTTCTATATTCCTCCAAAGATTCTATAGTATTTAGTCATCGGTATATGACACAAGCTTCCCTTTTTTTCTTTTCCTCCCCTTTAAATCCCAAGACATCTAGGGGGCTCCAGGATTGTTATTCCCACCTTTTTTCTTTAAGGATACATGTTTGGCCTGAGCCTTCCAGATCTCCTCCTTGAATGCCTTCCACTGTTCCAACACTGATTTATCCAAAAGTAGCTGTTTCCAGTCCATGGTGGCCAAATCACTCCTCAACTTAACAAAGTTAGCTTTTCCCCAATTTGGGACTTTTATTCCAGGACTATCCTTGTCCTTATCCATAACTAACTTGAATCTGACTGAATTATGGTCACTGGCACGCAAGTGCTCTCCCACTAATACCTCTTCAATCTGCCCAGCTTCATTCCCGAAAACTAAATCCAAGACCGCTCCTTCTCATGTTGGGCTTGTTACATACTGACTAAAAAAGTTCTTTTGAATGCATTTTAAGAATTCCGCACCCTTCATACCCTTCACACTAAATTTGTCCCAATCAATATTAGGATAGTTAAAATCCCCGACTATTACTACCCTATGGTTTTTGGACTTCACAGCAATTTGCCTACATATTTGCTCCTCTACCTCCCTCCCACTGTTTGGGGGTCTATAATACAGGCCCAGCAGTGTGATCACTCCTTTTTTATTTTTCAATTCGACCCATGTGGCCTCATTTGATGATCCTCTCTCTCTCTCACTCTGTATTGAAAAAAAGAAAGAAAGACTTGCATTTATATAGTGCCTTCTGATATCATCATCTCAAAGCACTTTACAGCCAATTAAGCACTTTTGGAGTGAAGTCACTGTTGTAATGTAGAAAATGCGGCAGCCAAATTGCACACAGCAAGCTCCCACAACAGTGATAATGACCAGATAATCTGTTTTTTTTGTTATGTTGATTGAGGGATAAATATTAGCCAGGACACCAGGGATAACTCCCCTGTTCTTCTTCGAAATAGTGTCATGGGATCTTTTGCATCCACTTGAGAGAGCAGACGTGGCCTCAGTCTAATGGCTCTTCTGAAAGATGGCACCTCTGACATTGTAGTGCTCCCTCAGAACTGCACAGGAGTATCAGCCTAGATTTTTTAATGCTCAAGTCCCTAGAAGGGGACTTGAACCCACAGAGGCTGACCCAAAGGCAAGTGTGCTACCCACTGAGCCACAGCTGACACTAGAGAGTGCATCCTTTCTTTCCTAGGGATAATTTTATATGTCTATTCCGTTGGTGGAGAGCTACATCCACCAGCAGCACATAGCAGAAGTTCGGGCACCTCAATTTACAATATGGACTGCCAGGGGGACAGGCTCCTGACTAGCAATTACCTCTCGAAAGTCCCTGTTCATTATATGGAGCCTTCGGTAGATTTTTTTGTCGTTTGGAGAACAGCTTGTACATTTGTTAGTATAACAATTATGAGATCCAACATTTAATTCTAAATACTTTTATTTAAAGACTTAGAAGGGCTGAGGAAAAATATTGTCGAATTATTGAAGTGCATTAGCGATGCTGGAGGCAAAATATAATTGATTGACTTGCAGTCTATTATCTTCTTTGCACCCAATGTCAACATAATATTCTCAATCTTGGGTACAACATGCATCAGATTCGGTTGTGAGCCTCCTTTTCAGTCATCAGCCCTCTCAGTTGGATGTAAAAGATCCCACAGCACTGTTTTGAAGAAGAAAAGGGGAGTTCTTCCTGGTGTCATGTCCAATATTTATCCTTTAACCAACATCATTAAAAACAGATGGGGGGGGAAAATTGCAGTCAGAGGCTTCCTTCGTATGAATGCCTTCAACCCAAAATAAATCTGCAAAAGTACCCGGTGGTCCCGGAGGAACGTACGATTCCGGTCCGAGGCCTAGATTCACTGCGCAACACATTGGAAGATGTCTTTCAGGTACGTACATACACGTGGGCCTGGACCACCAATCACGATGCAGTAGTCTCATTGATAAAAGTGGGAACTTTGTACGAGTTCCCATTACTATCAATAAGAAAAAAAACCTAAAACACCGAAGTATTATAAATAAATAAAACACCTCATATATTTAAAATTAATTGAAATTAAATGTAATTAAATGTTTTAGAAAAAATATATATTTTGGGGAATTTGTTTTCATGTGTTTTAACAGGGTTAAAAATAAACTTACCTTAATGGACAGGGTTTTTAATGTAAAAATGAATGTTTAAATTTAATTTTTATATGTTTTAAAAGGGTTATGATGGTAAAAGTAAGCTATGCTCTTACTTTTACCAGGCGTAAAAGTTTGAAGGACATTCACTGGGCATGAGTTGGGCAAATAGCCCAATGTCTGCCACGTGGATGTCCTTCTCTCTGCAGAGGATCTGTCTAGAGAAATCTTGGCAGATCGGAAAAGCCGGTTTTCGGCACAGGCGCATCACGCCTCGAGAAATCAGCTTTTACGAGGCTTCGCCGGGTCTGTGCGCACTTTGTACGGACACGGTGAGGCTAGAATTTTCAGCCCACAATTTGGTCATTAACACATTGCTGTTCGTGGGACCTTGCTGTGCGCAAATTGGAGGACATGCTTCCTACATTGCAACAGAGACTCTAACTTTAAAAAATGGTACTTCATTGACTATAAAGTGCTTTGGGACATCCTGAGGTCACAAAAGGCGCTATATAAATACAAATCATTCTTTCATTCCTCAAAATGGAATTACTTGCTTCGCAACCTTAGGCAATTACTGTTAAGGGATTTGGTTATAAAATGGTTTCTCCTTGGAGCACTATTTCTGAATCAGTGCTATTCATGCCACTCTCATGTGAGGAGTTACATAGAAACATAGAAAATAGGTGCAGGAGTAGGCCATTCGGCCCTTCCAGCCTGCACCACCATTCAATAAGATCATGGCTGATCACGCAACTTCAGTATGCCATTCCTGCTTTCTCTCCATATCCCTTGATCCCTTTAGCCGTAAGGGCCACATCTAAATCCCTTTTTAATATATCTAACAAACTGGCCTCAACAACTTTCTGTGGTAGAGAATTCCACAGGTTCACAATTCTCTGAGTGAAAAAGTTTCTCCTCATCTCGGTTCTAAATGGCTTACGCCTTATCCTTAGACTGTGACCCCTGGTTCTGGACTTTCCCAACATTGGGAATATTCTTCCTGCATCGAGCCTGTCCAATCCCGTCAAAATTTTATATGTTGCTATGAGATCCCCTCTCACTTTTCTAAATTCAAGTGAATATAAGCCTAGTCGATCCAGTTTTTCTTCATATGTCAGTCCTGCCATCCCAGGAATCAGTCTGGTGAACCTTCGCTGCACTCCCTTAATAGCAAGAATGTCCTTCCTCAGATGAGGAGACCAAAACTGTACACAATATTCATGGTGTGGCCTCACCAAGGCCCGATACAACTGGAGTAAGACCTCCCTGCTCCTATACTCAAATCCTCTCGCTATGAAGGCCAACATGCCATTTGCCTTCTTCACCGCCTGCTGTATCTGCATGCCAACTTTCAATGACTGATGTACCATGACACCGAGATCTCGTTGCACCTCCCCTTTTCCTAATCTGTCACCATTCAGATAATATTCTGCCTTCCTATTTTTACCACCAAAGTGGATAACCTCACATTTATCCACATTATACTGCATCTGCCATGCATTTGCCCACTCACCCTGCAGCCTCTTAGCATCCTCCTCACAGCTCACATTGCCACCCAGCTTTGTGTCATCTGCAAACTTGGAGATATTACATTCAATTCTTTCGTCCAAATCATTAATGTATATTGTAACAAGCTGGAGTCCCAGCACTGAACCTTGCGGTACCCCATTAATCACTGCCTGCCATTCTGAAAAGGATCCATTTATTCCTACTCTCTGCTTCCTGCCTGCCAACCAGTTCTCTATCCATGTCAATACATTACCCCCAATACCATCTGCTTTAATTTTGCACACTAATCTCTTGCGTGGGACCTTGTCAAAGCCTTTTGAAAGTCCAAATACACCACATCCACTGGTTCTCCCTTGTCCACTCTACTCGTTACATCCTCAAAAAATTCTAGAAGATTTGTCAAGCATGATTTCCCTTTCATAAATCCATGCTAACTTGGACTGATCCTGTCACTGCTTTCCAAATGCGCTGCTATTACATCTTTAATAATTGATTCCAACATTTTCCCCACTACCGATGTCAGGCTAACCGGTCTATAATTCCCTGTTTTCTCTCTCCCTCCTTCTTTAAAAAGTGGGGTTACATTAGCTACCCTCCAGTCCAGAGTCTATAGAATGTTGGAAAATGCCAACCAATGCATCCACTATTTCTAGGGCCACTTCCTTAAGTATTCTGGGAAGCAGACTATCAGGCCCTGGGGATTTATTGGCTTTCAATCCTATCAATTTCCCTAACACAATTTCCTGACTAATAAGGATTTCCTTCAGTTCCTCCTTCTTGCTGGACCCTTGGTCCCCTAGTATTTCCGGAAGGTTATTTGTGTCTTTCTTAGTGAAGACAGAACCAAAGTATTTATTCAATTGGTCTGTCATTTCTTTGTTCACCATTGTAAATTCAACTGATTCTGACTACAAGGGACCTACATTTGTCTTCACTAATCTTTTTCTCTTCACATATCTATAAAAGCTTTTGCAGTCAGTTTTTATGTTCCCTGCAAGCTTACTCTCATACTCTATTTGCCTCCTCTTAATTAAACCCTTTGTTCTCCTCTGCTGAATTCTAAATTTCTCCCAGTCCTCAGGTTTGCTTTTTCTGGCCAATTTATATGCTTCTTCCTTGTTTCCCTTGTTACCCATGGTTGAGCCACCTTCTCCGTTTTATTTTTACGCCAGACAGGGATGTACAATTGTTGAAGTTCATCAATGTGATCTTTAACTGTCTGCCATTGCTTATCCACCATCAACCCTTTAAGTATCATTCGCCAGTCTATCCTAGCCAATTCACGTCTCACACCATTGAAGTTACCTTTCTTTAAGTTCAGGACCCTAGTCTCTGAATTAACTGTGTCACTCTCCATCTTAATAAAGAATTCCACCATATTATGATCACTCTTCCCCAAGGGGCCTCGCGCAACAAGATTGCTAATTAATCCTCTCTCATTACACAACACCCAGTCTAGGATGGCCAGCTCTCTAGTTGGTTCCTCGACATATTGGTCTAGAAAACCATCCCTTATACACTCCAAGAATCTTCCTCCATTGTATTGCTACCAGTTTGGTTAGCTCAATCTATATGTAGATTAAAGTCACCCATGATAACTGCTATACCTTTATTGCATGCATCCCTAATTTCCTGTTTGATGCCATCCCACACCTCACTACTACTGTTTAGTGGTCTGTACACAACACCCACTCTTTGGTGTTCCGCAGCTCTACCCATACAGATTCCACATCAGCCAAGCTAATGTCCTTCCTTACTATTGCGTTAATCTCCTCTTTAACCAGCAACGCTACCCCACCTCCTTTTCCTTTCTGTCTATGCTTCCTGAGTATTGGATACCCCTGGATGTTGAGTTGCCAGCCTTGTTCACCCTGGAGCCATGTCTCCGTAATCCCAATGACATCATATCCGTTAACAACTGTCTGTGCAGTTAATTCATCCACCTTATTACGAATGCTCCTCGCATTGAGACATAGAGCCTTCAGGCTTGTTTTTTTAACACTCTTTGTCCTTTTAGAATTATGTTGTAATATGGCCCTTTTTGATTTTTTCCTTTGATTTCTCTGCCCTCCACTTTTCCTTATCTCCTTTCTACCTTTTTCTTCTGTCCCTATTTTACTTCCCTCTGTCTCCCTGCATAGATTCCCATCCCCCTGCCATATTAGTTTAAACCCTCCCCAACAGCACTAGCAAACACTCCCCCTAGGACATCGGTTCCAGTCCTGCCCAGGTGCAGCCCGTCCGGTCTGTACTGGTTCCACCTCCCCCAGAACCAGTTCCAATGTCCCAGGAATTTAAATCCCACCCTCTTGCACCATTCCTCAAGCCACATATTCATCTTAACTATCCTGCTATTCCTACTCTGACTAGCACGTGGCACTGGTAGCAATCCTGAGATTACTACCTTTGAGGTCCTACCTTTTAATTTAACTCCTAGCTCCCTAAATTCAGCTTGTAGGACCTCATCCCATTCTTTACCTGTATCGTTGGTATCTATATGCACCACAACAACTGGCTGTTCACCCTCCCCCTCCAGAATGCCCTGCAGCTGCTCCAAGACATCCTTGACCCTTGCACCAGGGAGGCAACACACCATCCTGGAGTCTCAATTTCGGCCTCAGAAATGCCTATCTCTTCGCCTTACAATAGAATCCCCTAGCACTATAAGCTCTCCCACTCTTTTCCTGCCCAACTGTGCAGCAGAGCCACCCATGGTGCCATGAACTTGGCTGCTGCTGCCTTCCCCTGATGAGCCATTTCCCTCAACAGTATCCAAAATGGTATATCTGTTTTGGAGGGAGATGACTGCAGGGGAGTCCTGCACAACCTTCCTACTCCTGCTCTGCCTGATGGTCACCCATTCCCTATCTGCCTGTGTAAGCTTTACCAGCGGTGTGACCAACTCACTAAACATGCCATTCACGACATCCTCAACACCGCGGATGCTCCAGAGTGAATCCATGTGCAGCTTCAGTGTCGCAATGTGGTCTGACAGGAGCTGCAGCTGGACGCACTTCCCACACACATAGCAGTCAGGGTCACTGGAAGTATCCCACTGATTTCCCACATAGCACAGGAGGAGCATGACGCAGGTTTGGGCCCTCCTGTCATGACTCAACCCTTAGATTAACTTAATTTGGCAACAATGCCAAATGTTTCCGACTGGTAAGAAAAGTAAAGGAAATAGATTAAATACCCACCAATCCACCAGCCAATCAGTTACTGCTTGGCTGTGATGTCACACTTTGATTTCTTTTTACTTCTTTGTTTACCTTCAGTCCCTGCACCAGCTGGCCACAGCATAATGCCATTGAATATATTTCTGCACTTCTGTGATCCAAAATACAAAATGTACATGAGAGACAGCAGATTGTCAGAAAACACTTTGTCTTAATTAAGTATTTGTATTCAAGTGGGGTGCATTGTGACTTGCGACCCTAGCCTCACCTTGTTACAGAATGTTGCAGCAGAGGCACAGATCATTCAAGACCATCAATCTCTACACTGGTATTTCATCCACACAGACCATCGAGGCTAATCTTATTCCCCTAATTTTTCCCCACACCTTTCTGTAACTACGTTTCTGCTTCAACATTCTGTAGCAGGGTGAGGCTATGATGACAAGTCACAATAGACATTGCTTGGACATTACTATTTAATTAAAACAGAACGTTTTCTGACAATCTGCTGTCTCTTCTCATGTATGTTGGAAAATATCTGCCCCTCAACCACCATCACTAAAACAGATTATCTGGTCATTATGTATGTTTGTGGGACCTTGCTGTGGCAAATTGGCTGCCATGATGCCCTAAATTACAACATTGACGACTTTTCAAAAATACTTTATTGGCTATAAAGTGCTTTGAAATGTCCTGATGTTGTTAAAGGTGTGACATAAATACAAGTCTTTTTTCCTTTCTTTCAATATTATGCATTTTCAAAGCATCTATCGAATTCCCTTTGAAAATAAATGATGGATTCAGCTTCAATAACAATTTGTAGCACAAAATTCTGCAGCCTCAGACTATTGCCCCATTCACGCTAACAAAATGGGTGGCGTGGAGTTGAAAATAAACCCCAGTGTATCCAATCCCCATTTCTAGGACTTGAATACACATTTCAGTACAGTACTGAGGGAATGCGGCATCCACAGAGGCACCAGTGTTCGGTTGAGACAGCAGCTCATCTGCTGCTGAAACTCTTATCAATGCCTTTGTTTCTCTAGACTTAACAATTCCAACGCACTCCTGGCCAGCCTCCCACGTTCTAAGCTCCAGAAACCCGGCTGTCCGTGTCCTAACTCGCACCAAGTCACGATCACCCATCACCCCTATGCTAACTGACCGACATTGGCTCCCGGTTAAGCAATACATCAATTTAAAAATTCTCATCCTTGTTTTCAAATCCCTCCATGGCCTCGCCCCTCCCTAGTGTAATAAAAGGCAAGCATGAAAGCTCGGTGCCTCAATGCGAGGAGTATTCGGAACCCAGGAGAGGGCTCTGAGCTAGTTAGAGTGGGGGAGAGCTCAGATGAACAGGACCCCAAGAAAGAATGCAAAAGGCAGGAGGCAACAGAGCAGAGTAGCACTGGGGTAAGTGTAAACCACAAGGTGATGGGAAGGGACAATATGTATGAATATAAAGGGGCTGCAGGAGGGGTCAAAACTAAAAATCATGGTTTAAAAACTAGTATTAAAACACTCTGCCTAAACGCACGCAGCATTCGAAATAAAGTAAAAGAGTTGATGGCACAAATCATTACAAATGGGTATGATTTGGTGGCCATTACAGAAACGTGGTTGCAGGGTGGCCAAGACTGGGAATTAAACATACAGGGGTATCTGACAATTCGGAAAGATAGACAAGAAGGGAAAGGAGGTGGGGTAGCTCTGTTAATAAAGGATGATATCAGGGCAGTTGTGAGAGATGATATTGGCTCTAATGAACAAAACGTTGAATCATTGTGGGTGGAGATTAGAGATAGTAAGGGGAAAAAGTCACTGGTGGGCATAGTTTATAGGTCCCCAAATAATAACTTCACGGTGGGGCGGGCAATAATCAAGGGAATAATGGAGGCATGTGAAAAAGGAATGGCAGTAATCATGGGGGATTTTAACCTACATATCGATTGGTCAAATCAAATCGCACAGGGTAGCCTTGAGAAGGAATTCATAGAATGCATACGGGATTGTTTCTTAGAACAGTATGTTACAGAACCTACAAGGGAGCAAGCTATCTTAGATCTGGTCCTGCGTAATGAGACAGGAATAATAAACGATCTCCGAGTAAAAAATCCTCTCGGAATGAGTGATCACAGTATGGTTGAATTTGTAACACAGATTGAGGGTGAGGAAGTAGTGACTCAAACGAGCGTACTATGCTTAAACAAAGGGGACTACAGTGGGATGAGGGCAGATTTGGCTAAAGTAGACTGGAAACACAGACTAAACGGTGGCACAATTGAGGAACAGTGGTGGACTTTTAAGGAGCTCTTTCGTAGTGTTCAACAAAAATATATTCCATTGAAAAAGAAGGGCGGTAAGAGAAGGGATAACCAGCCATGGATAACCAAGGAAATAAAGGAGAGTATCAAATTAAAAACCAATGCATATACGGTGGCCAAGGTTAAAGGGAAACTAGAAGATTGGGAAAATTTTAAATGGCAGCAAAGAATGACTAAGAAAGCAATAAAGAAAGGAAAGATAGATTACGAAAGTAAACTTGCGCAAAACATAAAAACAGATAGTAAAAGCTTTTACCGATATATAAAACGGAAAAGAGTGACTAAAGTAAATGTTGGTCCCTTAGAAGATGAGAAGGGGCATTTAATAATGGGAAATGTGGAAATGGCTGAGACCTGAAACAATTATTTTGCTTCGGTCTTCACAGTGGAAGACACAAAAACCATGCCAAAAATTGCTGGTCACGGGAATGTGGGAAGGGAGGACCTTGAGATAATCACTGTCACTAGGGGGGTAGTGCTGGACAGGCTAATGGGACTGAAGGTAGACAAGTCCCCTGGTCCTGATGAAATGCATCCCAGGGTATTAAAAGAGATGGCAGAAGTTATAGCAGATGCATTGGTTATAATCTACCAAAATTCTCTGGACTCTGGGGAGGTACCAGCGGATTGGAAAGCAGCTAATGTAATGCCTCTGCTTAAAAAAGGGGGCAGACAAAAGATAGGTAACTATAGGCCGGTTAGTTTAACATCTGTAGTGGGGAAAATGCTTGAAGCTATCATTAAGGAAGAAATAGCGGGACATCTAGATAGGAATCGTGCAATCAAGCAGACGCAACATGGATTCATGAAGGGGAAATCATGTTCAACTAATTTACTGGAATTCTTTGAGGATATAACGAGCATAGTGGATAAAGGTGTACCAATGGATGTGGTATATTTAGATTTCCAAAAGGCATTCGATAAGGTGCCACACAAAAGGTTACTGCAGAAGATAAAGGTACGCGGAGTCAGAGGAAATATATTAGCATGGATCGAGAATTGGCTGGCTAACAGAAAGCAGAGAGTCGGGATAAATGGGTCCTTTTCGGGTTGGAAATCGGTGGTTAGTGGTGTGCCACAGGGATCGGTGCTGGGACCACAACTGTTTACAATATACATAGATGACCTGGAAGAGGGGACAGAGTGTAGTGTAACAAAATTTGCAGATGACACAAAGGTTAGTGGGAAAGCGGGTTGTGTAGAGGACACAGAGAGGCTGCATAGAGATTTAGATAGGTTAAGCGAACGGGCTAAGGTTTGGCAGATGGAATACAATGTCGGAAAATGTGAGGTCATCCACCTTGGAAAAAAACACAGTAATAGGGAACATTATTTGAATGGGGAGAAATTATAACATGCTGCGGTACAGAGGGACCTGGGGGTCCTTGTGCATGAATCCCAAAAAGTTAGTTTGCAGGTGCAGCAGGTAATCAGGAAGGCGAATGGAATGTTGGCCTTCATTGCGAGAGGGATGGAGTACAAAAGCAGGGAGGGCCTGCTGCAACTGTACAGGGTCTTGGTGAGGCCGCACCTGGAGTACTGTGTGCAGTTTTGGTCACCTTACTTAAGGAAGGATATACTAGCTTTGGAGGGGGTACAGAGACGATTCACTAGGCTGATTCCGGAGATGAGGAGGTTACCTTATAATGATAGATTGAGTAGACTGGGTATTACTTGTTGGAGTTCAGAAGGATGAGGGGTGATCTTATAGAAACATTTAAAATAATGAAAGGGATAGACAAGACAGAGGCAGAGAGGTTGTTTGCACTGATCGGGCAGACTAGAACTAGGGGGCACAGCCTCAAAATATGGGGGAGCCAATTTAAAACCGAGTTGAGAAGGAATTTCTTCTCCCAGAGGGTCGTGAATCTGTGGAATTCTCTGCCCAAGGAAGCAGTTGAGGCTAGCTCATTGAATGTATTCAAATCACAGATAGATAGATTTTTAACCAATAAGGGAATTAAGGGTTATGGGGAGCGGGCGGGTAAGTGGAGCTGAGTCCACGGCCAGATCAGCCATGATCTTGTTGAATGGCAGAGCAGGCTCGAGGGCTAGATGGCCTACTCCTGTTCCTAATTCTTATGTTCTTATGTATCTGTAATCTCCTCCAGTCCCACAACCCTCTGAAATATCTACACTCCTCTAATTCTGGCCTCTTGTGCATTATCGATTTTAATTGCTCCATCATTGGCGGCCGTGTTTTCAGTTGCCTTGGCCTTAAGGTCTGGAATTCCCTCCCTAAACCTCTCTGCCTCGCTACCTCTCTTTCCACCTTTAAGATTCACCTTAAAACCTACTTCTTTGACCAAGCTTCTGATCATCTGCCCTAATATCTCCTAATATTACAACAGTGGCTGTAAAGCGTTTTGAGACGTCCGGTGATCGTGAAAGGCACTATATAAATCCAAGTGTTTTTTTCTTTTTGTGGCTTGGTGTCAAATTTTGTTTGATAATGCTCCTGTGAAGCATTTTACTAAGGCGCTATATAATGGGCTGGACTCTCCTATGAGTCCCTCAACGCCCGACTGCCCACTCAGAAAAACTGCTAATGTTTGGTAAGTAACGCTGGCGAGAATATCCACTTTTATTTTAAAACTAATTAAAACTAATCGCCCGACGAGAAAATGGGCATTGCACCTTTATTGTCGGCGGTTTTCTCAGCGGTTAAGGGGAAACTAAGTAAAACGGACGGTTCTTACCGGAATGGATGGTAAGTATTTAAAATTTAGTCTGAGACTGCAGTTAGGCCTAGGGAGGGGGGAAAACTTTAAAAAAAAAGTTAATAAAAAAATAAAAACGTAAAAAGCATTCCCAAGACACTTTGACACATAATCGACATTTAAAATTTTTAAAAAAATAAATAAAGAACCTTTAACTTACCTTTCTTTGCAGAGTACTCACCTACCGCCCTGTTGAAGCAGCTTTTACAGGGCGGTTCCCTCAGCGATCTGGATGGGTTTCCGTTGAGGCCAAATTCACGCCCTGGTGATTTTCTCGGAAGTGCACGTCGGCGGTTTGGTTCCGGCGGGCGTTTTCAGATTTGGGCGATACCACTAAAAAACTAAGTGGAAAACTTTCGGCGGACAGAGAAACAGCTGTACCGCTGAGAAAATTGCCGAGAACCCACCGAAAATGAAAGGAAAGTCTAGTCCAATAATACAAGTTGTTGCTTGTTGTTTGGTGTTGTTGTGAACTGAAGGCGTTGTGGCTGAAACTGCCCCTTTCTAAAAGGCCCATGGCTGTCTGAAAGCCGCAGAGTGCACGCGCCGACCCCTTACCCACCGGCAGCGACCCCTTCCCAAAATTGCCCTATGGGAAATTGACCCTTTTGAAAATGGCACCGTGGGAATGACACCGCCGCCGATCGCTGTCCCCGACAGCTTTTACTGTCGGTACCCTGTCTGTGGCCAGGTGGCATGGCTGCCCTTAAAGGGGAGGTGGCAGTGCTGGTGACTCCATCTTCTTTTTTCGGTCGACTGCCAAGTTGGGCTGACAATATGGCCACAATGATTCGGCCAGGCCGCCAACAGGCAGCCTATCACCCCCTCTTGGATTACAGGCCGCTGGCCCAGCCGAAACCTTCCCTGCTGGCCCAATGTTTGCCACTATAGCGTCCTTCCCCTTTAATTGAAGGGGGGAGACTTTGTGACGCGCCAGCGAGATGACGTCATCAGCGCGGCACTGATGCCTTGCAGCATCGGCCACCTTGCCCCGCCCCCACTTCCGCTCCCATGAGGCCACTTGCGCCCCGCTCCAAAAAAAAGCACGATGTGCTGAATTTCTCTGGTTTGGCCACTCCATGTATTGGGGCAGCCGGAACACTTCAAGAATGGTAGGTGCGACTTGTTTCGGGCAGTGGGCAATTTCGGCCCCATCATCTATTTGTAATATAAAATGTTAAATGGCACTATTTAAAGAAGAGCTGAAGAATTCTTCTATTTTCTTGACCAACATTTAACCAACATCACGCAACACAAACTGACTGTGCATTTATTGCTTTCCGTGCCATCTTGCGCTGCGGAAGTTGCCTACAGAATTTGCCTATAGTCATTACAATTCAAAGGTAATTCGTTCAACGTGAAGCATTTTCGAACAGCCAGAGGATATGATAAGGCATTATACTTTCTCTGAAGGTGGTCTTTTGTTACCTGCTCTTCCCCTGCTCTAGTACACTTTGTTGGTTTGTTCTGGATGTTGCTGTTTTCTCCAACTGTATCATATATGTATTCTCCTTGCCAAGTAGCGTCTTTTCCAACTGTACTATATATGTGTTCTTGCGAAGAAGTGTCTTCACCAACTGTACCATATATGTGTTCTTGCGAAGAAGTGTCTTCTCCAACTGTACCATATATGTGTTCATCTTGCCAAGTAGCATCTTCTTCAACTGTACCATATATGTGGTCTTCTTGTGAAGAAGTGTCTGCTCCAACTGTATTATATACGTATTCTCCTTGCCAAGTGCTGTCTTCTCCAACTGTACCATATATGTGTTCTCCTGGCCAAGTAGCGTCTTCTCCAATTGTATCATATATGGGTTCAGCAGGAATCAACTTCAAGAACAAAAGCAAAACAACTATTTTAATATCTGAAATTATTAATTTCCCCCAATGCAGTTGCTTTCAAAGTGGGATCAAGGTAAATACTCTTACTTATACTGTCCTCAACTGATGTCCCCACATTTCAGCAGGTCACAGGATAACGATCAAGAGTGGAAACTCTGGTTGATTTAACACCTTTCTAGCCCTGGTGCTGAGGCCATTGTGCCACCACCATTGCTTAGAGTGGGATTACCTCAACCAGTACATACCAGAGCTTGAACCAGAATCTGAACTACCTAAATTGAAAAGCATCTGTATGAAAACACACAAGCACACACACAGATGGTCTACAGTTAAGTACTTACTATCCGTAATACCTACCATTGAAGTTAATGTCTCCTTGACAAAGTTAAAGATTGTTAGTGATAGACATAGAATCATAGAATAATTCTGCCCTTTGCGCATGTGCCGGCTCTTTGGTAGAACTATCCAATTAGTCCCACACCCCTGCTCTTTCCCTATAGCACTTTACATTTTCTTCCTTCAAGTATTTATCCAATTCCCTTTTGAAAATTAATATTGAATCTGATTCCCCCATCCTTTCAGGCAGTGCATTCCAGATCATAACTCACTGCGTAAAAGAAAAATGATTCCAATGTGGCCTATGGTTTTTATGCCAATCACCTTAAACCTGTGTCTATTGGTTACTGCCCCTCTGTCACTGGAAACAGTTTCTCCTTATCACCTTTCTCAAATCTCATTTTAACCCTTCCTGCTCTAAGGAGAGCAACCCCAGCTTCTCTGGTCTCGCCGTATAACTGAAGTCCCTCATCCCTGGTGTCATTCTAGTAAATCTCCTCTGCACCCTCTCTAAGGCCATGACATTCTTCCTAAAGTGTGGTGCCAGAGATTGAATGCAATACTCCAGCTGAGGCCTAACCAGTGTTGTGTAAAGGTTTAGCATAACTTCCTTATTTTTGTATACCTCTATTTATAAAGCCAAGGATCCCACATGCCTTCTCAACTTGTCCTGCCACGATCAAAGGTTTGTGTACATATCTTGACATACCTGGTCTCTCTTTCCTGTACCACCAGTCTGACTATGACCTCCTGAAGTCTCTTTACCTCACTGTTTAGTACATTTCTGAGTTTTGTGTCATCTGCAAACTTTGAAATCATGTCCTGTATACTCAAGTCCAGGGCTCTAGTACATATAAAAAAATAACAGTGGTCCCAATATCGATCCACTGTATATTTTCCCTCCAGTCTGAGAAACAACCATTCACCACTACTCTTTACTTTCTGCCCCTTAGCCAATTTTATATACATGCTGACATTGTTCTTTTAATCCCATGGGCGTTAAGTTTTTTAACAAGTCTATTATGTGGTACATTATCCAGCACCTTTTGAAAGTCCATATTCACAACATCAACCACACTACCCTCATCAACCCTTTCTGTTGCTTCATCAAAGAACTCGATCAAGTTAGTCAAACATGATTTGCCATTAAAATATCTGTGCTGACTTTCATTTATTGGCCCATACTTTTCCAAATACCAGTTAATTCTGTCCTAGATTATTTTCTCTAAC
The DNA here is from genome assembly GCF_044704955.1 of Pristiophorus japonicus. Taxonomy (NCBI): domain Eukaryota; kingdom Metazoa; phylum Chordata; class Chondrichthyes; family Pristiophoridae; genus Pristiophorus; species Pristiophorus japonicus. The sequence continues at coordinate 161,389,056 of NC_091982.1, read as the reverse complement.
TTTTCCACCACCACTGACGTTGGACTGATGGGTCTGTAGTTGCTGACTTTTCAGCACAGACATTGAAAAGACTCCGACTTGGTAAGGTAACATTTTAAAAAGTGGTCCTTAGCGCTGTCCTTTCAAAAAATCCTTATTGGCGAAAAACGGACAGAAATGGCATTATGGGTGGGCTTGACCCTGAGTGACATCAGAAAAACGGTACTAAATAAAAACGGCCATTATCTGTTAAGGACAGTGTTATATCCTTGGTGAAACTTGCAAAATTAAGTTAGCTCCAAAAAACACTGTTAGCTCAAAAAAAATGGAGCTAAATGGTGGCAAATTTTGAGCCCAACGTGTGCAAAATAAAGATTTCAATGTTTGACAACAAATTAGCAGAAATTTTACATAAACATTAGCCATAACACCCAAGTACCTATTCTTGTGTGTTGGTAGTTGCTATGATTGCTATAGGATGAGGGTGAGTGTGAGGGATGGCTACTGAGATGAAGATGTGATAATGTAGATGGAGAGAGAGGGATGGGTGGAAGTGCAAGGTAAGTTGGTGTGAATAAAGATGTGCAGGAGTAGAGTAGTGAAGGCAGTGTGATGGGGATATAATATGTGGCACAGCAGGATGAGGTTGAGTGTGGCTTTGCAGTAACTTTTCATGATCTACTGAGATCATTGAAAGGTATGTGCCATTGCAGCCAGGCCCTCCTGATGCCTGCTTATACCCTCCTGTGCAATGTGCAAACCAGGCTGCGTTGGTGTCCTGGGGAGGTCTCTTCAGCCCATTGGAAGGGAAGACAACCATCCTGCCTTTTGTAACTTTCTCCATAAGCACCTGGAGGGAGTCATGGGAGAGCCTGGGTGCAACCGTGCACCTCTGTGCAGTGCTTGTCAGTGCTTGCAGCCCCTCAATGTTCTGCAGCACTGAAATGGGCCGCAAGGCTGGCGGACATCTGCTCCCGGGTTACTGTTTAAAGGGGAGGCCTGCAGCGTCACAGGCCTCCAAGTTTGTTGTTCGGCTGACTCTTGGGGTCGCCCGACCATGGTGGCCCTAATGTGGACCGGGCCACTATCGTGCAGCCTGGCACTCTGATTTGGGTGCTGCGCCACTGGCCTGGTCTCACATGTCCCAGGTGGCCCAGGGGCTGCCACCAAAGGGCCATGCAGAGTGTGCAGTGCACCTCCTCGTGAATGGAATGGGAGGGGCATTGTGGTGCATCTGCGATACACGGACCATCCACATAGCGCTGGACTCAGCTCTACGCTACTACCCCGGGAGCACTCGTCAACGGAAGTGGAGCATTGGAGGCAGCGCCCCACTTCCTTTGAGAGGCGTAAGGCCCAATTCCGCATTGGGGGTGGGACTTCCAGCCCGGGCGATGAAAGGTTACCGCCCCCAATCGGGGCAAGGGGCAATTCCACCCACTTAGTATCTCTACATTTTCTCATAAATCATCACATACCCTAGTATTGTAATGGATATTTTCTACATCCTCTCCATGGATTTAATATCCTTCTAAAGTTGGGCTTCCGAAACTATACACAATATTCATACTATGAGTTAATCGATTTTTATTGGTTGAGCATTACCTTTTTATTATTGCACCTAATTAAACTATTTATAAAAATTAAACTTCTGTATGTTTTTTTTCAAGTTTATCTCTCTGAAATAATTTGTACATCTAAAACCCCAAGTCTCTCTGCTCCTTTACTCCTTTTTAAAGTGCCTATTTACCTTTCATTATTCTTACTACCCAAAATATATCTCTATTAAATTTAATTTGACATCTACCGCAGCACATTTGAAAAGCAGTGACAGGATCGGTCCAAGTCAGCATGGATTTATGAAAGGGAAATCATGCTTGACAAATCGTCTAGAATTTTCTGAGGATGCAACTAGTAGAGTGGACAAGGGAGAAACAGTGGATATGGTGTATTTGGACTTTCAAAAGGCTTTTGACAAGGTTCCACAAAAGAGATTAGTGTGCAAAATTAAAGCACAGTGTATTGTGGGTAATGTCTTGATGTGGATAGAAAACTGGTTGGCAGACAGGAAGCAAAGAGTGGGAATAAACGGGTCCTTTTCAGAATGGCAAGCAGTGACTAGAGGGGTACTGCAAGGTTCAGTGCTGGGACCACAGCTATTTAAAATATACATTAATGATTTAGACAAAAGAATTGAGTGTAATATCTCCAAGTTTGCAGATGACACTAAGCTGGGTGGCAGTGTGAGCTGTGAGGAGGATGCTAAGAGGCTGCAGGTGACTTGGACAGGTTAGGTGAGTGAGCAAATGCATGGCAGATGCAGTATAATATAGTTACATGTGACTTTGGTGGCAAAAACAGGAAGGCAGAATATTATCTGAATGGTGACAGATAAGAAAAGGGGAGGTGCAACGAGACCTGGGTGTCATGGTACATCAGTCATTGAAAGTTGGCATGCAGGTACAACAAGCGGTGAAGAAGGCAAATGGCGTGTTGGCTTTCATAGCGAGAAGATTTGAGTATAGGAGCAGGGAGGTCTTACTGCAATTGTACAGGGCCTTGATGAGGCCACATTTTGAATATTGTGTTCAGTTTTGGTTTCCTAATCTGAGGAGAAACATTCTTGCTATTGAGGGAGTGCAGCAAAGGTTCACCAGACTGATTCCTGGGATGGCAGGACTGACATATGAAGAAAGACTGGATTGACTCGGCTTATATTCACTGGAATTTAGAAGAATGAGAGGGGATCTCATAGAAACATATAAAATTCTGATGAGATTGGACAGGTTAGACGCAGGAAGAATGTTCCCGATGTTGGTGAAGTCCAGAACCAGGGGTCACAGTCTAAGGACTGAGCCATTTAGGACCAAGATGAGGAGAAACCTCTTCACTCAGAGAATTGTGAACTTGTGAAATTCTCTACCACAGAAAGTTGTTTAGGCCAGATCGTTAGATATATTCAAAAGGGAGTTGGATGTGGCCCTTACGGCTAAAGGGATCAAGGGGTATGGCGAGAAAGCAGAATGGGATACTGAAGTTGCATGATCAGCCATGATCATATTGAATGGTGGTGCAGGCTCGAAGGGCCGAATAGCCTCCTCCTGCACCTATTTTCTATGTTTTATGTTTCCACCTGCCCAATTACTAACCTGCCTATGTCCTCTTGAACTTAAGTTACATTCCTCTTCTGATAGAACCAAACTCCCTACTTTTGTTCACAAAGAACCAAACTGTGTTCCTCTAACTCATACCTCGTGCATCCCCGACTTCCTTCACCCCACCATTGGTGGCCGTAAGCGCTAGAATTCCCTCCCTAAATATCTCTGCCTCTCTACCTCTCTTTCCACCTTTAAGACGCTCCTTGAAACCTACCTCTTTGACCAAGCCTTTGGTCACCTGTCCTGTTTCCTTCTTTGTCTCGGTGTCAATTTATGTATCTGATTGCTCTCATGTGAAGCACCTTGGGATGTGTAATTATGTTAAAGGCACTAATAAATGCAAATTTTTCTTATTTTGTGTTGTCTGCAAAGTTTGTTAGTGTTCTGTATACTTATATCCATATACTGAGAAGAGCTATCCTGAGAATAGAATTATAATCAGAACAGAGCAGTTTTCTCTCTCATGATTTCAGTAACAATCAATTCCACAAGGCCAATATGGGAGTTGCCTTGGAAACAAAGTGAGATTATACGCTGCTGCTCTATGTGATATTTACATTTTTAAAACAAGAGCAGTAAAATTTTAAGGACCTTTCACTGGAATATTACAAAAGGCCCAGGAGTCGGGAGGCGCGGGAGTTCGAGCGTCGAGAAGGAGGCAGAGCGGGAAGATCGAGGCGGCCTACAAAAGGCCCAGGAGTCGGGAAGCTCGGGAGGCTCGGGAGTTCGAGCGTCGAGGAGGCGGAGCGGGAAGATCGAGGCGGCTTACAAAAGGTCCAGGAGTCGGGAGACTCGGGAGTTCGAGCATCGAGAAGGAGGCAGAGCGGGAAGATCGAGGCGGCCTACAAAAGGCCCAGGAGTCGGGAGGTTCGGGAGTTCGAGCGTCGAGGAGGAGGCGGAGCGGGGAGATCGAGGCAGCCTACAAAAGGCCCAGGAGTCGGGAGGTTCGGGAGTTCGAGCGTCGCAGAGGAGGCAAAGCGGGGAGATCGAGGTGGCCTACAAAAGGCCCAGGAGTCGGGAGACTCGGGAGTTCGAGCGTCGAGGAGGAGGCAGAGCGGGAAGATCGAGGCGGCCTACAAAAGGCCCAGGAGTCGGGAAGCTCGGGAGGCTCGGGAGTTCGAGCATCGAGAAGGAGGCAGAGCGGGAAGATCGAGGCGGCCTACAAAAGGCCCAGGAGTCGGGAGGCTCGGGAGTTCGAGCGTCGAGGAGGAGGCGGAGCGGGAAGATCGAGGCGGCCTACAAAAGGCCCAGGAGTCGGGAGGCTCAGGAGTTCGAGCGTCGAGGAGGAGGCGGAGCGGGGAGATCGAGGCAGCCTACAAAAGGCCAGCTGGTGCAGCTGCAGTAGGGAGGCAAAAAGAAGTAGAAAGAAATCGAAAGGTGACGTCACAGCCAAGGGGGTAAGTGATTGGCTGGTGATTAGTGAGTAGTTTTTCTTTGTCTTTTCTATATCAGTAAGTGACATTTAGCATTGTTGTTGCCAATTTAAGTAAATCTAAGGGTTAAGACATGGCAGGACAGCTCGGATACGTGTTATTCTCCTCCTGTACTATGTGGGAAGTCAACGACGCTTCCGGTGTCCCTGGACGACTACGTGTGCAGGAAGTGTATCCGCCTCCAGCTCCTGACGGACCGCATTGCGGCACTGGAGCTGCGGGTGGATTCACTCTGGAGCATGCACGATGCTGAGAATGACGTGAATAGCACGTTTAGCGAGTTGGTCTCACCGCAGGTAAAGGGTACACAGCCAGATAGTAAATGGGTGACCAACAGGAAGAGGGGACCCTGTGGTCATCCCCCTGCAAAACAGATACACCACTTTGGGTACTGTTGAGGGGGATAACTCATCAGGGGAGGGCAGCAGCAGCCAAGTTCCTGGCACCGTGGGTGCCTCTGCTGCACAGGAGGGCAGCAAAAAGAGTGAGAGAGCTATAGTGATAAGGGATTCGATTGTAAGGGGAATAGATAGACATTTCTGCGGTCGCAACAGAGACTCCAGGATGGTATGTTGCGTCCCTGGTGCAAGGGTCAAGGATGTCTCGGAGCAGGTGCAGGACATTCTGAAAAGGGAGGGTGTACAGCCAGTTGTCATGGTGCACATTGGTACCAACGATATAGGTAAAAAACCGGATGAGGTTCTATGGGACGAATTTAGGGAGATAGGAGCTAAATTAAAAAGTAGGACCTCAAAAGTAGTAATCTCAGGATTGCTACCAGTGCCACGTGCTAGTCAGAGTAGGAATCGCAGGATAGCTCAGATGAATACGTTGCTTGAGGCGTGGTGCAAAAGGGAGAGATTCATATTCCTGGGGCATTGGAACCGGTTCTGGGGTAGGTGGGACCAGTACAAACCAGATGGTCTGCACCTGGGCAGGACCGGAACCAATGTCCTAGGGGGAGTGTTTGCTAGTGCTGTTGGGGAGGAGTTAAACTAACATGGCACGGGGATGGGAACCTATGCAGGGAGAGAGACAGAGGGACATAAAATGGAGGCAGAAGCAAAATATAGAAAGGAGAATAGTAAAAGTGGAGGGCAGAGAAATCTAAGGCAAAAAACAAAAAGGACCGCATTACAGCAAAATTCTAAAGGGGCAAAGTGTGTTAAAAAGACAAGTCTGCAGGCTCTGTGCCTCAATGCGAGGAGTATTCAGAATAAGGTGGACGAATTATCTGCGCAGACAGCAGTTAATGGATATGATGTAATTGGCATCACGGAGACATGGCTCCAGGGTGACCAAGGCTGGGAACTCAACATCCAGGGATATTCAACATTTAGGAAGGATAGACAGAGAGGAAAAGGAGGCAGGGTGGTGTTGCTGGTTAAAGAGGAAATTAATGCAATAGTAAGGAGGGACATTAGCCTGGATCATGTGGAATCGATATGGGTGGAGCTGTGGAATACCAAAGGGCAGAAAACGCTAGTGGGAGTTGTGTACAGACCACCAAACAGTAGTAGTGAGGTTGGGGACAGCATCAAACAAGAAATAAAAGATGTGTGCAATAAAGGTACAGCAGTAATCATGAGCGACTTTAATCTACATATTGATTGGGCTAACCAAACTGGTAGCAATGCGGTGGAGGAGGATTTCCTGGAGTGTATTAGGGATGGTTTTGTCGACCAATATGTCGAGGAACCAACTAGAGAGTTGCCGATCCTAGACTGGGTGATATGTAATGAGAAGGGACTAATTAGTAATCTTATTGTGCGAGGTCCCTCGGGGAAGAGTGAACATAATATGATAGAATTCTTTATTAAGATGGAGAGTGACACAGTTAATTTGGAAACTAGGGTCCTGAACTTAAGGAAAGGTAACTTTGACGGTATGAGGTGTGAATTGGCTAGAATAGACTGGCAAATGATACTTAAAGGGTTGACGGTGGATAAGCAATGGCAAACATTTAAAGATCACATGGATGAACTTCAGTAATTGTACATCCCTGTCTAGAGTAAAAATAAAACGGGGAAGTTGGCTCAACCGTGGCTAACAAGAGAAATTAAGGATAGTGTTAAAACCAAGTATATAAATTGGCTAGAAAAAGTAACAAACCTGAGGACTGGGAGAAATTTAGAATTCAACAGAGGAGGACTAAGGGTTTAATTAAGAGGGGGAAAATAGAGTACGAGAGGAAGCTTGCAGGGAACATAAAAACTGACTGCAAAAGCTTCTATAAATATGTGAAGAGAAAGAGATTAGTGAAGACAAATGTAGCTCCCTTGCAATTGGATTCAGGTGAATTTATAATGGGGAACAAAGAAATGGCAGACCAAGTGAACAAATACTTCGATTCTGTCTTCATGAAGGAAGACACAAATAACCTTTCGAATGTACTAGGGGATAGTGGGTCTCGTGAGAATGAGGAACTGAAGGATATCCTTATTAGGCGGGAAATTGTGTTAGGGAAATTGATGGGATTGAAGGCTGATAAATCCCCGGGGCCTGATAGTCTGCATCCCAGAGTACTTAAGGAAGTGGCCCTAGAAATAGTGGATGTATTGGTGATCATTTTCCAACAGTCTATCGACTCTGGATCAGTTCCTATGGACTGGAGGGTAGCTAATGTAACACCACTTTTTAAAAAAGGAAGGAGAGAGAAAACAGGTAATTATAGACTGGTTAGCCTGACATCAGTAGTGGGGAAAATGTTGGAATCAATCATTAAGGATCAAATAGCAGTGCAGTTGGAAAGCAGAGACAGGATCGGTCCAAGTCAGCATAGATTTATGACAGGGAAATCATGCTTGACGAATCTTCTGGATTTTTTTGAGGATGTAACTTGCAGAGTGGACAAGGGAGAACCAGTGGATGTGACGTATTTGGACTTTCAAAAGGCTTTTGACAAGGTCCCGCACAAGAGATTGGTGTGCAAAGTCAAAGCGCATGGTATTGGAAGTAATGTATTGATGTGGATAGAGAACTGGTTGGCAGACAGGAAGCAGAGAGTCAGGATAAACGGGTCCTTTTCAGAATGGCAGGCAGTGACTAGTGGAGTGCCACAGGTCTCAGTGCTGGGACCCCAGCTCTTTACAATATACATTAACAATTTGGATGAAGGAATTGAGTGTAATATCTCCAAGTTTGCAGATGACACTAAACTGGGTGGCGGTGTGAGCTGTAAGGGGGACGCTAAGAGGTTGCAGGATGACTTGGACAGGTTAGGTGAGTGGGCAAATGCATGGCAGATGCAATATAATGTGAATAAATGTGAGGTTATCCATTTTGGGGGCAAAAACACAAAGGCAGAATATTATCTGAATGGGGGCAGATTAGGAAAAGGGGAGATCCAACGAGACCTGGGTATCATGGTTCATCAGTCATTGAAGGTTGGCATGCAGGTACAACAGGCAGTGAAGAAGGCAAATGGTATGTTGGACTTCATAGCTAGGGGATTTGAGTATAGGAGCAGGGAGGTCTTACTGCAGTTGTACAGGGCCTTAGTGAGGCCTCACCCGGAATATTGTGTTCAGTTTTGGTCTCCTAATCTGAGGAAGGACATTCTTGCTATTGAGGGAGTTGCAGCGAAGGTTCACCAGACTAATTCTAGGGATGGCTGGACTGTCATATGAGAAGAGACTGGATCAACTGGGCCTTTATTCACTGGAGTTTAGAAGGATGAGAGGGGATCTCATAGAAACGTATAAGATTCTGACGGGACTGGACAGGTTAGATGCTGGAAGAATGTTCCTGATGTTGGGGAAGTCCAGAACCAGGGGACATAGTCTTAGGATAAAGGGTAGGCCATTTAGGACTGAGATGAGGAGAAACTTCTTCACTCAGAGAGTTGTTAACCTGTGGAATTCCCTGCCGCAGAGAGTTGTTGATGCCAGTTCATTCATTGGATATATTCAAGAAGGAGTTAGATATCGCCCTTATGGCTAAGGGGATCAAGGGGTATGGAGAGAAAGCAGGAAAGGGGTACTGAGGGAATAATCAGCCATGATCATATTGAATGGCGGTGCCGGCTCGAAGGGCTGAATGGCCTACTCCTGCACCTATTTTTTATGTTTCTATGTTTCTATTAGATATTTGTGGATGTTGCACGATGTTGTACATGGTTAATCTAGTTTGGCACCATGACTGTAAGGCTGGGTATTAACCTGGCCTGTGTTTTTAAGGTCACTGCTCCAAATAGATAAGTCAAAGCTAAATTATCAACTTATCAATGGATCAACCAGAGGCCAATTGTAAGTTTCAGGTTTGAGTGTGAGAGATGCAAGATATTTTAATATATATATGAGCCAATCTCCTGTGGCATTCCTTTTCGTGAGTTGTAAATGGAGGTTTTATGCTGGTAGGGTGTGACGTCAGGTCCACTGATTTACTGGGACTGAATAAGTCAGATTTCCATGGTTTGACAGAAGTGTGGGAGGGAGGGTGTAGCCAGCAATGGGTGAGGACATAGACTTAATAACAACAGATTGGGGTATCTGGTCTGACTACTGGTTGGTAAATTTCTAAGAGATCTCTGAAAACATTGGCCTGGAATTTCTGCTAGGTTGCATTGTCTTTATCAGCGCAATCCGCCCAAAATTGGCCAAACCAGCGCAAAGGAGCACAGTATTCTAAGTGCAAATTACATCCAACGCAACTCATATTTCCTCTCATGTGATCTCTTGCGCTGGTTTAAGAACATCATCCTTGAAGTCGGCCCTGCCCACAAACTGGCCTGGCCTCATTTTCAGTTATTTAAAGTCGGGTTACTCACAGGCAGTGAACCAGAAACTAAAATACTTAAAATATTAATTTTTGTGATAAACCCATTTTCAACAGTATTAATTAAACTGCACCAAGTTACTACTCTTAAATATATCAAGGAATATTTTTTTAAATTACATTCTGAAACATTGCCTGATGGTGCTGATTCATGGCAGATTTTGTGTTCAGTATACAAATGAGTTTGAGTTGAAACTTAAGGGATAAAAACACTTCTCAAAACTAGCATAATTTTGAGAACAATTTCTGCCTGGATCACCTATTGCCCCCAAAGCAGAAACTCTGCCCTATTGAATTAAATGTATTGTAATTGTTTTCAGTATGTGGCTGTCTCCAAGTCTGCTTGTCTTCCTATTTCTCGCTTTGTCTCACAGCTACCACTAATTAAAATATTTACATTCTCTTTAACAAAGTACAGGTAATGCTCATCAGAGCCTTTCATTTCATGTGGGATGCTTTCAAAATTCAACTCATTTGTTTTATATTTTCAGAAAAGAACAAATAACTCAAATTAAGTTGAGAAAATAAATATCTTCCTCTCCTTCTCTGTGTGTGTATAGGTGTATGTGGCCTCCCTCTCAGCTTGACATGCTTTCTTAAATAAAAAATGATTAACTTTTATTTAAAAGTTTAGTTGAAAACCTGCTCTAATTACTTGGCCAATTTCTATTCAAATCATTTTCAAAAATACACAAATTGAAATAACGTGATACCGAAAGACATAATGTAACTTTCTACTGAAAAAATTAAATAGAGTACTACAATTCAAAGGTAAATAAAAGATCAAATAGGCATGTCATTTGTGCAATATCTGTCTGTTTGTCTCCTTCCCCTCACATATAGACACAATTTCTGTTTCAAAAAAATCAATATACACCTTATTTGCATAAAGCTTTTAAAATTCATCTATTAGCTTCAAGTAATTATGAAAAACAGCAAAGTAGTCACTGGTATATTCTGTAAAGGTAGATTGGTGCAGTTGGGCTGACTTAATGTAACTGATGGATCCTCGGAACTTGTGCACACTGCATGTGCTCAGACTGCAAGTTCTGCCTTCAGCTAACGGAGATATCACTCTGGAGGAAAAATATCAAGACCGACATCTGGAGAGATATATGCCTCCAAATAAAAATTTTAAGTAAGGTATTAAAAGACATAAAAGACAATTCAGTGAATAAATGTGATCACATTATGGTGAAATATGTAATTACAAGAATTTCATGTTTTTATGGTAGAGTCTATTTGTTGCTGCAACAGGGATCGTTGCAGATTGGCATGCTTCTGTCAGGGTCATGGTGCCACCGAGAAGGTTGTGGCATTTAAGGATTGTTTTATGTATGTATGGCATCTGGAGTGTGATATTGCATATGCTGTTTTAATTGATAATGTGTAAAAGAGGCCATATTATGGTAAAAAAAAACAACTACATTTGGCGATCCAAATTACAAAGCAATGTGATTCGGAAGTTAATGTTTAGAAAATAATTTGTTCAAAATATAATAGTACTGTATGAGTACTATGTATTCTGTCTTGTCATCTGCACCTTGCACCGTGATTTATCCCAATGTTACCATACGGTCTCTCTCTCTGGCTAACATTATGTTTCTTTACCTTGTCTATCTTATGTCTGGTCTTTGATTTTTTCTTGAAATTTTCACGATGCTTGTCCTCACATTCCAGCTTCAAGAACAGAAATAAAGGCTATTTTAGTAACTCACATATAAAAATAGTTCCTTCATCAAAAATCGTGGTGTGTAAGGTCAGAGAGCACTTTCAACTCTTATCTCTTGACGCTCGTCAAATGATTTTGTCAGTGGCAAAGAGGGGTTTACTAACTGCTGGTTGGGGGTGGGGGGGGCTTTGCAATTTCCTTTTGGGGAGAGGAAAACTGGGGAAACCCAGAGAACAATTGTTAAACTACCACCTCCATGCAGATTTGCATTGGGTGATATTGGAAAGAATAAGACTAGTCTCGTTTCAGTCATTACAATTGAACAACAACATACTGTAGCTGTCACAAAACAAGCTTCCCAAGCAGGATTGAAGGTCGTCAAGCAAGATATGTGACAGAAGATTAACAATGGAGAGTAAGGCGAGAAGGCTGATTTATTCAAGCTACACTATGTTGTTATTCAATTTTCATTTTGCAAGTATAAATTTTTGTGTGCATTCAGGTGAATTCTCCTTGTGGCACCCAGTTGCATTATGAAGCTCATGTGTGTCAGGTACATTGCAGGTCAGATCTGGTTGGTGATCCACAGGTACTGTTTAAACCTCCCATCATCTTAGATAGTCATTACCCATTGACTCTAGGAGGGTAATGTCATAACGCCAGGTATTTTGTATTATTAGGCATGAAGACCTAAGGCTCTCTGTATTATTGCAAAAGCAAAATACTGCAAATGCTGGCAATCTGAAATAAAAACAGAAAATGCTGGAAATAGTCAGCACCTGTGGAGAGGGAAACAGAGTTAACATTTCAGGTCGATGATCTTTTGTCAGAATTGGAAAAAGTTGGAGATGTAACAGAGTTTTAAAAAGTGCAGGGGCAGGGGAAGGGCAGGGGATGGGGCGGGGTAGGGGGAGGGGAGGAAAGAACAAAAGGGAAGGTCAGTGATAGGGTGGAAGGCAGGAATGATTAAATGATAAAAGTGAAAGATAGTGCGACAAGTAAATCAATAAAAGATGAGTCTAGAAGAGGTGTAAATGGGAATAAAACAATCACAGAAATTTACAGCACAGAAGGAGGCCATTCGGCCCATCGTGTCCGTGCCGGCCGACAAACAGCTATCCCGCCCAATGTAACGAGAAAAAATAGGTTTGTATATTTTTTTTTAAGTGAATTCCAGGAATTTAAAGTGGGGTTACTCAGAGGTGCTGGATTGAGAGTGGGATGTAAAAGGTTTGCTTTTTGTGATAGACCCACTGTCAGCTGTATTAAGCGAACTACACCAAGTTAAATATAGCAAGCAATATTTTATAAGGCTTATTTTTTTAAACTCACATTTAAAATGAACCAGGAAAGTAAAGCAGCCACAAGCGAAGCTCAGGGCCCTGAAAGGCGGCCCAGATTGCAGCGACCTGTTGCCAGAGTGTCAGGGCGGGGCCCGGCCCGGCCCGGCGAGGGGGAGGAGGCGCCATCTCCTCAACATGGCGGCTGAGCCTCCGTTCCCTCAGATGGTGTGTGTGGGCGGCTCGGCTCGGCTCGGGAAAGCGGCACAAACCTCACCATCCCTCCCCCACTTTACCACAGCAGCGAATCCAGCCAGTGACCCACCCCCTCAAACACAAATAAATCCAACCCAAGGCCGCCGGTGCCCATCCCGTGATCACCAAGAATAGCAGAATCAACAATTGCCATCTGAAAAAAATAGGGGCCGAGGTTATGGTCTGAAACTATTGAACTCGATGTTGAGTACAGAAGGCTGTAAAGTGCCTATTTAAAGGTTGAGGTGCTGTTCCTTGAGCTTACGTTGAGCTTCATTGGAACAATATAAGAGGCCGAGGACAGAGAGGTCAGAGTGGGAGGGGAGTAGAGAATTAAAGTGACAGGTGACCGGAAGCTCGGGGTCACACTTACAGACTAAATGGAGGTGTTCCTCAAAGCGATCACCCAATCTGCATTTGGTCTCCCCAATGTAGGGGAGACCGCATTATGAGCAGCGAATACACTATATTAAATTGAAAGAAGTATAAGTAAATCGCAATTTTACCTGGAAGGAGTGTTCGGCGCCCTGGATAGTGGGAAGGGAGGAGGTAAAAGGTGTTGCATCTCTTGCACTTGCATGGGAAGATGCCGTGGGAAGGGGAGGGGATGTTGGGGGGTGATTGAGGAGTGGACCAGGGTGTTGTGGAGGGAGTGGTCCCTTCGGAATGCTGAAAGGGGAGTGAAAGATGTATTTGGTGGTGGTATCATGCTGGAGGTGGCGGAAATGGCGGAGGATGATCCATTGAATGTGGAGGCTGGTGGGGTGAAAGGTGAGGACAAGGGGAACTCTCTCATGGTTCTGGGAGAGAGGGGAAAGGGTGAGAGCAGAAGTATGGGAAATGGAACAGAAATGGTCAAGGGCCATGTCAACCATGGTTGAGGAGAAAGGAAGACATATTAGAAGCAGTAGTATGGAAGATGGCATCGTCAGAACAGATGCAACGGAGATGAGAATAGAGTCCTTTCAGTAAGCGGGGTTAGAGGAAGTGTAGTCCAGGTAGCTGTGGGAGTCAGTGGGCTTTTAGTGGATGTTGGTCAATAACCTATCCCCAGAAATAGAGTCAGAGATGGACCATGTGAAGGTGAATGAAGAGTGGAAATTGGATGCAAAGTGAATGAAATTTTCTAGTTTAGGGCGAGAGCAGAAAATGGCACCAATACAGTCATCAATGTACTGAAAAAAGTGGTACGGGAGGGGACCTGAGTAGGACTGCAACAAACATATCCCACGCAAAGGCAGGCATGCGGGTTCCAATAGCAATACCTTTAATTTGGAGGAAGTGAGTGGAGTTAAAGGAGAAGTTGTTCAATGTGAGAACAAGTTCAGCCAGTCGGAGGAGGGTGGTGGAGGATGAGGATTGGTTGGGCCTCTGCTCGAGGAAGAAGCGGAGTGCCCTCAGGTCATCCTGATGGGGAATTGGACGTCCATAGTGAAAAGGAGACGGTTGGGGTCAGGAAACTGGAAACTGTTAAAGTGGCGGAGGGCATTGGAAGAGTCGCGGATGTAGGTGGGCAACTGGATAAGGAGAGAAAAACTAGAATTGAGATAGGAAGAAATCAATTCCATGAGGCAAGAACATGCTGAAAAAATGGGTCTACCAGGGCAGTCCTGTTTGTGGATCTTGGGAAGGAGGTAGAAACAGGCTGTGTGGGGAACTATGATGTTGACGGCCGTGGAGGGAAGATCTCTAGAGGAGATGAGGTCAGTGAATATCTTGGAAACGACGGCTTGATGTTTGGTAGTTGGACCATAGTCCAGGGGGAGCTGGGAGGAGGTGTCAGGAAATTAGCGTTTTGCCTCCGCAAGATAGAAGTTGGTTCGCCAAACAACACCAGTGCTACCCTTGTCAGCAGATTTAATGACAATGTTGGGGTTGGATCTGAGAGAACGGAATGCTGCAAGCTCTGTATTATTGAGTGCCTGATGCGCTCAGCATCAATATAATGACAGACCAATGCATAGCAGGTGACAATCCTCCCTGTAACGAGATAATGTATTGCGCCCTCTAGCTAGGAGGTATAGATATACTGTATAGCGCCCTCTAGCTAGGAGGTATAGGGAGCTGTATTGAGAGAGAGGGTCTGTGAAGGAACGCCATCTTAAAGCTCCACATGGCTGTTTGAGATCTCCCAAATAAATAGAGTTAAATTGATCTAAGACTGTTCAAGAGTGTTCAAGAGACTATAAAATACTCTCCCCACAAACTGTGCACAAGGCTCATTAAAGCTTGTGGAATATTTAAATTAGCTCCCTGACCCCTCAATAATGTCACTGAAGCAATTGAGCCCCACTAGCCTTATTTGAAACATCCATTTGGAAGACAAATTTTGATCTGGAGTGAGCCACTCCCTAAAATCGGTCAAGCTTAACTTATTTTTACAAATTGTCCCTTTTTTACCTTCACGGTCAAATCAGCAAACAGCACACCATTGCCCAGTGGCCTCAAGCTGTGAAAAGTAATAAGACATGATCAGGGGCATAGCAGCCCTTCTGTTGTTGCTGGGGAGCACACCAATTTCAACCTCCATGGCATTCAGGCACGACGCACCTAGGGGAACTTTAATGAACCGGCCTTGTGTCATCGTGTGGGGTCAACCAATTTGGGTGCAAGCATTAAGGTTCATATGGAGCATAAACATCGGCACAGACCTGTTGGGCCGAATGGTCCATTACTGTATTGTAAAATTCCATGTAATTAATTTGTCAATCAATTTTTTCCTTGGAATTAGCTTTATTTAGATGTTGAGTTCTGTTCTCTGCTGTCGTATCTAGATTTCTTATCATATAAATTCCCCGATTTTTGAATTATTTTCTCTCTCTGGTTTAGTTTTTTTTACCTTTTCTCTTCCTCTGGGTTTTGGTGTTGGTCTACGGTTGAATTTTCCTTGTTGCTTGCCTGCACGCTCTACCTTCAAGAACAGAAGCAGAAATTATTTTAGTATCTGAAATAAATATGATGCTCTTATCTAAAATTGTCTTTGGTCCGAAGTCTGAAAAAGGAATTTTCGGTCTTACTTACTATCACAATGTTGTATAGTTAACAGTAAGGTGGCTTCAAACCATGTGGCCTTTTATAATTTGCCTTTTGGATATCAGATCATCCCATAGCATTGCTAACAGTGATTCAGAGGTTATATGGAATCATAGAATCATAGGCCACGATTTCGCTAACCCTGGTGGGCCCGGTGTGGCAAGGGTTGGTGGCAGGTTATGCCCCGCTCCTGGCTCCAGCCCACACTGTGAAAAGAATCTTCCATTGATGGGACTTGTTAAGCCCGCCCTGCGAGGTTCCTGGCCAATTAAAAGGAAGTGGGTCTTATGACGTCATTTGATGATGCGTCACCTGCCATTTCCTTAAAGGGACCATGTCCACATACATTTTCACAGTTGTGCTGTCAGTGTTCTGCAACATTGAGATGCTGCAAACACTGAGAGACGCTGCACAAAGGTGCATGGCGCATCCAGGCTCTCCCTTGACTCCATCCAGATGCTTATGGAGGGAATCACAGCAAGCAGGGAGGTTCTCTTCCCTTCCAATGGGCGGAAGAGACTTCCTAGAACACCAACGCAGCCTGGTTGCACATAGCACAGGAGGGCACAAGCAGGGATGTCATCAGGAGGGCCAGGCTGCAGTGGCACAAACCTTTCAATGATCTCAGTAGATCACAAAAAGTTACTGCAAAGCCACACTCAACCTCATCCTGCTGTGCCACTCACCACATCCCCATCACTCTGCCTTCCATACCCTACTGTTGCACATTCTTACTCACACCAACTTACCTTGCACCTCCACCCATCCCTCTCTCCCTATTTATATTATCACATCCCCAATCTCACTAGCCACACCGCACACTCACCCTCATCCTTGTCCAATCATAGCAACTAACAACGCACAAGGGTAGGCACTTGGGTCTTTTAGCTAATGTTCATGTAGAATTTCTGGTAATGTGTTGTCAAACACTGAAATCTTTATTTTGAACACTTTGTGTTCTTGGACAGATTTGTGTGCACCTTTGGAAGTGGGTTAGTGAGTTGTAATGAATGGTGAGACATAAGGGTACCACCCACAATGGTGATAAGTGTGAAAGGAATGGCTTGGTCATTGCAGGGATGCTTTATGATGCTGGTGGCAACCTGGTGCATCATGTGGCAGCCAGGGTGTACAGTGTCAAGTGAAGTAAATGTGTCCATGATGAGGCCCTGGTGTCCCGGGCAGCAATGTGGTCGAGTGCTGGTGCCTGGGTCCTGTGCAGCATCAGATGATTGCGGAGAAGGTTGGTTTTGTTGTTGGTGATGCTGGTGTTTTTAGTGACGTTGGTGTTGGGGCTGATCATGGTGGGATTCTGAGGACCAAGGTGAGATTTTTTTCAAGGGCACCACTACCGATGGAATAGATGGCAAGTGAAGTTGAGATGACAGAAACAATTTGTCATTGGTGAGAGAAATTGCTCCAAAGAGGTGACAGTGGATGGAGAGTTTACTGCAAACACTTCCTAACTGCATACAGCTCAAAAGCCTGAAGGCTTCAGCTTCTGAGATTGGAAAGTGAACAGTTGTAAAATGGTAGCTTTTATACCAGTTCTGCAGCTGTCAACTAGTCAAAGCCTCCTAACTCCCCAAAGCCTTTCTACCATCTACAAGGCACAGGGTCAGATTGTGATGGAATACTCTCCACTTGCCTGGATGAGTGCAGCTCCAACAACACTCAAGAAGCTCGACATCATTCAAGACAAAGCAGCCCGCTTGATTGGCAGCCCATCCACCACCTTAAACATTCACTCCCTCCATCACCGACATAGCGTGGCTGCAGTGTGTACCATCTCCAAGATGCACTCACCAAGGTTTCTTCGGCAGCACCTCCCAAACCCACGACCTATACAACCTAGAAGGACAAGGGCAGCAGGCACAAGGGAGCAACATCACCTGCAAGTTCCCCTCCAAGTTACACACCATCCTGACTTGGAAATATATCACCGTTCCGTCATCGTCGCAGGGTCAAAATCCTGGAACTCCCTCCCTAACAGCACAGTGGGAGTTCCTTCACCACAAGGATTGCAGCGGTTTAAGAAAGCAGCTCACCACTATCCACTCAAGGGCAATTAGGGATGGGAAAATTAGAGATGTTAAACTGTGACCCTGTCTGCTCTCTCAGATGGATGGAAAAGATCCCATGGCACTGTTTCAAAGAAGCACAGGGGAGTTATTTAGCCCTCAGTCAACATCATTAAAAGACATTATCTGGTTATTATCACATTGCTGTTTGTGGGAGCTTGCTGTGCGCAAATTGGTTGCCGCATTTCCCACATTACAACAGCGACTACATTCCAAAAATACTTCATTGGCTGTAAAGCGCTTTGAGACATCCGGTGGTCATGAAAGGCGCTATATAACTCCACAAGTCTTTCTTTCTTTTTACCCTTTTATTACTTACATTTTAGAAAATATTTTTTGTTTCCTTTTTATATTAGCTGGTAATCTATTCTAATACTCAGTATTTGCCTCTCTTATTCCTTTTTTAGATCTTCTCTGTACTTCTATATTCACCTTGGGTTCTCAAATGTATTATGCATCTTACATTGTCATAAGCCTCCTTTCTCTGTCTCAGTTTAACCTCTACATCTTTAGTCATCCAGGGATATCCTTCCTTTCCCCCTCATAGGAATGTTTCTACCATGTACCCAAACCATCTCCTCTTTGAAGGCCTGCCATTGTTCCATTACTGTTTTGCCTACCAATGTTTGATTCCAATCCAGCTGGGGCAGATCCCTTTTCAACTCACTGAAGTTAGCCTTCCTCTAGTAAAGTAATTTTACACTTGATTGTTCCTTGTCCTTTTCCATAACTCTTCTAAAGCTGATGATATTATGATCACTGTTCCCCAAATGTTCTCCCACTGAAACATGCTCCACTGGCCCCACTTCATTCCCCAGTACCAGATCCAGCACTACTACCTTCCTCATTGGCCTGGAAATACACTGATCAAGAAAGTTTTCCTATACACATTTCAGGAATTCCTCCCCTCTGCCCTTTGCACTCTTACTATTCCAGGCTATATTAGGATAATTGAAGTCCCCCATTCTCACTACTCTGTAGTTCTTGCACCTATCTGTAATTTGCCTGCAAATTTGCTCCTCTATCTCCTCCCCACTATTTGATGGCCTACAGTATACACTCAGTGGTGTAATAGCTCTTCGATTCCTTAATTCTAAATAAATAGGCTGGAATTTTCCTATGGAAAAATGGGTGGGTTTGGAGCATGGGGGCAGTTAAATTGTTAAAAATATGAATCCTGACCTGATCCCGCCTCCAACCCGCCCACTTCCAGTTTTTTCCAGAGGCGGGACGGAGGTGGGTGACCCTACCGCTCCCAGGGGGCGTTACCTCAATTTAAATATTGTAATGAGGCTATTTTCTCCTCCATTTTGAATTTAACTGCCTGTTGATGGGTTTCACACAATTCGTGAAACCCGGCAGTTAAAGCAAGGTGGTGGCTGCTGGACCCAGGAGTTAAGTGGGTTTATATCTACCACCTGGATCCAGGGTCCCTACCATACCCCATCCCCTGCGATCAAAGACTCCCCACAAAGCCTCCGATCACATTCTTAGGCCTCCCCACTCCTCCAGACCTCCCCCCACCAACCCCCCCTCCCCTTACTTCTGGGACAGGCCACGATCCGCCAGCCCCCCTGCCAATCCTCTGGGCCCCCTGATCTCTGGCTGCCATCGCCCGCAATTCCACTCGCCTGCCGATCCCCAACCACCCCTCATCGCCTAATGATCCCCTGGCAATCCTGCGACCCCCCCCCTCCCAATTGCTCTCTTCCCCTCCCGATTGTTCTCTCCCCTCCCGATCATCGGCTTCGCCCCCCCCCCCCCCCCCCCCGCACCCGCCCATCAATCCCACCTCCCGTCCTGCTGTTCCTTCACCGGACCAACTCCTTGCAACTGAGGCCTAATTATCTGCAGCCACCCAGCCTCTTAAGCTGGCCCCAGCCCACCTCCCCGAACAAAATTCCGGCCATAGACTCTGTCTTTGCCCCTCTATTACATTATCCCTCTCCAGTATGACTCATCTCAATGATATGCTGCCCACCATGCTGTATGGGATTTCGCAGTGTCTACAGCATTGACAACTCTTTATCCCAGCTTTCTTTCTCCCCTTTGACATCATGGAAAATACATAGGAACAGTCTAAAGATTAACAACCTGCTGCAGCCTGTAATCTGTAGCCTTTTCTTTTCGCTTTACTCTACACTTCCAGCAACATTACTGGGATCTCCTATTTTAATGCTATTTTTTTATCTCTCTAGTCACCTTGGGCTCACCTACTACTTATCACTGTACTTATCTGTCCCTGACTCATTCTTACAGTGTTCCTAACTATGCTTCTAATTCCAACTTCCGATCCAAGTGAAGTGCATGTGCTTGATTTCATTCTGATATTACCTCTGTTCACCTTAGTTCCTGTGAATCAGTTGACCTTGACTTCTTCTGACTAAATATATTTCTTCCTCAGCTAATACAACTGATCCGCTATCTCGTTTACTCACCTAACTTTGGTAACACTCAGGCACTTCTCAGCTTTTTGTCAAACACATCTGAATCTAATTAGTTGCAACTTCAGTGGTTGCCAGTCAAAGTGGCTCTGATTCTCCTCTTCTTCGAATCAGAACTAATGCTGATGTCCTTTCTTACAAGGGGGTACTGAAGTTGCATGTTCAGCCATGAACTCATTGAATGGCAGTGCAGGCTAGAAGGGCCGAATGGCCTACTCCTGCACCTATTTTCTATGTTTCTATGTTTCTATGGAGCTGTTAGTTTTTGGTTTTGGTGGATGGTTGGCCATGGAAGCAGCATAAAGATCAATTAGGAGCCAGCTGGCAAGGCCATATCCTTTATCCCCTAGCATCCAACTGTGACCTTGTGGCTGACTCTTAAACAGGTCAGAGACAGTGCTCTCACGCAAGATGTGCGCATCATGGATGCTCCCTGGAAAATTTGCATTTACTGCCATGATTATTTGTTTGTGGTCGACAACGAGCTGCACATTCAGGGAATGGAATCCCTCTCAGTTCCGAAACACCTCTGCATCCTATAAAGTTGCTCGCAGGGCGATGTGCATACAGTCTATTGCACCCTGGATCTTGGGGAAGTTTGCTATTCTCGAAAACCCCAAAGCCCTCTAACTCTGTGCCTCCCTGGTCATAGGGAAGTTTATAAAGTCCATCCTGCGTGCCTAAAGGGCTTCAGTCACCTGTCAAATGCAACAATGTGTGGCGTGCTGAGAGATGCAGCAAATGTCGCCAGCTAATGCCTGAAAGGAGACCAATGCATAGAATGAAAGTGCCGCAGTAACCTTAACCTCAATGGGCAGTGTGGTCCTGATGGTGCTGGTAGGCTGCAGATCTCCCTTAATTAGCTGGCATATCTCACTGATGACCTCCTTTCGGAAGCGCAGTCTTCTAGCGCATGTGTTATCGGACAGGTATGATAACATGTGAATGTATTGGGTGCAAGGTCTCCTTCTCCTCAGCAATCTGCTACCTCTTTAATTGGGAATGCTCTTCAGTGAACCTTCTCCCATTTCTATTCTGCAGCATGTGAGTGGTCATCAATACTGGTTGAGAAATTACAGGCCCTATCACTATTATTGCCCTAATCTGTCTTCAAATATTCTTAACTTGTCCTCAACAAATACAATATAAACTCGAAATTGACCACAATGTGATTAGATGATTGGCAAGGTTCTAAAACGCCCTTAAAATCACTCACATTTTACTTCAATGTTCCCATCCACTTCAAGCAGCCTTTTATTAAACTTCCTCCAATTTACAAAATGGCGTCCATACTGCCGGGTTAAGGTCAGGTGAGTGCAGCTTTTCTTGAGCGTCTTTTTGGGCGAGTGATAATTTGGGCGCAATACGAGCAAAATTTCAAAAGTAGCGCTCGGCAATAATCTGGGTGATATTTGGGCGCTAGTTTCCATTATAAATACTATTCTGGGCCTTGCACGAGTGATGATGTCAGATTTTATTTTAAAAAATAGGCCGGGTGATTCAGCTCATTCCTGTATGTCGAAAGTTGCGCCGGTGATAAATGGCCGATAATCGGGCGCTAGTTTCCATTCATCATCAAATATGTGCGATAAAACGAATCTCAACGCCTATATGGGTGCTAAATGGGCACTAAATGGGGAATACATGCCGAAAGTCTAGCCCATAGATTCACAAATCATTAAAAGTAACGCCGCTCAATAATGAGGCCATAAAAAAGGCAAAGAAAGCACCGAGGTTCAGAGAGTAGCACAGGCTATTTTCAGGATGGCAGAGTGTAACTAGTGGAGTGCTGCAAGGATCAGTGCTTGGGCTTTAGCTATTTACAATCTATATCAGTGACTTAGATGAGGGGACTGAGAGTAATATATCCAGGTTTGTTGATGATGCAAAGCTAAATGGGAAAGTAGGCTGTGAGGAGGAAATAAAGAGGCTGCAAAATGGATATAGAATGATTAAGTGATTGGGCAAGAAGGTGGCAGATGGAGTATAATGTGGGGAAGTGTGAAATTATTTACTTTGGTAGGAAGAATGGAAAAATAGAATATTTTTTAAAAGGAGAGAGTCTAGTACATGTTGGGATTCAGAGAGAGTTGCATGTCCTTGAACACAAATCACAGAAAGTTAACATGCACATACAGAAAGAAATTAGGAAGGCAACTGGTATGTTAGCCTTTATTGCAGGGGGGTTGGAGTATAAGAGTAAGGAAGTCTTGCTACAACTATATCGGGTTTGGTAAGACCACACCTTGAGTACTGCGTACAGTTTTGTTCTCCTTGCCTAAGGAAGGATATACTTGCCTTGGAGGGAGTGCAACAAAGGCTCACTAGACTGATTCCTGGGATGAGATTCCTATGAGGAGAGATGAGTAGAATGGGCCTGTACTCTCTGGAGTTTAGAAGAATGAAAGTGATCTCATTGAAACATATAAAATTCTTAGAGAGCTTGACAGAGTAGATGCTGAAAGGCTGTTTCACCTGGCTGGAGAGTCTAGAACTATGGGCCATAGTCTCTGTTACGTTCAGAATAACTCCACAAGACTGTATTGCAAGCTCAAACTGTTGTGACCTTGGTCTCTTTAATGTGACTCCAGAGTGAGAAGGAACATGGTGGATTGCCTTTTATAGCTGCTTGCTCAGGGTGCACAGGTGGCCCTTAGGTCTCCCACAGGTGTGCCCCCTGGTGGCAAGTCTTATATATTGGTGAGGTTTACATACATACATAACACCACTCCCCCCCCAAAGTCTTACGTACAAGTTATTTGAAAGTTGAGGCGATCAGACGCTCTGCGTTCCCAGGTTGATCATCTGAGCTGAAGTCCTGGCATGGGTGAGTTGATCGGATCATTGCTGCACAGCCGTGCAGCTGGTCTGATCGGACTGTCGAGCATGGTGGGTTCATCCTCGTTGTTGACAGTGAGGTCGATTGTGTTAGTGGGTCGCTGGGGGCCAGGTCCTTTCACAGTGATTCCTGGTTATCTGTAGTTCGCAGTTTGGTCTGGTCCAAATGCTTTCTGCGTTTGCACATTACATGGTTTCACAACAAACACTCCATTTTCATTACAAATACTCCATTCCCCTCTTTGGCTGATACAGTGTTAGCAGCCCATCTGGGGTCCTGAACATGCTCTACATCATTTATTCTGATGTCGCGTGGAGGAGCCGTGCGATCACGGTACATTCTCTGTTGATAGCATACGGAAGGCTCGGTTCTGAGTGATTCTGTCCGGTGACTGCGTAGCACCCGGGATAGCCGGGTCTGTAGGAAGTCTACCATGGTGCTTGGCTTTACGATTTGGACTGCCCGCTCCGGACTATTGTCGCTGACCCTAAGGTCTGAAAAGCCAAGGATGGCTGATATGACCTTGAGACTTTCAGTAGTGGCGAGAGGCCGCGTGGTCCCCGGAGATCCTGGGCCATGGTATGGAGGCCCAGGACCGCTGACTGTGTGTAGCCTCCCTGCCTTTCTTTGCAACATTGCAGGGTTGCCCCATAAGGTGCAATCTGATGGGATGAGCATTTCATCTTTGTACGGATAAGCTGCAACATCCGCCAATAGCAGGCAGTAACATGGGATCCTGGCTGGTCCAGGTCCTAAACTGGGGGGCCATTACGGTTGACCCTCGCTTTCTAGCACTTCCATAACAACGAGCAGGTCTGCGAGCTGCGCCGTTTCCACTGAGGGCATTAACGCCGTTCTCAGTGCCTGGTCCGTGGCGGATCATGTTACAGTGCTCAGACAGTGTTAGACATATTCGAAACAAAGCATTGCTAATGGTGCCTCTGCTCTCCCAAAACTGTGAGATTGGCAGCTTGTCTGACTCGAGCAAATATTGGGACACTCTTTGGTATGTCTCTTTTGCCCCGTGAACACAGGCTACTGCCTTGGTTAACTTATTGGGTACATGTACAACCGGTTGGGGCTCGCCTGCTACTTTAGCTTGCTGCACAACACGCCCGACCCCGTGTGATAACACATCACTTGCTACAAATACTTTGTTAGATACATATACAACTGGTTAGGGTTCACCCGCTACTTTGGCTTGCTGCACAACACGCCCGACCCTGTGTGATAACACATCACTTGCTACAAATACTTTGTTAGATATATATAAACGACCGGTTGGTGTTCGCCCGTTACTTTGGCTTGTTGTAAGGTACCCCGGATGCATCATTGGCCGTAGCGCTCACATGGATTACACAGTGCAAACAACTTATTGGAATGTAATGGGTTCCTGGCCTTCTCAGCGGCCGCCCATTTGCCTTTGCCCCAAGCCCAGTCGTCTTCCTTGTTGGGCAACACATGCCTCTGTTTCGTTGCGGCGACATCCTGTGGTCTGGACGCTCTCCCGTCCTGTGGTCTGGACGCACTTGCGTCCCGTGGTCTGGATGCTCTTTCTTTCCGTGGTCTGGATGCACTCTTGTCCGTGTCTGTGATGCCAACTACCACGATCTTCCTCCCCAGGGATTTTGCCTCTGGCATCGGGAAGGCACATTCGGATTGTTTCGGCTGGAGTCCCACTCTGCTTGGTCGACCTGGAGCCTCTTCCATCATCGCAAAGAGGTCGTCGGCTTTGGGTGGTGGGTACCATGCCTGTACCGCTGCTCGGTTGATCTTTACCTCCTCGTGGTAATGATGAGTGGCCTGTGCCTCGAGGATCTACAACTGGATCTGCATTTCGATGCCTGGTTCAGCTGAAGGTGGGGACTTGCTCAGCCTTTGAGCAAGGGAGGCGTCGTTCGCCGAAGAAGGTACACGGAGGTCTTCCCAGTTCCATTGAATCTTCCCCATCCACCTCCTACCAAGCAGCGTTGGCCCATCACCTGAAACAATGGTAAATCGTGCACCACTCTTATGTCCACACTACCAATAACTGATATCAGTTCCTTGGTGTAGGTGTGCAGTTTTGCCTGAATCAGGATCAGCTTGGGTCATTATACTCTGTCACCCCACAGCCTCTCGAATGCCTTATGGCTCATTATTGATTGACTCACCCACGTGTCCAATTGTATGGCAACTGGAGTGCCATTGAGTTTAACTTTTAACATTATCGGAGGGCTTTTGGTGCTGAAGATGTGTGTTCCATATACTTCCTCTTCATCCTGAGGTTGAGTTGCCTCTCCTGCTCGTTCAGCGTGATCCTCGCTGGATTGGTTGTCCTCTCCTGATTCTCCCACGTGGTGAGTCACAGGTCGTTTGCACATCCGCTGGATTGCCCCATTGTTCCACAGCCCTTCAAGCTCACATAGTGCTTGAATCGACATTGATGGGCTCTATGTCTGCCACCGCAGCGCAAACATGGTGTTAATGGATACGCATTCACACCCCAAGGCGGTCTCTGAGTCACCCTAGGTCTAGGTCTGGCCTAGGTCTGGTCATGTGGGCCCTGCCATGTACAGTTCTGCCTGCTGAAAACATTATTTTATGCACAGTACTTGCCGGTGAGCTTCGATTCTGTGAAGATATCTGTTTCGTGTTGTTGCTCATGGATATGAAAGCCTGGGCTATCGTGATGGCCTTGCTCAGATCTAGGCATTCGGCAGACAGCAGTTTGCGACAAAAGACCTTGTGGCAGATTCCAAGCACGAAAAAGTCCCGCAACTCTTCCCCCAAAGATCCTGCAAATTCGCACTGTCCCGCAAGGCGTCTTAGGTCGACGACAAAGCTCACCCCTCAGAGCGATGGTGCGAGTAAAAGTGATACCTGACCATTAAGATGCTCTCCTTCATCTTAAGGTATTCCCGAGCCAGCGTGCACAGCTCTGTGTAAGTCTTGTCCATTGGTTTGTCCGGTGCCTGCAGATCTTTGAGGAAGCCATATATCGAAGACCCACATACAGTGCGGAGAATCGCCCTGCGCTTGACCGCCGTCTCAGCCTTGTCCGGTTTGTTGGCCACGAAGTACTGGTCGAGACGCTCAACGAAGGCTTCCCAATCATCACCCTCAACAAATCTCTCAAGAATACCAACGGCAGCCATTACCACGTGAAAGTTTGTGATCCATTACTCGTCGCCAATTTGTTACGTTCAGAATAACTCCACAAGACTGTATTGCAAGCTCAAACTGTTCTGACCTTGGTCTCTTTATTCAGACTCCAGAGTGAGGAAGCAGCATGGTGGATTACCTTTTATACCTGCTTGCCCAGGGTGCACAGGTGACACTTAGGTTTCCCACAGGTGTGCCCCCTGGTGGCAAGTCTTACACATTGGTGAGACTTACATACATACATAACAGTCTCAGGATAACGAGTCAGCCATTTAGAACTAGATGAGGAGAAATTTCTTCACTCAGAAAATTGTGAATCTTTTGAATTCTCTACCTCAGAGGACTGTGGATATTCAGTTGTTGAGTTTAATTAAGACTGAGCTCAATAGATTTTTGGGCACTAAGGGAATCAAGGGATATGGGGATTGGGCAAGAAAGTGAAGTTGGTGTAGAAGTTCAGCCATGATCTTATTGAATGGCGGAGCAGGCTCGAGGGGCCATATGGAATTAAAAAGCAGAGAAGTTATGTTAAACTTGTATGGAACCTTGGGTAGATGACACTTAAAAGTACTGGTCCAAAGAACTGCACAGTTCTGGTCTCCATATTACATAGGGCCCTGGGCCCTGGTGAGACCACACCTGGAGTATTGTGTACAGTTTTGGTCTCCTTACTTAAGGAAAAATATACTTGCCATTGAGGGAGTGCAACAAAGGTTCACCAGAATGATGTTTGGGATGGGGGAATTGTCCTATGAGGAGAGATTGAGTAGACGAGGCCTATATTCTCTAGAGATCTCATTGAAACATGCAAAATTCTTACAGATGCAGGGAGTCTGAGGAGTCTAGAACTAGAGGTCACAGTCTCAGAATAAGGGGTCAGCCATTTAGGACTGAGATGAGGAGAAACTGCTTCACTCAGAGGGTGGTGAATCTTTGGAATTCCCCAGAGAGCTGTGTAGGCTCAGTCTTTGAGTATATTCAAGACAGAGATCGATAGATTATTGGATATTAAGGGAATCAAGGGATATGGGGATAGTGCAGGAAAGTGGAGTTGGTGTAGAAGATCAGCCATGATCTCATTGAATGGCAGAGTTGGCTCGAGGGACTGAATGGCCTACTCCTGCTCCTAATTCTTATGTTCTTATGTTACAAAAAGGTAATAGTGGTTATTCAGACAATCATATTTATTTACCATGCCTAAAGTTGATGTGACTTTCAGAGCTCGCACATTTTTTGTCTTCATTTTTCCCTCCCCTACCCGTTCATTTGGGCGATGATCGTAACCAAGCTTCAAGAACTGAAGCAAAGGCTATGTTGGCATCAAAATAAATATAACTTTCACACATGGATTCTATTCTGCATGAATTCAGGGAAAACACTATGGACTAGAAATGTGTTTACAACAACAACTTGTATTTATATCGCACCTTTAATGTAGTGAAGCGTACCAAGGTGCTTCACAGGAGTATTATGAGACAAAAGAAATTGACACCGAGCCATATAAGGAGAAATTAGGGCAGGTGACCAAAAACTTGGTCAAAGAGGTAGGATTTAAGAAGTGTCTTGAAGGAGGAAAGAGAGGTAGAGAGGCGGAGAGGTTTAGGCAGGGAATTCCAGAGCTTGGGGCCTAGGCAACAGAAGACATGGCCACCAATGGTTGAGCAATTATAATCAGGCATGCTCAAGAGGACAGAATTAGAGGAGCGCTGACATCTCGGGGGTTGTGAGGCTGGAGAAGATTATAGCGATAAGGAGGGGCGAGGCCATGGAGGCCATTGGGAAAGAAATGCTGAGAATTTTGAAATCGCGGCATTGCTTAACCGGGAGCCAATGTAGGTCAGCGAGCACTGGGGTGAGCGGGACCTGGTGTGAGTTAGGACATGGGCAGCTGAGTTTTGGATCACCTCTAGTTTATGCAAGGTAAAATGTGGGAGGCCAGCCAGGAGTGCGTTGGACTAGTCAAGTCTAGAGGTTGCAAAGGAATGGATGAAGGTTTCAGCAGTGGATGAGCTGAGACAGGGACAGAGATGGGTAATGCTACGGAGGTGGAAATAGGCGATCTTAGTTATGCTAGGGATATGTGGTCGAATGCTTATTTCAGAGTCAAATATGACACCGAGGTTGCGCATAGTTTGGTTCAGCCTCAGACAGAAGTTGGGTAGAGGGATGGAGTCAGTGGCTAGGGAATGGAATTTGTGATGTGGACCGAAAACAATGGCTTCAGTCTTTCCAATATTCAATTGGAGAAAATTTCTGCTCATTCCAGAACTGGATGTCGGACAAGCAGCCTGACAATTTAGAGACCAAGGAGAGGTCAAGAGAAGTGGTAGTTAGGTAGACCCGGGTGTCGTCAGCGTACATGTGGAAACTGACACTGTGTTTTTGGATGATATCGCCAAGGGGCAGTATTTAGATGAGAAATAGGAGGGGGCCAAGGATAGATCCTTGGGGGACACTAGAGGTAGCAGGAGTGGGAAGAGAAGTCATTGCAGTGCAGTCCCACCCAGCTGAATGGTGGTGGAGAGGAATTGGAGATGGATGGAGTGGTCAACTGTGTCAAAGGCTGCAGATTAGGCAATCTTATTTTTATGAATGGTTTTGTTACAGCTTTATGGGCCCAAATTTGCCCCGACGTTTAA
This sequence comes from Pristiophorus japonicus, assembly GCF_044704955.1. Taxonomy (NCBI): domain Eukaryota; kingdom Metazoa; phylum Chordata; class Chondrichthyes; family Pristiophoridae; genus Pristiophorus; species Pristiophorus japonicus. Next base: position 161,360,323 of record NC_091982.1, on the reverse strand, counting down.
AACTTACCGAGGAATTCTCCCCGCTCCTCATGACGTATTCCGGCTCGGCATAGCGCACTACATCCAGTGGAGAGCGGAGCCAGGTCCCGGCGCTGAAAACAGTGCCGGGACCTCTGCACATGCACGCTAGAGTGCGCGCGCATAGGCAGTAGCTCCTCATCCCTGAATCTCTGCAGTCTGTGTGGTAGGGGCCCGAAGCACGCCGCCCCTAGCCCTGGCCGAATGGACTCCCTAGAGAAGGAACTAGGTAAGAAGTGACTCCAGGCAGTGGGATAGAAAATCAAGCAGCAAGGGAGTGATCAGGGCAGCGAAATGGAAAATCAATCAAAGATGGAGTCATTGAAGATAACAGAGACCAGCCTACACATCAATTTAAATTTCCCAGTTGCATTTTGAAATTTTCCTGCAAATATCACAATACACGCATTCAAACAAACAACTGAATGATTTTATAACGGCCTCCGACGCACCTCCCCTGGCTGTCAGGTGGGTAGGCCTCCCGCCCCTCTCCTCTCCCCCCCTCCTTCCCCCCTCTCCGTCCCCCCACCCGCCCTCTCTCCTTCCCCCACCACCCCCCTCCCTCCTTCCCCCTTCTCCCTCCCTCCTGCCTAAGTTAGTTTGGAGTAACTTTTCGCCGGCTAAACTTGCTTAAGTGTCCAAAACAGGCGTAAGTGGCTGGTAACGCCCCCTTTTGAAAAAAACACTGAACTAAAAAGAAACTGAACTAACTCACTGAAACGGGAGCAAACTAAATGCGGAGAATTGCGATTTTTAAGATACATCAAAAAAAACTAGTTGCTCCAAAACAATAGGAGCAACTCCTGGGGAAACTTGGTCCCTATGTTTCAGTCAGTGTGAAAATAAGTCTATTTACAGCTCCTCTCTCCTCGAGACTCATCATTTTTTCTTTCCTTTCACAACTACCATTCCTTTTGTTATTTATCATTCCCTTTGTCATTTAAATCACTTCCGCCTTCCACCGTATCACAGACCTTCCAAATTGCTGCCCCCTCTCCCCCCCATCCACCCACCGCACCCCCCCCCCCACCCCGACCCCCTCCATTTTCCCCACCTCTGTGCTTGCTTAAAACCTGTTTCATTTTCCAGTTCTGACAAAAGGTCATTGACCTGAAACCTTAACTCTGCTCTTCTCTCTCCCTCGATGCTGTCTGACCTGCTGAGTATTTCCAGCAGATTTCCAACATTTGCAATATTTTGCTTTTTGGAAATGAGTTTGCTTGCATTGAGCCAAATAGTCATGTTGCCTTTGAGCTAAAAGAAATATGTGTTCTGATATGATTTAGGCCTGCTCTGATGGGTGTACTTGCATGTGTTGACCATGGCTCTCTGATCATTATTGTCTATTTACCTGTTCCATGTTCGACACTGATTTAACCGGAATCTCAGAGGATTCCTGTGGTACTGCTCGAGCGCCTGGCTTAAAAAACAGAAGTAAATAATATTTTAGTATCTGAAATAAATATGCTCCTCCTGTCTAGAATTATGTTCCAGGTAAAATCAGGACATGCCCTTTCACTCATAGCAATCTCATTATTCCTTTGAATGATTGTTTGTTACCAGTAGTGCACGTACCAAATGCTGTATCCTTACATATTCCTTTTAGTAATACAATTAGGGGAGAGGTGGCACTGTGGAAGTCAATCCCTGGCTGCCAAGTCTACAGCCTCAGATCTCTAGGGTCCTCTTCTGAAAAGAAGGATGTTGGATGAGCATCGTATGAAGACACTGAGTTACGATTATGAGGATCTGAGACAAGTGGCAGGGATCTGAGCAGATTCCAATGCCACCCTTGGCGTCAATATCCAAGAGAGACTGGTTGCACCAGGAATGTCTGCATCTGTCCCTCCTGACAGAGAGACCCCCAGACCAGTCAATGCACCCAACAAGGTCTGCATCTGTCCCCACTTACAGAGAGGCCCCCAGACCAGCCAATACACCCAACAAGGTCTGCACCTGTCCTCACTTACAGAGAGGCCCCCAGACCAGTCAATACACCAACAAGGTCTGCATCTGTCCCCCTTTACAGAGAGGCCCCCAGACCAGTCAATACACCCAACAAGGTCTGCATCTGTCCCCCTGACAGAAAGGCCCCAGATCAAGGATGCTTTGACCACTGGCCTTTACACCTTGTAGGGGGGGGGGAGGGGTTTTGGAGGGTGGGGGCCAAGGTAGAACAAATGATGGCAACAGACTTCGGAGAGACTCTGAGCATCATTGCTCAGGGTTTGCAGGATCTAGCCGATAATATCAGGTCTTCTACTGATCTTTGATCAGTCAGATCGACTAAAGAAGCTGGGATTGTTCTCCTTCGAGCAAGGAAGGTTAAGTTGAAATTTAATGGAGGTGTTCATAATTATGAAGAGGTTTGACAGAGTAAATGAGGAGAAACAGGTTCCACTGGCAGAAGGATCGGTAACCAAACGGCACAGATTTAAGATAAATGGGTAAAGAAGCAGAGGAGAGATGAGGATTTTTTTTTTACACAGCGAGTCGTTATGGTCTGAAAGATTGGCCCAGAAGTAGTTTCAATAATAACTGTCAAAAGCGAATTGGATAAATACTTGAAAGAGCTAAATTTGCAGGGCTATGGGGAAAGAGCAGGTAAGTGGGACTATTTGGATAGCTCCTTCAAAGGGATGGCACAGGCACGATGAACCAAATACCCTCCTTCTGTGCTGTATAATTCGATAAATCTATCAAGATCCAGGACCCAACAGAAGTGGGATGGTTCCCCAGTGCTCCCATACACCAGACACTTACTTACACTGTTACCATTCCCCAGGATCCGCCTCCTGTGTTACCAAAACCCATGAGAATGCCATCATTGCTGCTAACCTCTAGTTTCCCTCCCCATGGCTGCTGAACCTCCCAAGCTGTCCCCTGCTACCAAACACAGGATATGAACATTATTTGTCACAACGCCTCACACAAAGGCTATTGTGGTAGTCACATTTGAAACCTGATCGACAATTGTAGCCTGAACACAACGGTTACTAGTTGGTTTCTGACATATTGGATGAAGTCAATTTTAAAAACAACACCATTTTACTTGTCTTGAGTTTATGATTTCAACATTATGTTCAGATATCAATGGAAAATATTTAACCAGAGTGACTTCCCATTGACCCTTCATATTCTGGCGAGGTTAGTGGCATCAGTGAGCGCAACCTGAACGTAAGCTTTCAGCATTGCCGGCCCATGATGTTTATATATCGACCAACAGAACTTCCATGGGGTTGTTCATGGTCAATCAAAGCATACACTTTTATAATAACAGGGGTGTTATGCACATAACACATAATGTATTGTGAGGATGGCTGAACGAACCAACTGCATGATATTCTGAAACTTTCACCTACTGTTTTGGAGCTTGAATTCCACAATTTTATCTATTTTTCAGTGAAATCTGTAAATCAGTGGCCCTTTACCTACTCAATGATATACTCCGTTACCCCAATTTTTCTCACATCTTAAGTACAGAAAGGTAATAGGTAAAATGTAAGTGGTTGAAGGCAGCTATCTGACACCACTGAGGAATATGTTGTGAAGGTTAACAGCAGTGTGGGAGGGAGTTACTGGACTTTTTTTGCACTGAGATGATGGAGGCGCATGGCGGGGAGGGGGGCGGCAGGGGGAGAGAACTGGGTGGGGGGGTGTGATGGCATGGTTTTGCAACATGAGGGTTGCTGGCATTTAGCAGCATGTGATACAGGGTTTGGAGGTCCTGGGGTTTGTCAATATGGGAATTGGCCGTGTAGCACTTCACTGGAGCTTTAGCTGTACAGGGCCAGGAGCTGCTCCTGGTATTTGGTAGCCCTGAAATAGGTGGGATTTGACAGTAGTGTGGCGGAATGTTCTGGTAGCTCTGGGGTGTGAGTCCAATGGTATGACAGCACTATACCAGCACTACCAATGTTGTTCTGTACTGTCAAATGGTTGTTTTAGGTGGTCGCCAGGGACACCTGAATATCGCCCAACCCAATATTGAATCAGCCAAATTTCAAGCACCTTTGGGGCACAGGATGTAGCCCCGTAAAATTACACATGTTTGCCTTTTATTTCTGGAAAAGATCAGTTGCGACAAGGTCCAATTTCTACTCCTGTCACTCTTATCTCTCCTTTCGCTTCTTTAACTTTTTTTTCAGCAACAACAAATGGTTCTATCTGATACTGTGGTTCTGATACTTTGCATATTATATAGGTAATCGAATATGCTAGCTGGAAGTTTGCAGGTGGTTGGTGATGTTGAGCTCAAGAAAACATCTAGGTCCAGAATTTGCGGTCAGCGGTGTAGCAATGGTGATCACCACTGACCTCGAACAAAGCTGCCCACAAAGATATCACGATCTCTGTGGCAACAACTTTACCTTTCTCCATGTTAATTTGGTTGTAGCACTGTCTACAGAAAATCTCCAGCGTACAGCAGCAATGATGTCAACAAGCTGTCTAAGCAACCAATCACATAAAAGAACTTTCACAGACAGCAAAACAGGAAACAAAAAGCAGCTTTTATCATTCACTTTTTAAAACATTTAAAGATAGCAGAATAAAGATTGGGACATAGACCTGGGGTTAAGGTAAAAGCTTAAATAACAAACTTTAAAAACAAAATTAATTATTTAAATTTAAAAAATCTAATAATTCTTATCATACTGGAGAAATTTGTCATTACACAAATATAAAATTTGTTTTTCAGGGCCAGAACGTTTTTTTAGCAGTCAATATGTCGTTAAAAACCCAGTTATCACTATTCCAACAAGGCTTCACTTTTTATGAGGTTTTTAACAGCAATATTAGAGCGGAAATGGGAAAGTCTTCAGCACTTCAAGTTATTTCACTGATTGCTGGCTATGGGTATTTCGACAGCGCAACCTGTGACAGAGCAGGGAATGACTGACTGCAACTTCAGGATTTCTGCGATTATCTGCGTATGCGCTAAATCTGAAGTTACAGTCAGTTTCAGAGGGGCAATTATGGTGAATGCTGACAGTTTCTTTTTGTAAATTCATTCCTGGGATGTGTGCATCGCTGGCAAGGCCGGCATTTATTGTCCATCCTTAATAGCCCTTGAGAGGGTGGTGGTGAGACACCTTCTTGAACTGCTTCAGTCCGTGTGTTTAAGGTACTCCCACAGTGCTGCTAGGAAGAAAGTTCCAGGAATTTGACCCAGCGACGACGAAGGAACGGTGATATGTTGCCAAGTCAGGATGGTGTGTGACTTGGAGGTGATGGTGTTCCCATAAGCCTGCTGCCCTTTTCCTTCTAGGTAGTCGAGGTCGCAGGTTTGGGAAGTGCTGAAACTTTAGCGAGTTATTGCCATGCATCTTGTAGATAGTACACACTGCAGCAATGGTGCGCTGGTGGTGGAGGGAGTGACTGTTTAAGCTGATAAATGGGCTACTTCATCCTGAATGATGTCGATCTTCTTGAGTGTTGTTGGAGCTGCACTCATCCAGGCAAGTGGAGAGTATTCCATCACACTCCTGACTGGTACCTTGTAGATGGTGGAAAGGCTTTGGGGAGTCAAGAAATGAGACACGTGCTACAGAATACCCAGCCTCTGACCTGCTCTTGTGGTCACAGTATTAATGTGGCTGGTCCAGTTAAGTTTCTGGTCAATAGTGACTCCCAGAATGTGGGAGATTTGACGATGTTAATGCCATTGAATTTCAAGGGGCGGTAATTATATGCTCTCTTGTTGGAGATAGCCATTGCCTGGCACTTGTGTTCTACTTATCTGCCCAAGCTTGAATGTCATCCAGGCTTTGCTGCATGCAGGCATCGACTGCGTCATTATCTGAGGAGTTGTGAATGGCACTGAACACTGTGCAATCATCAGCGAACATCCTCACTTCTGACCTTATGATAGAGGGAAGGTCATTGATGAAGCAGCTAAAGATGGTTGGGCCTAGGGCACTGCCCTGAGGAACTCCTGCAGTGATGCCCTAGGGCTGAAATGATTGACCTTCAGCACCACAACCATCTTCCTTTGTGCAAGGTATGACTCCAGCCAGTGGACTATTTCTCCCCTGATTCCCATTGACTTCAGTTTTACTGGGGCTCCTTGATGCCACACTCGGTCAAATGCTGCTTTGATGTCAAGGGCAGTCACTCTCACCTCACCTCTGGAATTCAGCTCTTTTGCCCATATTTGGATCAAGACTGTAATGAGGTCTGAAGCTGAGCGGTCCTGGCGGAACCCAAACTAGGCATTGGGGAGCAGGTTATTGGTGAGTACGTGCCATTTGATTGCACTGTCAACATACCTTGCATTATTTTGCTGATGATTGAGAGTAGACTGATGGGGTGGTAATTGTTGGATTGGATTGGTCCGCTTTTTGTGGACAGGATATATCTGAGCAGTTTTCCACATTGTCGGATAGATGCCAGTGTTGTAGCTGTACTGGAACAGCTTGGCTAGAGGCGCAGCTAGTTATCAAGCACAAGTTTTCAGCAGGACAACCAGGATGTTGTCGGATTACACACTCCTCATTCAAGCAGGGTTGGTCACCTGGCTTGTTGGTAATGGTAGAGTAAGGGATATGCCAGGGGGTTCTTGATTGTGGTGGCATACAAATCTGCTCAGTGCTTCTTCCAAATCATGTTCAACGTGGAGGAGTACTGATTCATCAGTTGAGGGAAGGCGGTAGGTGGCAATCAGCAGGAGGGTTCCTTGCGCATGTTTGACCTGATACGATGAGACTTCATGGATTCTGGAGTCAATGTTCAGGACTTCCAGGACCATTCCCTCCCAACTGTGCCGCCACCTTTCGTGGGTCTGTCCTACCGATAGGACAGCCAATACCCAGGGATTACACACATGGAGGAGTGTGTAATCCGACAACATCCTGGTTGTCCTGCTGAAAACTTGTGCTTGATAACTAGCTGTGCCTCTAGCCAAGCTGTTCCAGTACAGCTACAACACTGGCACCTAACCGACAATGTGGAAAACTGCTCAGATATATCCTGTCCACAAAAAGCAGGACCAATCCAATCCAACAATTACCACCCCATCAGTCTACTCTCAATCATCAGCAAAGTGATGATGGACAAGTCTAGGTCATTGGCTGAAAGGTATGATTCTGTGAGTATGATTATGTCAGGCTGTTGCTTGACTAGTCTGTGGGACAGCTCTCCCAATTTTGGCACACGTCTCGAGATGTCAGTGAGAGGACTTTTCAGGGTCGACTGGGTGTGCCTTTGTCATGTCCGAAGCCTGAGCCGAGCTCGATGCCGTTTGGTCAGTCCGGTTTTATTCTTCTTATTGTTTCTTGTAGTGGTTTGAAACAACTGAGTAGCTTACTAGGCTATTTCAGAGGGCAGTTAAGACTCAACCACATTAGTTAGGGTCTGGATTCACATATAGGCCAGACCAAACAAGAACGGCAGATTTCTTCCCTAAAGGACAGTAGTGAACCAGATGAGTTTTTGTGACATTCCGATAGTTTCATGGTCACCATTACTGAGAGTAGCTTTTTATTCCAGGTTTATTTAATTAACTAAATTTACATTCCCCAGCTGCCGTGGTGGGATGTGAACTCAAATCGGCAGATTGTTAGTCCTGGCCTCTGGATTACTAGTCGAGTAAAATAAACACTATGCTACCATTCTCATTTCGGTGTCATTGCCGCCGCAAAATCCGGATCCATATGTAAAAACCCAGAAACCGAGCAGCTACTTCAAGGAGGTGGTAACTCTACGGTATGCATTATTAATAGAATTCTTATCCATACATCAGTAGACATCGTGGAGTAACACTGGGCTGTACTGACCATGAAAGCTTTCAGTAATATCACTGGTCTGTACTGATCAACTGATCTCAGCCAGTAAAACCAGATCTATATCTATATCTATCTATCTTGAAATCATGCTTAACTGTGCTACCCTGTACTGGTTACACTCACAATTCAAGTTCGCTTAAGATCACTGTCTGCTTTAGTGAGATATAATAAGGTCTTAACCCTAGTGTGAGCCATTGCTGTCTGGAATGGAGATGCAAGTGGAGAAAATGGAAGGAGACAAAACAAATGTTTGTCTGAATTTGTCTTCCAAAGATTCTCGCTGAAGGTTTTATTATCATAATAATTCACCCAGCTCATTAACATCCTTTAGGGAAGAGAACCAACAATCCCTACTTGGTTTAGCCTTCATGTGATTCCAGTCGTTAACTCTTAATGCCCACAGGGCAACTGGAATAATAAATGCTGCCTTATCAGCATCAACCACCTCCCAAACATGACATGACTATCCAAATGCTTCATTTCTTTCCTCTTTCCCTTCAGTATGTATGGCCTATTCTGTAGCTGGCTACATTGAAAAGTATTGAATAATGCCTGTGAGGGTGAGCAAAAGACTTTTATGTGTTAAGCTGAAAAGAACAAGCTAGCATGACAAGAGAGAAACATAGAAACATAGAAACATAGAAATTTACAGCGCAGAAGGAGGCCATTTCGGCCCATCATGTCTGTGTCGGTCGACAAAGAGCCGCACGGCCCTTGGTCAGCAGCCCTGAAGGTTACATATAAACCTATGAACAATGGCAGAAAGGCAAAGAGCACTCAGCCCAACCAGTCCGCCTCACACAACTGCGACACCCCTTATACTGAAACATTCCACCCAAACTGGAGCCAAGTGATCTCCTGGGAGAGGCAAAAACCAGATAAAAACCCGGGTTAATTTAGGGAGAAAAAATCTGGGAAAATTCCTCTCCGACTCATCCAGCTGATCGAAACTGGCCATATTCGATTCCCTGCAGTACTTACCATTAATACTGCGTCGGCCAACAAAAGGTCATCCTTTTGTTGGCCGACACAGTATTAATGATAAGAGAGTGTAAAATACTTGGGAGTGACACTGTCCGCAGTGATGGTCGCTTGATGGATGATAAGGCAGACATAGTTACAATGGGCTGAAACAAGGAAGATGTTGGGTAGTTAAAATGAGCAAATGTTATGTTTATGAATGGTTTTAGCAGAGCTATATGTGCTGTGATAACATTTGGACTTTATCTGACAGGTGTACTTCCATGTGTTGACTTTGGCTCTCTGATTATTATCGTCTGCCTTTACCTGTCTTCTAGATGGTCGCTTCCTCTGTACTGGCTCATCTGGGATCAGATTATATGTGTCCATGGATCTACGTTGTGCTTTTTCAGAGCCCTGCTTAAAAGCAAAAACAAGAAAGAAAGACTTGCATTTATAGAGTGCCTTTCACGACCACCAGACGTTTCAAAGTGCTTTACAGCCAATTAAGTACTTTTGGAATGTAGTCACTGTTGTAATATGGGAACCGTGGCAGCCAAATTGCGCACAGCAAACTCCCACTAACAGCAAGGTGATAATGACCAGATAATCTGTTTTTGTTATATTGATTGATGGATAAATATTGGCCAGGACACCGGGGATAACTCGTCTGCTCTTCTTCGAAATAGAGCCATGGGATATTTTACATCCACCTGAGCGGGCAGACAAGGCCTCAGTTTAACATCTCATCTGAAAGACGGCACACCTCTGACAGTGCAGCACTCCCTCAGCACGGCACTGGAGTGTCAGCCTAGATTTATATGCTCAGGTTCCTGGAGTGGGACTTGCACACAAAAAGCAAAAGCTATTTTGCTGTAGTTGACTCCATTGAAAAGTATCGACTAATGCCTGTGGGGTTGAGAGAAGGACTTTTGTGTGTTAAGGTGACCAGAACAAGTTAGCATCGACAACTAGGAATGGACAATAAATGTGAAATAAATATGGTTTGACTGCACTTGTACTGGGAATCCCATTGTTTAGCTGCATCGACAGGTGGTTCTGTTTTAGGTGGCCGTCAGGGTCACCATGGCAAATTGGATTCAATAAATCTGCTCACTGTGGGCTGATACCAGAAAAAAATTATCATGAGTGTAGAAATTCCGTACCGTCCCGGGGAGGCCAGAATTTCAGGGCCATTATCATCTATTATTATTATATTCTTATATTATTATAATATTATTAGCACCTGTGAAGAGACTCTTGGTTACTAGTTTGATGAGAAAGACCAGAGCTAATAAATCGTAAACGCAAGCAATTCTTCATTTTAGGAAACATCATCATAACTTGAGAGAAAGAAAACAGATCTACAGACAACTGAAGGCCGAAGTCCAACAAAAAACTCTTGACCTAAAGAACAGATGGTGGGTGGAAAGAGCACAGGAGTTCCAGCAACAAGCTGACAATCATGACATGCATGGATTTTTTAGCGCTGTCAAGACCACCTCCGGCCCAAGCACTCAAAAATCCTACCCCACTGAGGGCCAAGAACGGAGAGAAACATAGAAACAAAGAAACATAGAAAATTGGTGCAGTAGTAGGTCATTCGGCCCTTCGAGCCTGCACCACCATTCAATAAGATCATGGCTGATCATTCACCTCATTATCCCTTTCCTGCTTTCTCTCCATACCCCTTGATCCCTTTAGCCATAAGGGCCATATCTAAATCCCTCTTGAATATATCCAATGAACTGGCATCAACAACTCTTTGCGGTCGAGAATTCCACGGGTTAACAACTCTCTAAGTGAAGAATTTTCTCTTCATCTCAGTCCTAAAAGGCTTACCCCTTATCCTTAGACTGTGTCCCCTGGTTCTGGACTTCCCCAACATCGGGAACATTCTTCCTGCATCTAACCTGTCCAATCCCATCAGAATTTTATATGTTTCTATGAGATCTCCTCTCATCCTTCTAAACTCCAGTGAATAAAGGCCCAGTCGATCCAGTCTCTCCTCATTTGTCAGTCCAGCCATCCCGGGAATCAGTATGGTGAACCTTCGCTGCACTCCCTCAATAGCAAGAACGTCCTTCCTCAGATTATGAGACCAAAACTGAACACAATATTTCAGGTGAGGCCTCACCAAGGCCCTGTACAACTGCAGTAAGACATCTCTGATCCTATACTCAAAACCCCTAGCTATGAAGGCCAACATACCATTTGCCTTCTTCATCGCTTGCTGTACCTGCATACCAACTTTCAATGACTGATGTACCATGACACAGAAGTGCTCATCAAGGACAGAGAGGCGCTCATCAAGGACAGAGAGGCAGTCAGTGCCTGCTGGAAGGAGCATTTTGAAGATCTCCTTAACCAAGACTCTGTCTTTGATGTGAGTGTCCATGACTCCATCCCACAGCATGCTATGCACCACTATTTTGGCACAATCCCTGCCCAGCATGAGGTTGAAAAGACCAGTCGACAACTGAAAAACAACAAGGCCTCAGGAGCAGTTGGAATTCCCGCCGAAGAACTAAAGCATGGCGGAAAAGTATTCTTGGTGCGAATACATGACCTTATCTCTCTTATCTCGAAGGAGGAGAGCATGCCAGGTGATTTAAGAGACAACGTAATCGTGACCATCTTCAAAAAAGGAGACAAGATCGATTGCGATAATTACAGAAGAGTTTCACTGCTGTCTGCCACAGGGAATATTATCACAAGAATCTTCTTCAATTGTCTCCTCCCAGTGGCTGAAGAGCATCTCCCCGAGTCGCAATTCAGATTCCGCCCATTAAGAGGCACAATAGACATGATTTTTCCCGCCTGACAAATTCAAGAAAAATGTAGGGAGCAGCATCAACCTCTATACATGGCCTTTTTTGATCTCACAAAGGTCTTCGACATTGTCAACTGAGAGGGATTATGGAGTGTCCTTCTCAAATTCATCTGTCCACAAAAATTTGTCTCCATTCTTCGCCTGCTTCATGATGACATGCAGGCCGTGATCCTTACCAACGGATCCATCACAGACCCAATACACTTGTAGACCAGGGTCACGTATTTAAGGAGGATATACTTGCATTGGAGGCAGTTCAGAGAAGGTTCACTCGGTTGATTCCGGAGATGAAGGGGTTGACTTATGAAGGTAGGTTGGGGCTATACACATTGAAGTTCAGAAGAATGAGAGGTGATCATATCAAAACATATAAGATAATGAGGGGGCTCGATAAGGTGGATGCAGAAAGAATATTTCCTCTCATAGGGTGAACAAAAACTAGGGGACACAGTCTAAGAATAAGGGGATGCCCATTTAAAACTGAGATGAGGAGAAATTTCTTCTCTGAGAGGGTTGTAAATCTATGGAATTCTCTGCCCCAGAGAGCTGTGGAGGCTGAGTCATTGAACATGCTTAAGACGGAGATAGACAAATTTTTGAGCAATAAGGGAGTAAAGAGTTATGGGGAGCGGGCAGGGAAGTGGAGTTGAGTGCATATCAGATCAGCCATGATCTTATTGAATGGCGGAGCAGGCTCGATGGGCCGAATGGCCTACTCCTGCACCTAATTCTTATGTTCTTCTGTTCTTATGTAAGTAAGACTGTGTCATCGCACCAACGCTCTTCTCAATCTTTTGCGCTGCAATACTTCATCTCACCTTTAACAAGCTACCTGCTGGACTGGAGCTAATCTACAGGACGAACAGGAAATTGTTCAATCTCTGTTTGGTCCCGTGCAGAACCAAGGTTGTTCCAACGTCTGCCATTGAATTACAGTATGCAGACTATGATTGCATTTGTGCACATTCGGAGGTCGAACTCCAAACCACCGTTGACACCCACTGAAGCGTACGAGAGACTGGGCCTTACATTAAACATCCGTAAGACAAAGGGTCTCTACCAAACTGCCCCGCCACACAATACTGCTCCCCGATTATCAAGATCCATCACGAGACCTTGGACAATGTGGACCACTTTCCATATAAAGGGAGCTTTCTATCAGCGAGGGCAGACATCGCTGATAAAATCCAACACCACTTTCAGTGTGCCAGTGCAGCCTTCGTTCGCCTGACGAAAAGAGTGTTTGAAGACCAAGATCTCAAACCCAGCACCAACTCATGGTCTACAGAGCTGTAGTGATACCCGCCCTCCTATATGCTTCAGACATGGACTATGTAGAGTAGGTGCCTCAAAGCACTAGAGAAGTACCACCAATGCTGCCTCCGCAAAATCCTTCAAATCCATTGGCAGGATAGGTGCACCAATGTCAGTGTTCACTCTCAGGCCAACATCCCCAGCATCGAGGCTTTGATCATGCTCACTCAGCTCCGATGGACAGTCCAGATTGTCCACATTATTAATACAAGACTCCCAAAACAAGCGCTCTACTCCAAGCTCCGTCACGGCAAGTGCGCCCAGGAGGGCAGAGAAAATGCTTTAAGGACACCCTCAAAGCCTCCTTGAAAAAATGTAACATCCCCATCGGCTTTTGGGAATCCCTGGCCCAAGACGGCTCAAAGTGGAGGAGGAGCATTCGAGAAGGCGCCGAACGCTTCGAGTCTTTTTGTCGGGAATATGCTGGAAGCCAAGTACAAACAGCAGAATGAGTGTATGACAAATCAAGCATCCCACACACCCATTCCTTCAAACACCACCTGCACCATCTGTGACAGAGTCTGTAGATCCCACAAAGGACTCATTAGTCACGTTAGAACTCATATTAGTATGGAAGCAAGTCATCCTCGACTCTGGTGTTTACCTGATTTTCAGATGATTGTGTGCTCAGTACTGGTTCAACTGAGATCTCATTTTCTCTGTCAGAGTATTCGTGTTGTACTTTTTCAGAGCCCTGCTTAAAAAATGAAATCAGAAGCTTTTTTTAGCATTTGAAATAAATATGGTTTGTCCACACTGTACTGGGATCCCAACATTTAGCTGCACTGACGGGTAGTTGTGACTTAGGTAGCAGCCAGGGTCACCTGAATATCCCCCGACCCAGTACAGAGTCGAACATATTTCAGGCATCATTGGGGCACAGGACATTTTGCCCCATAGTTTCATCTGAAAAACGGTTGAAACAAGGTCAAATTGCTGCCCATATCACTCTTACCTTTCCAATTGCTTCTTTATTTATTTTTCAAAGGCAACAACGGGTTGTATCTGGTGCTGTGGCCCTGACACCTTGGGGGGAAAATTGAGGTCATTTGCGCTTCCCATTAGTGCCCCAGATCGCGCGGCACCCCCGTTCCCCAGTGGTCCAGGTAGGACCCTTTTTTCCTGCAGAGCATGCAGCTTGGGCCCTTCCCTTTAATTCAGGGAAGAGCCCGTCCTACACGGCAGAGCTACGCGGCACAGTGCATAGTGCTACTGAGCCGTGTGCCCTGCTCCCGAGCTACACGCCCCGCTCCCTGTGCCCCGCTCCCGAGCAATGCACCTTACTCCTGAGCCCTGCACCTTACTCCCGAGCCCTGCAACCCGCTCCCGAGCCCTGCACCCCACTCCCGAGCCCTGCACCATACTCCCGAGCCCTGCACCCCGCTCCCGAGCCCTGCACCCCGCTCCCGAGCCCTGCACCCCACTCCCGAGCCCTGCACCTTACTCCCGAGCCCTGCACCTTACTCCCGAGCCCTGCACCTTACTCCCGAGCCCTGCGCCCCACTCCCGAGCCCTGCGCCCCGCTCCCGAGCCCTGCGCCCCACTCCCGAGCCCTGCACCCCACTCCCGAGCCCTGCACCTTACTCCCGAGCCCTGTGCCCCGCTCCCGAGCCCTGTGCCCCGCTCCCGAGCTCTGCACCCCACTCCCGAGCCCTGTGCCCCACTCCCGAGCCCTGCACCTTACTCCTGAGCCCTGCACCTTACTCCCGAGCCCTGCACCTTACTCCCGAGCCCTGCGCCCCACTCCCGAGCCCTGCACCTTACTCCTGAGCCCTGCACCTTACTCCCGAGCCTTGCACCCCTCTCCCGACCCAGAAATTTAGCGCTCCACTTCATTTCGGCACGGTAACACCAATTTATCATGAGAGGTGAGCCTTCTGCGTCGGGCGCAAAGTCTCGCACCTCTCGAGTGTTGCCGACCTCAAATGGGCTGCACCCATATTTCTAGGCCTTTGCATATTGTGTAGGTAATGGCGCACAATAGCTGGATGTTTTCTGGTGGTTGGTGATGCTGAGCTAAAGAAGACATCCAATGTAAAAACCCTGAAACCTTGCAGCCACGACTTCAAGAAGGCAGGGACTCTCTGCTAAGCAATATAATAGAGTTAATATTCATACATCGATAGACATCATGGAGGGACACTGGGCTGTACTGACCATGAAATTCTCCGGTCAAATCACTGGTCAGCTGATCTCAGCCAGTATATCTAAAGCTATATAATCTGTATCTTTTTTTGTATCTATATATCTCAATCTATCAACAGCCCGCTGGACCTGGGTGTCTCCCACGAGGGGTTTCCTCTGGCATTGACATTATACCTGTGGAATCCGGTGTCATTTATCATTCTACTTTAGCACACATGACACATTGGCTCCGATCGCAACTAGTCGACTCAACATTATTATCTCTCTTCACATCTTCACATTTTGCACATACACTTTCTTGTGTATCAGTATCTCTATACAGGGTTACATTTATCACATTAGCATTTCTGGCATCACTATTCAACGGTACAAACTTGTTATTTATATCACTTTTAGAAGCATTCATTACATTTTTCCCATTAGTTTTTCCGGCATCACTATTTAACATTACATTTGTATACCTGCATTCATTTATTGCACTTTTAACTTTAATATCACTGGCATCGCTGTGTCTAGAGTGGAACTGTCCCTTTAATTGTCTTGGGTTGCCGGTCTCCTTTAAGAGGGCCTTGTAATCTTAACCCCAATCTGGTTTGCCGCTCGGTACCACGTGTTGCTCCTTCAACGCTGCCCCTTGTGGTCCGATTGCGGCTATCTTGATTCCAGGTTCTTCGCCTCGTAGTGTGGGCACCATCTTCTCTCTCTCCGCGAGGTAGGCTGCAGTGATCCTTTCTCCTCAGGTTCTGCCATGGACGCCAGGAACCTACTTTCTACACCGATCTTCTTCCCTCGGAGTAATGCCCGGAAGGTGAGGTCTGGTCGTTCAGGTTGGATCATCTTGCCGCGGTGTTGTGCAGTCTGTGTTGTCGCCACGCAGTCGAGTTGAACGGTAGGATTTCTAGGTGCTGCGATGGATCCAAGTTTGGGGCCTTGTGGGATGTCGATCACCGGGGCTCGGAGGCCATCGTCGCTATGACCGATTTGGACTTGCTTCATCCAACTTGTTCCCAGCAGCGTTGGACCATCACTGGCAACGATCCACAAGGGGAACTTGTACATCGCGCCGCCATGGGATACCTGGACCTCCACGCTGCCAGCGACTGGGATGGTGCCTTTTGCATAGTTGATCAGCTTTGCCTGGATTGGGGTCAGTGTTCGTCGTTCGGCGGGATTGTCCCAGAATTTTTCAAAGGCCGTCTGATTCATGAACGACTGGCTCGCCCCGATGTCGATCTCCATCGCGACTGGAACCCCATTGATTTCCACTTCCATTTTCCAAGGGGAACTCTCGGTGGAGCAGGTATATATTCCGTACTCCTCTTCCAGGGGCTGAGCAGCTTCATCTTCATCAGTGTCGGAGCCCAGGTGGTCGGCCAACTCTTCAGCATCTCGGTGAGTAAAATTTTTTCTACACATTCGCTGAAGGTGACCTTTATTGTTGCAGCGTTTGCAGGTATAGTCTTTGTATCAGCACTGGTGGGCCCTGTGGTTTCCTCCACAGCGCCAGCACGGGGCTAGCCGGTTGGCCCCATGTGGCGGACTCAGGGTTGCGGGACTCGGGGCAGCATTTTTGCCTCTGAAAGTCGCCATTCTGTTCACTGTGCTCGTTGGGTTAGAGTCCTGGGTGCGGGTCATCATCCCTTTGGAGTCGCAGACCGAAATCATGAAAGCCTGGCTCACTTTGATTGCCTTCTGCAGGGTGACCATAGTGTCCACAGAGAGCGACTTATGGAGGAGGCCCTTGTGGCCGATTCCAATAACGAAGATGTCCCTTAGTGCTTCGGTGAGGTGGTCGCCAAAATCACACAGTGCAGCCAATCTTCTCAGTTCTGCAGCATATTTAGCAATTTCTTGGCCTTCGGGCCGCCGGTGAGTGTAAAACCAGTGCCTGTCTGTGAGAATACTCTCTTTGGGTTTAAGTTGTTCTTGTATTAAAGTTACGAGCTCCGCATAGCTCTTGGTTGTCGTCTTCGCTGGGGCTAGCAGGTCCCTGACAAGGCCATGGGTAGTGGGCCCACAACTGCTGAGCAGGATGCCCCTGCGCTTGTACGCCAGCGAGATCGGTGAGTCTCCAGCCAGGTCGTTCGTGATGAACAAAATGTTCTAACCTTTCCACAAAGGCATTCCAATCTTCCCCGATGTTGTGTATCTGTAAAGCATGCATTCCCATGTTCCGCCACCAGGGAGCGCATCCCCTGAAGTCCCAAGGGTTCCCAGCATCCCTTGGGAGCACTGTATATAAGCCGGCCCCTAAGGCCTGTTCCCTCACTCTTAATAAAGACTGAGGTCACTGTTACTTTAACCTCCCTGTCTGCAGTCTCATCTGTGTTAGCAACACAATAACTGGCGACGAGTATATGAATCCAACGCAAAGATGCAGCAAACTGTGGGCATCCTGGAGAAGTTCTCGGAGGGTGAGGACTGGGAAGCCTATGTCGAACGGCTAGACCAGTACTTTGTAGCCAACGAGCTGGACGGAGAAGGAAGCGCTGCAAAAAGGAGAGTGGTCCTCCTCATGGTCTGCGGGGCATCGACCTACAGCCTCATGAAGAATCTTCTGGCTCTGGTGTAACCCACAGATAAGTTGTATGAGGAGCTGTGTACACAGCTTCGGGAGCATCTTAACCCGAGGGAGAGCGTGCTGATGGCAGGGTATCGGTTCTACACGTGCCAGCGATTTGAAGGTCAGGAAGTGTCAAGCTACGTCGCTGAGCTAAGGCAGGACAATGTGAGTTTGATGGCTGCCTGGAGCAGATGCTCAGAGACTTTTTTGTACTGGGACGAGACCGTCCTATGAAAACTTTTCACTGTAGAGACACCGACTCTCAATAAGGCTATTCCGATAGCACCGGCATTTATGTCCACCAGTGATAACACCAAACAAATCTCTCAGCACTCAAGTGCTCGCAATGTTCAGAAATTAACTGGAACTGTGTTCGCGAGCAGAAATGTACAGGGCAGAAACCACAAGTCTGCAATTGCCAGCAGGCCTCAGGTGACCCAGATGACTCAGAGTCCGTAACAAAAGATGAATGCAAGGCAATTCACACCTTGTTGGCATTGTGGAGTCTTCCATTCAGCCCGTTCATACCGCTTCAAAGGGTATGTTTGCAAGAGCTGTAGAAAAATGGGGCACTTCCAACGAGCTTGAAAACGAGCTGCAAGCTCTGCAAAACCTGCTAACCACCATGTGGCAGAGGAAGATCGGTCCATGGTGGATCAAAGCAATTTTGAGCCTCAGAGAGAGGAGGCAGATGCTGAAGTACATGGGGTGCACACATTTTCGACGAAATGACCACCGATAATGCTAAATTTAAAATTGAATGGATTACACGTAGCCATAGAACTGGACACTGGCACTAACCAATCCATCAAGAGTGAAAAGATGTTTGAGAGACTGTGGAGCAACAAGGCACTCAAACCAGCCCTGAGCCCCATCCACACGAAACTGAGAACGTACACCAAAGAGCTCATCACTGTCCTGGGCAGCGCTATGGTCTAGGTCACCTACGAGGGCACAGTGCATGAACTGGCACTCTGGATTGTCCCGGGCGATGACCCCACACTGCTTGGAAGGAGCTGGCTGGGCAAAATCCGCTGCAACTGGGATGACATTCGAGCGCTATCACATGTCGATGAGGCCTCATCTACCTAGGTTCTGAACAAATTTCCTTCCCTTTTTGAGCCAGGCATTGGAAACTTTTCCGGGGCAAAGGTGCGGATCCACTTGGTCCCAGAGGCACCACCCATTCACCACAAGGCGCGAGCGGTACCTCACATGATGAGGGAGAGAGTGGAAATCGAGCTGGACAGGCTGCAACGCGAGGGCATCATCTCCCCAGTGGAATTCAGCGAGTGGGCCAACCCGATTGTTCCAATACTCAAAAGTGATGGCATGGTCAGGATTTGCGGTGATTGTAAAGTTACTATTAATCGTTTCTCGTTACAGGACCAATATCCACTACCTAAGGCAAACGATCTATTTGCAACGCTGGCAGGAGGCAAGACGTTCACCAAGCTCGACCTGACTTCAGCCTACATGACGCAGGAGCTGGAGGAGTCTTCGAAGGGCCTCACCTGCATCAACACGCACAAGGGACTGTTCATCTACAACAGATGCCCGTTTGCAATTCGGTTGGCTGCAGCGATCTTCCAGAGAAACATAGAGAGCCGACTCAAATCGGTACCATGCACGATGTTTTTTCAGGACGACATATTGGTCACAGGTCGGGACACCGTCGAGCACCTACAAAACCTTGAGGAGGTCCTCCAGCGACTGGATCGCGTAGGGCTGCGGCTGAAGAGGTCGAAATGCGTCTTCATGGCAACAGAAGTGGAGTTTTTGGGGAGAAAGATCGCGGCGGATGGCATTCGTCCCACAGACGCCAAGACAGAGGCTATCACGAACACACCCAGGCCACAGAACGTCACGGAGCTGCGGTCGTTCCTGGGACTCCTCAACTATTTTGATAACTTCCTACTGGGGTTAAGCACCCTCTTAGAGCCCCTACATGTGTTATTGCGTAAAGGTGAGAACTGGGTATGGGGAAAAAAAACAAGTAATTGCTTTTGAGAAAGCCAGAAACATTTTATGCTCCAACAAGCTGCTTGTATTGTATAACCCGTGTAAAAGACTTGTGCTAGCATGTGATGCGTCGTCGTACAGAATCGGGTGTGTATTACAACAAGCTAACATTGCGGGGAAGTTGCAACCTGTCGCCTATGCCTCCAGGAACTTGTCTAAGGCCGAGAGTGCCTACAGCATGATTGAGAAAGAGACATTAGCGTGTGTGTTCGGAGTAAAGAAAATGCATCTGTACCTGTTTGGCCTCAAATTTGAGCTGGAAACCAATCACAAGCCCCTCATATCCCTGTTCGCTGAAAACAAGGGGATAAATACTAAAGCCTCAGCCCGCATACAAAGGTGGGCACTCACGCTATCAGCGTATAACTATACCATCCGCCACAGGCCAGGCACCGAGAACTGTGCGGATGCTCTCAGTCGGCTACCATTGCCCACCACGAGGGCGGAAATGGCGCAGCCTGCAAACTTGTTGATGGTGGTGCAGCCCGTAGACTTGTTGATGGTCATGGAAACGTTTGAAAATGATAAATCATCTGTCACAGCCCGCCAGATTAGGACTTGGATCAGCCAATATCCTCTGCTGTCCCTCGTAAAAAACTGTGTACTGCATGGGAGCTGGGCCAGCATCCCCGTTGAAATGCAAGAGCTAATCAAGCCGTTCCAGCGGCGAAAGGACGAGCTGTCCATTCAGACAGACTGCCTGTTGTGGAGTAACCGCGTAGTGCTACTCAAAAAGGGCAGGGAGACGTTCATCTCGGATCTCCACAGCACACACCCGGGTGTAGTAATGATGAAAGTGACAGCCAGATCCCACATATGGTGGCTCGGTATCGACTTAGAACCCTGTGTACAGCAATGCAGCGTGTGTGCTCAGTTGAGCAATGCGCCCAGAGAGGCACCACTAAGTTTGTGGTCCTGGCCCTCCAGACCATGGTCGAGGATCCATGTCGACTATGCGGGCCCGTTTCTCGGTAAAATGTTCCTGGTGGTGGTGGATGCTTTTTCAAAATGGATTGAATGTGAAATAATGTTGGGGAGCACCGCCACCGCCATCATTGAAAGCCTGAGGGCCATCTTTGCCACCCACGGCCTGCCTGACATACTGGTCAGTGACAACGGGCCATGTTTCACCAGTGCCGAATTTAAAGAATTCATGACCCGCATTGGGATCAAACATGTCACCTCGGTTCAAACAATCAAACAGAGCCTTAAACGAGTCACAGAAGACTCACTCCAAACCCGCCTGTCCCGAGTACTGCTCAGCTACCGCACGAGAACCCACTCGCTCACAGGGGTGCCCCCGGCTGCGCTACTCATGAAAAGAACACTTAAAACCAGACTCTCGCTGGTTCACCCCAACCTGCATGATCAGGTAGAGAGCAGGCGGCAGCAACAAAATGTAAACGATGGTCGCGCCACTGTGTCACGGGAAATTGATCTGAATGACCCTGTGTAAGTGCTAAACTATGGACATGGTCCCAAGTGGATCGCGGGCACGGCGATAGCTAAAGAAGGGAGTAGGGTGCTGGTAGTCAAACTAGACAATGGACAAATTTGCAGAAAGCACCTGGACCAAACGAGGCTGCGGTTCACAGACTGCCCTGAACAACCCACAGCAGACACCACCTTTTTCGAGCCCACAACACATACCCAAAGGATCAACGACACTACCCCGGACCAGGAAATTGAACCCATCATGCCCAACAGCCCAGCAAGACCAGGCTCACCCAGCAGCCCTGCAGAGCCAACAACATGCCAGCCCAGCAAGGGCACAGCCAACACACCGGAACAGACATTTGTATCAAGGCGGTCCACCAGGGAAAGAAAGATTCCC
Organism: Pristiophorus japonicus; assembly: GCF_044704955.1. Taxonomy (NCBI): domain Eukaryota; kingdom Metazoa; phylum Chordata; class Chondrichthyes; family Pristiophoridae; genus Pristiophorus; species Pristiophorus japonicus. Next base: position 161,338,850 of record NC_091982.1, on the reverse strand, counting down.
GACCACCTCACCTTGTAAATAGTTTTCACTTTGACTTTGGCGGGGAGTGATGTTGTGTATCTGTAAAGCATGCGCTCCCATGTTCCGCCACCAGGGAGCGCATCCCCTGAAGTCCCAAGGGATCTCAGCATCCCTTGGGATCACTGTATATAAGCCAGCCCCAAAGGCCTGTTCCTCACTCTGGAGTGTCTTAATAAAGACTGAGGTCACTGTTGCTTTAACCTCCCTGTGTGCAGTCTCATCTGTGTTCGGAACACAATACCCATCAGCGAATTGTTGGAAGTTGTTTAGATTAGACATGTTGTGCGTGGAAATTCGTAACCTCGTCGCCAGTTATTGTGTATGCAAGCACTCTCATAATGACTTCTTGAGGCAGGAGTATGTCACTTGAACTGTACAGACTGTAGTCCTTTATTGCAGCTCCTCGAGTGAGGTGAGCTCCCTTTTATACTTGGTTACCTGCAGTGTACAGGTGACCCTTAGGTCTTCAGCAGCAGCACCCTCTGGTGTACAGGTATGGTATATACAGGGTGAAGGTACATTCAGGTCTAGTGTTACAGTACATCATTAACATGCATACATAACAGATAAAATGTGTGATCATGTCATCCAGCACTCCCACTGCCACCATTGAGAACCTGAAAGCCATGTTTGCCACACATGGTCTGCCAGACATTGTTGTCAGATACAACGGACCGTGTTTCACAAGCCTGGAGTTTCAAGAGTTCATGAAACGCAACGGCATAAAATACGTGAGGTCAGCCCCATTCAAAGCCGCATCCAATGGTCAAGCAGAGCGGGCAGTTCAAACCATCAAGCAGAGCCTGTAATGCGTAACTCACGATTCCCTGCAGACACTCCTGTCACGCATACTGCTCAGTTACAGGACAAGGCCACACATGGTCACCGAGGTTCCGCTTGCAGAACTATTGATGAAGAGAGGCCTCAAAACCATGCTCTCTCTAGTCCATCCTGACCTTAATGATCATGTCAAAACCCGACATCAACGCCAGCAGTGGTATCACGACCGTGGCGCAGTGTTACGCGACATAGCTATAAATGACCCAGTGTCATGGTCAAGGGCCCAAGTGGCTCCCAGGCAATGTTACATATAAGGAGGGTAACCGGGTGTATATGGTTAAGCTCAAGAATGGGCAGATGTGCAGGAAACACATTGATCAAATCAAGCTAAGACACACTGACGAACCGGAACAGTTGGAAGAAGACACCGTGAGCTTAGACGACCAACCAACTCACGTCAGCCATCAGAAGAACCCACTGTGGTCAACGCCCAGTCCCAAGTTGTGAGAGACTCAGAAAGCACTGGGATTGTACTGAGACAGTCAACCAGGGAACGAAGGGCTCCGGAACGTCTGAACTTGTAATATGAACTTGTGCCAAGAACTGGGGTGGGGGCGAATGATGTAAAGTATGTATATAATGTCTGTCCACCACCTGGGAGCACTACCGTCAGAGGTCCTAGGGTCATAGGTACACTCGTGCTGGGCCTGGTATATAACCTGAACTTTACCTTTGTATCCTCACTTCTGGAAGCCATTAAAGACTGACCAGGTTACACCTGGTCACTGGCTCACAGAACGGATTTCATTGTATCATTTCATACACTACATAAATTCCATCTGCCAAATTTTTGCCCACTCACTCAGCCTGTCTATGTCACATTGCTTTTCCTCCCGTCTTTGTATCATCAGCAAACTTGGCGACGTTACCCTCGGTCCCTTAATTCAAGTCGTTAATATAGATTGTAAATAGTTGGGGTCCCTGCGGCACCTCACTAGTCACTGTTTGCCAACCCGAGAATGAACCATTTATCCCGACTCTCTGTTTGCTTTTAGTTAGCCAATCCTCTATCCATGCAAATATATTACCCCCAACCCCGTGAACTTTTATCTTGTACAGTGACCTTTTATGTGACATCTCATCAAATGCCTTCTGGAAGTCCAAATACACCACATCTACTGGTTCCCCTTTATCCACCCTGTTACATCCTCAAAGAATTCCAGCAAATTTGTCAAACATGACTTCCCCTTTATAAATCCATGCTGACTTTGCCTGACTGAATTTTGCTTTTCCAAATGTCCTGCTACTGCTTCTTTAATAATGGACTCCAACATTTTCCCAACCACAGATGTTAGGCTAACTGGTCTATAGTTTCCTGCTTTTTGTCTGCCTCCTTTTTTCAATAGGGGCATTACATTTGCAGTTTTCCAATCTGCTGGGAGCTCCCCAGAATCCAGGGAATCCAGGAAATTACAATCAATGCATCCACAATCCCTGCCACTACTTCTCTTAAGACCCTCGGATGCAAGCCATCAGGTCCAGGGGATTTATCTGCCTTTAGTCCCATTATCTTACTGAGTACCACCTCCTTAGTGATTGTGATTGTGTTAAGTTCCTCCCTCCCTATAACCCCTTGACTATCCACTGTCAGAATATTGCCAGTGTCCTCTACCGTAAAGACTGATACATAATATTTGTTCAGAGTTCCTGCCATCTCCATGTTCCCCATCACTAATTCCCTGGTCACGTCCTCTAAGGGACCAACATTTACTTTAACCACTCTTTTCCTTTTTATGTACCTGTAGAAACTCTTGCTATCTGTTTTTATATTTCGTGCTCATTTACTTTCATAGTCTATCTTCCCTTTCTTCATCATTTTTTTAGTCATTCTTTGCTGGCTTTTAAAAGCTTCCCAATCTTCTGTTCTCCCACTAGTTTTGGCCACTTTGTATGCCCTTGTTTTTAATTGGATGCCATCCTTTATTTCTTTAGTTAGCCACGGATGGCTATTTTTCTTTTACACCCTTTCCTCCTCACTGGAATATATTTTTCTTGAGTTATGAAATATCTCCTTAAATATACACCACTGTTCATCAACTGTCCGACACGTTAATCTATTTTCCCAGTCCACTTTAGCCAACTCTGCCCTCATACCTTTGTAGTCTCCTTTATTTAAACTTAATACGCTGGTTTGAGATCCAACTTTCTCGCCCTCCATCTGAATTTGAAATTCAACTCATTCTAAGAGGATCCTTTACGAGGAGATTGTTTATTAATCCTGTCTCATTACACAGAACCAGATCTAAGATAGCCTGTCCCCTGGTTGGTTCTGTTACATACTGCTCAAGGAACCCATCCCTTATGCACTCTATGAACTCTTCCTCAAGACTACCCTGACCAATTTGATTTGTCCAATCAATGTGGAGGTTAAAATCACCCATGATTATTGCTGTTCCCTTTTTACAAGCCCCCACTATTTCTTGATTTATATTCCGACCAACAGAGTTGCGACTATTAGGGGGCCTTTGGACTACGTCCACCAATGACTTTTTCCCCTTATTTTTCCTTATCTCCATGCAAACTGTTTCAACATCCTGATCATTTGAGCCAATATCCTTTCTCACTATTGCAGTGATTCCAGCCTTTATCAACAGATAGGGTCTGAAGGTGTCCATTGGAACCAACACCTAGTGTGAGCCATTGCTGTCTAGAAAGGACAGGCAAATGGACAAAATGGGAGGAGACAAAAAAAATGATTGTCCAAATTTGATCTCCACTGGCTCTTGGTAAGTTTGTAAAAGTTATTGGTGGTTTGTTATCTGATTTGAAGTTGCTGAAGTGTCCAGGGAATGATGTGGAAGGTTACTTCTGCTCAGACCAGTGACTCACAGACATGGGTGCAGTAGTTTGGTTCCCCCCTGGCCTGCAGCATGTCGCTGAGGCGTGAGTCCGGGGATCGGCAGAGGCCTATAAAGGCCGCGAGAGGCAGCGGGAGTTCGTGGTCGCTGAGGCATGAGTCCGTGGATCAACAGAGGCCTATAAAGGCCGCAAGAGGCAGCGGGAGTTCGTGGTCGCTGAGGCGTGCTGGTGCAGCTACAGGGAGAAGGCAAAAAAGATGTAGAAAGAAATAGAAAGGTGACGTCACAGCCAAGGGGGTAAGTGATTGGCTGGTGATTGGTAAGTAGTTTTTCTTTTTTCTCTTCTATATCAGTGAATAACTTTTAGCACTGTTGTTGCCAATTTAAGTGTATCTAATGGTTAAGTCATGGCAGAAGAGCTCGGACACGTGTTATGCTCCTCCTGTACCATGTGGGAAATCAGGGACGCTTCCGGTGTCCCTAACGACTACGTGTGCGGGAAGTGTATCCGCCTCCAGCTCCTGACGGACCGCGTTGCAGAATTGGAGCTGAAGGTGGATTCACTCTGGAGCATTCATGATGCTGAGAATGACGTGAGTAGCACGTTTAGTGAGTTGATCTTACCGCAGGTAAAGGGTCCACAGCCAGATAGGAAATGGAAGACCAACAGGAAGAGCAGTGCAAGGAAGGTAGTGCAGGGATCTCCTGCAGTCATCCCCCTGCAAAACAGATACTGAGTACTGTTGAGGGGGATGACTCATCAGGGGGGAGCAGCAGCAGCCAAGTTCATGGCACCGTGGCTGGCTCTGCTGCACAGGAGGGCAGGAAAAAGAGTGGGAGAGCGATAGTGATAGTGAATTCAATTGTAAGGGGAATAGATAGGCGTTTCTGCGGTCACAACTAAAACTCCAGGATGGTATGTTGTCTCCTTGATGCAAGGGTCAAGAATGTCTTGGAGCGGGTGCAGGACATTCTGAAAAGGAAGGGTGAACAGCCAGCTGTCGTGGTGCATATAGGTACCAATGACATAGGTAAAAAACGGGATGAGGTCCTACGAGGCGAATTTAGGGAGCTAGGAGCTAAATTAAAAAGTAGGACCTCAAATGTAGTAATCTCAGGATTACTACCAGTGCCACGTGCGAGTCAGAGTAGGAATCGTAGGATGGCTCAGATGAATACATGGCTTGAGGAGTGGTGCAGAAGGGAGGGATTCAAATTCCTGGGACATTGGAACCGGTTCTGGGGGAGGTGGGACCAGTACAAACCGTACGGTCTCCACCTGGGCAGGACCGGAACCAATATCCTAGGGGGAATGTTTGCTAGTGCTGTTGGGGAGAAGTTAAACTAATATGGCAGGGGGATGGGAACCTATGCAGGGAGACAGAGGGGAAAAAAAAGGAGGCAGAAGCAAAATATAGAAAGGAGAATAATAAAAGTGGAAGGCAGAGAAACCCAAGGCAAAAAACAAAAAGGGCCACATTACAGCAAAATTCTAAAGGGGCAAAGTGTGTTCAAAAACAAGCCTGAAGGCTCTGTGCCTCAATGTGAGGAGTATTCGGAATAAGGTGGATGAATTAACTGCGCAGATAGCAGTTAACGGATACAATGTGATTGGCATCACGGAGACATGGCTCCAGGGGGACCAAGGCTGGGAACTCAACATCCAAGGGTATTCGGCATTTAGGAAGGATAGACAGAAAGGAAAAGGAGGCAGAGTGGCGTTGCTGGTTAAAGATGAAATCAATGCAATTGTAAGGAAGGACATTCGCTTGGATGATGTGGAATCGGTATGGGTGGAGCTGCGGAATACCAAAGGGCTGAAAACGCTAGTGGGTGTTGTGTATAGACCACCAAATAGTAGTAGTGAGGTTGGGGACAGCATCAAGCAAGAAATAAGGGATGTGTGCAATAAAGGTACAGTAGTAATCATGGGCGACTTTAATCTACACATTGATTGGGCTAACCTAACTGGTAGCAATGCGATGGAGGAGGATTTCCTGGATTGTATTAGGGATGGTTTTCGAGACCAATATGTCGAGGAACCAACCAGGGAGCTGGCCATCCAAGAGTGGGTATTGTGTAATGAGAAGGGACTAATTAGCAATCTTGTTTTGCGAGGCCCCTTGGGGAATAGTGACCATAATATGGCAGAATTCCTTATTAAAATGGACAGTGACAAAATTAATTTGGAAACTAGGGTCCTGAACTTAAGGAAAGGTAACTTCGACAGTATGAGGCGTGAATTGGCTAGAATAGACTGGCAAAGGATACTAAAAGGGTTGATGGTGGATAAGTAATGGCAAACATTTAAAGATCATATGGATAAACTTCAGCAAATGTACATCCCTGTCTGGAGTAAAAATAAAACTGGGAAGGTGGCTCAACCATGGCTAACAAAGGAAATTAAGGATAGTGTTAAAGCCAAGGAAGAAGCATATAAATTGGCTAAAAAAAAGCAACAAACCTGAGGACTGGGAGAAATTTAGAATTCAACAGAGGAAGACTAAGGGTTTAATTAAGAGGGGAAAAATAGAGTACGAGCAGAAGCTTGCAGGGAACATAAAAACTGACTGCAAAAGCTTCGATAAATATGTGAAGAGGAAACGATTAGTAAAGACAAACATACGTCCCTTGCAGTCGGATTCAGGTGAAATTATAATGGGGAACAAAGAAATGGCAGACCAATTGAACCAATTCTTCAGTTCTGTCTTCACGAAGGAAGATACAAATAATCTTCCGAAGGTACTAAGGGACAGTGGGTCTAGTGAGAAGGAGGAACTGAAGGATATCCTTATTAGGCGGAAAATTGTGTTAGGGAAATTGATGGGATTGAAGACCAATAAATCCCTGGGGCCTGATAGTCTGCATCCCAGAGTGCTCAAGGAAGTGGCCCTAGAAATAGTGGATGCATTGGTGATCATTTTCAAACAGTCTATCGACTCTGGATCAGTTCCTATGGACTGGAGGGTAGCTAATGTAACACCACTTTTTAAAAAAGGAGGGAGAGAGAAAACGAGTAATTATAGACTGGTTAGCTTGACATTGGTGGTGGGGAAGGTGTTGAAACAATCATGAAGGACGAAATAGCAGCGCATTTGGAAAGCGGTGACAGGATCGGATCAATTGATGCATGGATTTATGAAAGAGAAATCATGCTTGACGAATCTTCTGAAATTTTTTGAGGATGTAACTAGCAGAGTGGACAAGGGAGAACCAGTGGATGTGGTGTATTTGGACTTTCAGAAGGCTTTTGACAAGGTACCGCACAAGAGATTGTTGTGCAAAGTCAAAGCACATGGTATTGGGGGTAGTATACTGACGTGGATCGGGAACTGGTTGGCAGACAGGAAGCAGAGAGTCGGGATAAACGGGTCCTTTTCAGAATGGCAGGCAGTGACTAATGGAGTACCGCAGGGCTCAGTGCTGGGACCCCAGCTCTTCACATTAACGATTTGGATGAAGGAATAAAGTGTAATATCTCCAAGTTTGCAGATGACACTAAACTGGGTGGCGGTGTGAGCTGTGAGGAGGACGCTAAGAGGCTGCAGGGTGACTTGGACAGGTTAGGTGAGTGGGCAAATGCATGGCAGCTGCAGTATAATGTGGATAAATGTGTGGTTATCCATTTTGGGGGCAAAAACACGAAGGCAGAATATTATCTGAATGGCGGTGGACTAGGAAAAGGGGAGGTGCAACGAGACCTGAGTGTCATGGTTCATCAGTCACTGAAAGTGGGCACGCAGGTACAGCAGGCGGTGAAAAAGGCAAATGGTATATTGGCCTTCATAGCTAGGGGATTTGAATATAGAAGCAGGGAGGCCTTAGTGAGGCCTCACCTGGAATATTGTGTTCAGTTTTGGTCTCCTAGTCTGAGGAAAGACGTTCTTGCTATTGAGGGAGTGCAACGAAGGTTCACCCGACTGATTCCAGGGATGGCTGGGCTGTCATATGAGGAGAGACTGGATCAACTGGGCCTTTATTCACTTGAGTTTAGAAGGATGAGAGGGGATCTCATAGAAACATATAAGATTCTGATGGGACTGGACATGTTAGATGCGGGAAGAATGTTCCCGATGTTGGGGAAGTCCAGAACCAGGGGAAATAGTCTTACGATAAGGGGTAGACCATTTAGGACTGAGATGAGGAGAAACTTCTTCATTCAGAGAGTTGTTAACCTGTGGAATTTCCTGCCGCAGAGAGTTGTTGATGCCAGTTCATTGGATATATTCAAGAGGGAGTTAGATATGGCTCTTACAGTGAAGGGGTTCAAGGGGTATGGAGAGAAAGCAGGAAAGGGGTACTGAAGGAATGATCAGCCATGATCATTGAATGGCGGTGCAGGCTCGAATGGCCGAATGGCCTACTCCTGCACCTATTTTTCTATGTTTATATGTTTCTATGTTTCTAAGCAGAGGGGATCCCAGCAGGAGTCCATATCTGCTCAGGGTCTTCAGGGAGCAATTCCCCTACCTCAGTCTCAGCAAGGAACAGTGTGTGTGATGTCTTCACTTCACTCAGGAGGTGCTCACTGAAATCTGCCACTTGTTGTAGGCAGACCTGCATCCTCAGCACAGGACGAGGACGATATTGCCATCGGCTGTGTAGGTGAGCGTGGCCATGAATTTTCATGCATCGGGCTCCTTCCAAGCTGGAGCAGGTGATATTACCAACATCTCCCCATTTGCATAAGGGAGGTCACTTAGGCTCTGTACGTACAAGAGAGCTGAATATATTTCATTCTCTCTTGCCAAAGAAAAGCTGGCGGTACAAGCACACGGCTTCGCCAGGATAGCAGGCTTCACCATGGTGTAGGGTGCCATTGACTGCACATGTCACTTTGCGGTGCCGCATGTGAATTCGGAGATGTACCTCAACCATAAGGGATTCCACTCCCTCACTGTGCAGCTGGTGTGCGACCATACTCAGCACATCATGCAGGTCAATGCTCGGTGTCTTAGCAGCAGTCATTGTGGCTTCATTCTGTGGCAGTTCGCTGTACCATCCGCATTTGAGACATCATGACAAACCAGAGGGTGGCTACTGGATGACAAGGGTTATCGGCTGACCCCCAGCTTATGATTCCAGTGTACAACCCAAGCACACGTGGGCAGCATGCATATAATGAAAGCCATGCTGCCACATGGAATGTGATCAAGCAGAGCATTGGGGTGCTTAAACAATGCTTCCGCTGCCTGGGCCACTCTGGAGGAGACCTGCAGTACTCGCCAGAGCGCATCTCAAGATTCATTCTGGTCTGCTCCATGCTGCACAACCTCGCTATCATGATGGCACAGCCCTTGCCACCACATTTATGGCAAAATGCTGAGGAGGAGGAGGAGGAGGAGGAGGATGAGAAAGAGGAACAGAAGGAAAGGAGGAGAAGAAGGAAGGGAGGAGGCAACCAACACAGCCCATTATTACCGGGCGATCCATGATCGACTCATCCAACTGCGGTACCAGTGAATGCAACCCCAATTCCCCATTTACCATCAGTCCCACACTATACCTTCCCTCTGTTACTGACCATCACAGCGTGCACTTGGTCACAATGCTACAATAAAAACCACTACAAAACAAACATTCCAAACAAACTTTAGAAATTAAACCATCCAATATTGCAGACCAAAGTCAAGTAATCACCCTTGTGCATTCCCTTAGTGCCTGACTTCCATGTGCATTTGTCTGTCCTAGTGCTCCTACACAGTGCTACCCCAGTGGCTGCAGCATGGCTGGTGGAAGGCTGCTGACTTTCAATGGTGGAGGAGGCTGCAGACAGCCTTGAAGGACATCCTCGAGCAGCTCTTGACCTGGAAGGCTCGGCTTCAGACTGCACCATCTCGGCATGGGCTGTAGCAGTCTGGGCTGGCTGTCTGACAGGCAACAGCAAGGGCACTGGTTAAGTGGCAGCGGTGAGACAATGAATACAGCCATCCTGAAATCAGACAGCAGGTTTGTGCTCTATGGAGCCACTGCCACTCCTCAGGGCGGCGCCTCAGCAATCCTTTCAATCTGTTGGAGGACAGACTGTTGGACTGCTGTGACTCTCTGCAACACCGGTAACCACAGCCACGATTGCAACAGTCTGAACTCGTGTGGCAGCAAGCTGAGCCTGCATGACGGATGTCTGAGCTTCTACTGACCACTGGCTCAGCGATGGCGGATCCAATTATCTCCAACACTGTCTCCTCCATGGTGTTTAGGCCATACCCCTGCTGCCTCCGGTTATGAGCCACCTTGTCCGGCAAGAGAGAGGGAATTGTGTCAGTGAGTGTGGTGCAATGTGTTTGGGTGATGTGCCTGTCATGGTTGAATAGCTGGCAGTGTGTGCAAGCTGTGAGATGTGGGTGTGAGGCTTGTTGCAGTGCCAAGTATGTGAGGGTGAGGTAAAGCTAAGAAGGAGAGGTATGAGTCAAGATTGATAGAGATTGTTGGTAGGTGAGTGAAGAGGGGTTGGTGAATTGAGCAGTGTCTGAGGCTAGTGGTGCAGTCGGTAGGATATAGCATTTGAGGATGAATTCCCTGACCTTGACCAGTTTTGTCAGGCCATTAAACTTCTTGCGATACTGCTTCCAGGTCCTCGGGGCTAAACTGCTGGCATTGATCGCAACGGCTATCTGCTCCCATTGCCTTCTCAGAGTTTGTCTGCAGGGCTTCCTGAACCCCTGTGGATATAGGATGTTTCTCTTCCTGTCCACCTCCTGCACCAAGGCCTACAGTGCTCCATCAGAGAATCTTGATGCATGCTCTCTGCCCTGTTGTACCATTATTCTGTGTTGTTCCTGTTCAAATTCTGTTCCCCAGCCAGTTGAATCACCTACAGCAGCCAGAATGTACCTTCCATTTAAGAGGTGCAGGCTGCCTTTAAGTAGTGCAGGATAGATTTAACTGGAGCTGGTCCCATCCTGCTGAGGTGTGTAGCTACTCAGCAGCACGTTCAGTGCTGGACTTCTCGCTACTATTATTATTATAGGTAGCAGGCAGCATGAACATTGCATGTTGCCTGCAGTCATTGAACCGGCGCAGCTGATCGCACATCATTATCCCCACGTCCATTTTCGGGGGCAATCAAATTTTTAGCCCTTAATGTCATCAGAGAAACTACGAATGGGCAATAAATGCTGCTTTATCAACATCACCTACCTCCCAACGATGACGGATCCTTTATGTTTCATTTTCACTCTCTTTCCCTTCTGTAAGTATAGCCTCTACTGCAGCTTGACTCAATTGCAAGGTATTGAACAATGCCTGTGAAGGTGAGGGAAGGACTTTGTGTGTCAGGGTGAGCAAAAGAAGATAGCATGATGAGAGAATGTAAAATACTTGAAGTGACACTGTCTCCAGTAATAGTCGCTAGATAGATGATGAAGTTGACAAACTGTGTGGAGGATAAGCTGGGCTGAAACAAGGAAGAAGGCTACACTGACATTAGGTCATCTTATTGTTATGAATGGTTTTGTTATAACTATATGTTTCAGTCAATGTGGAAATAAATTTGTTCACATTGAGGAAAATAGTCATGTTACCTTTGAGATTGAAGATAAATGTGTTGATATAATTTGGAGCTCAACTGACCGGCATACTTTAACGTGTTGACCTTGGCTCTCTGATTACTATTGCCTGTCTTTACCTTTTCTGCAGAATGATACTTCATCTCTACTGGTTTAACTGGGATCTCCTTGTCTCTGGACCAGGTTACATATTCAGAGTCTTCAGAGCTCAGCTGAAAAAACAAAAGCAGAAGCTATTTTAGTATTTTTAATAAATATGGTTTGTCCGCACTGTACTGGGATCCCAATCTTTTGCTGCACTGACAAGTGGCTCTGTTTAGGCAGCTGCAGGCAGATCTGAATATCTCCTGACCTAACACAGAGTTGGACACATTGCTGGGACCTTTGGGGAACTGGGTGATTTCTAGGAACATGAAGAGTTCTATCCATACATTGGTAGACATCATGGAGTAGACACACTGGGCTGGACTGACCATGAATGTTTTCAGACAAGTCACTGGTTTGTACTGGTCAGCCGATCTCAGGCAGCATATCTATATCTATCTTTATCAATGTCAGTATGTGGAAGGTGGCGAAGGATGAGTTCACTCTTAACGCTGTTAACCTTGACTGGTGAAACTTACAGTTCGGTTCCACTGGAGAACTCTGGAACAAAAGCACTTTATTTTACATGTTCTGGCATTCTTTGCTGCCAGTGAAGGAATTGTAAATGCGATTTAAGAGTGTGGTATAATAGAGTCTGAGGGTGCTCATTGGAATCATATCCTAGTGTGACCCATTGATGTCAGGTAAGGAGCGGGAAGTGGAGAGGAGACACAAAAAGATTGTCTGAAATTGACTTCCAAAGATTTCCCCTAATGTCTTTTCTGTATTTAGGTGAGCAGAAGAAGATATCATGAGAAGAGAGTGTAAAATACTTGGAGTGACACTGTTCCTAGTGACAGTCGCTTGCTGTATGATAAAGTTGAAATAAAATGTGTGGAGGATAAACTGGACTGAATTAAGGGAGAGATTGGCTAGTTGAAATTAAGTAATCTTATTTTTAGGAATGATTTTGTTACAGCTCAATGTGCTGAGACAACTTTTGGACCGTGTTGAGTTTGGCTCTCAGACTTATCACCAGTCATTACCTGTCTTACAAACAGTCGCTTCTTCTGTACTGGTTCAATTGCGATCGCATTGTATGTGCGCATGGAACTATGTTGTATTTCTTCAGAGCCCCGCTTGAAAGCAAAAGCTATTTTAGAATTTTAAATAAATATGGTTTGACAGCACTTATACTGGGAATCCCAATGTTTTGTTGCGTCGACAGGTGGTTCTGTTTTAGGTGGCCGCTAGGGTCACCCTGGCAAATTGGATTCAATAAATCTGGTCATTTGTGGGCTGATACCAGAATAAAAATGATCATGAAAGCAATAGAAATGTCAAAAGAACTCATCAGGTTCATTTGTGTCCTTTAGGGAAGAGAACCAGCCAACTGTACCTGGTTTAGCCTTCATGCTTAACTCTTAATGCCCTCAGGCAAACTAGAAATGGTTAATAAATGAAGCCTTTCCAGCATCACCTACATCCCAAAGATAACAGATTATTTATTTTCCACATGCTATATTTGAACCTCACCTGATGGGCGTAATTTCATGTGTTGACCTTGGGTCTCTGGTTATCATTATTTGTGTTTACCTGTTTATCAGATGATTGCATGCTTTGTACGGATACAACTGGGATCACATGTTTGCCAAAGCATTCATGCAGTGCCTTTTTAAAGCCCTGTTTAAAAAACAAACGCAAAAGGTATTTTAGTATTTGAACTGAATATGGTTTGTCCGTACTGTACCAGGGGTCCCACAGTTTAGTTGCACTGACGGATAGTTCTGTCTTAGGCAGCTGCCATGGACACCTGAATATCGCCCGACCCAGTACGGACTCAAACATACTTCAGGCATTTTTGGGGCACAGGAAATTTTGCCCTGCTGTTTCACCCGAAAAAATGTTGCAACAAGGTGAAGTTTCTATTCCTGTCACTCTTATCTTTCCAATTGCTTCTTTATTTATTATTCAACAGCAACAAAGGATTGTATTTTGTGCTGTGACCCTGACACTTGCATATTATGTAGGTAATGGTGTACACTAGCTAGATCTTTGCTGGTGGTTGGAGATGCTGAGCAAATTTAGACATCGATGGTAAAAACCCTGAAACCTAGTGGCCTCGACTTCAAGGAGGTGGTAATTCTGTGATAAGCCATATAATAGAGTTCTGATCCATACATCGGTAGACATCATGGAGTGAGATTGCTATACCGACCTTAAACGTTTCCGTTCAAATCACTGCTCAACTGATCTCAGCCAATATACCTATAGCTATATAATCTATATTTATATCATTATTTATATCTATATTTTTATATTTCATCCCTATCTTCTGTGTCTATGTGCGGCAGTTGGGTAAGGATGAGATCACTCTTGACTGGTGAAACTCACAGTTCAGGTTCACATAGGTGCCTATCTACTTGAGTGAGGTATATTAGGGTCTGAAGGTGCTCATTGGAACTATACCATAGAGTGAGTCATTGCTGTCTGGAAAGGAGAGGCATGTGGAGCAAATGGGAGGTGACACAGACAGATTATTGTCTGAAATTGTCTTCCAAAGGTTCTTACTGAATGCTTTAATATCAAACCATGGGCAGCCTAACACAGCCTTTACATAAGAATATAAGAAATAGAAGCAGGAGTAGGCCATTTAGCCCCTTGAACCTGCTCCACCATTGAATAAGATCATTGCTGATCTGATCATGGATTCAGTTCCACTTCCCTGCCCGCTCCCCATAACCCTTTACTCGCTAATCGATCAAAAATCTGTCTATCTCCGCCTTCAATATATTCAATGTCCCAGTCTCCACAGCTCTCTGGGGCAGAGAATTCGATAGATTTACAACCTTCTCAGAGAAGAAATTTCTCCTCACCTCAGTTTTAAATGGGCGGCCCCTTATTCTGAGACTATGTCCCCTAGTTTTAGTTTCCCCATGAGTGGAAATATCCTCTCTGCACCCACCTTGTTGAGCCCCCTCATTATCTTATATGTTTCGATAAGATCACCTCTTATTCTTCTGAACTCCAATGAGTATAGGCACAACCTATTCAACCTATCTTCATAAGTCAATCCCCTCATCTCCGGAATCAGTCGAATGAACCTTCTCTGAACAGCCTCCAATGCAAGTATATCCTTCCTTAAATGCGGAAACCAAAACTGCACGCAGTACTCCAGGTGTGGCCTCACCAATACCCTGTACAGTTGTAGCAGGACATCTCTGCTTTTATACTCTATCCCCCTTGCAATAAAGGCCAACATTCCATTTGCCTTCCTGATTACTTGCTGTACCTGCATACTCACTTTTTGTGTTTCATGTACAAGAACCCCCAGATCCCTCTGTACTGCAGCACTTTGCAATTTTTTTCCATTTAAATTATAATTTGATTTTCTATTTTTTCTGCCAAAGTGGATAACCTCACATTTTCCCACATTATACTCCATCTGCCAAATTTTTGCCTACTCACTTAGCCTGTCTATATTCTTTTGCAGATTGTTTGTGTCCTCCTCACAATTTGCTTTCCCACCCATCTCTGTATCATCAGCAAACTTGGTTACATTACACTTGGTCCCTTCATCCAAGTCATTAATATAGATTGTAAATAGTTGAGGCCCCAGTACCGATCCCTGCGGCACCCCACTAGTTAATGTTTGCCAACCAGAAAATTATCTATTTATCCTGACTCTCTGTTTTCTGTTAGTTAGCCAATCCTCTATCCATGCTAATATATTACCCCAAACCCCGTGAACTTTTATGTGGCACCTTATCGAATGCTTTCTGGAAATCCAAATACACTACATCCACTGGTTCCCCCTTATCCAACCTGCTCATTGCATCCTCAAAGAAATCCAGGAAATTTGTCAAACATGATTTCTGTTGTATATGCTGACTATGGATGTACTCTATGTGTGGTCACTGTGAGATTGTATAAGACGAAGACTTGTTTACTGATGTACTATCAATAAGATTCACACCATGTAACATACATGCTGGCACCACTAGAGGGTGCAACTGGTGGAGACCGGGAGGTTTCCTGCCCTGGTGGCAGGGCCCTGTAAAAAAAGGCTGCACACCATGCTTGCACAACACTCTGGAGTTTGGAATAAAGGACCAAGGTCACTACAGTTCAAGTACAACACATTGCCTTGTGGAGTCATTCATAAGTACATTATAGACATAACAACTGGCGATGAGAATAAGGACTTTCAGGCGATCATGGCTACCTTTGGCACACTAAAAGACTTTGCAGAGGGTGATGATTGGGATGCCTTCACGGAAAGGCTCGAGCAATATTTTGTGGCAAACAACCTGGCAGGGGAGACGGACACATCGGTGAGAAGCACAAGGCTATACTGCTGACCAGTTGTGGGCCCAAGGTCTATCGCCTCATCAGGGACTTGCTGGCACCCACGAAGGCCAAGGATAAGACATACGATGAGCTGACTGAACTAATTCATGACCAACTTAAACCAAAGGAGAGCATCCTCACGGCCAGGCACAGATTCTACACGCACAGCAGACCTGAGGGCCAAGAGATTGCAAAATGTCGGCATTGTAAAGAACAGAATCTTGTTGCGAGATGTTGGTACCAGTCCGAATATAAAGAACAAAATGTTGTTGCGAGATGTTGGTACCAGTTCTAATGCAAAGAACCAAATGTTGTTGCGAGATGTCAGGACTAGAGTGTCCCCTAGAGCAGCAAGCGAGCGAATTCGGGAGGATAAAGGTGCGGAGCCTGATACTCTGCCCCAGGTCTATCCCACGCTGCAGGCACTCGATGGCACCATTTGCCATGGACCTGGAAATGAAACCGGCACCAATTCGCGCAGTCGGCCTCCGTTGCCCACCACCCGGGTGGAGATGGCGCAGCCCCCAGACCCAGTCGCTACCTCGGCCATGTCCGGGAGCGAAAGTTCAGAATCAATGAGTTCCCCAAACGGAACCTGGAACAGCCAGATTCCAACACCGTTAGAGAGCAGGCAGAAGACTCTGCAGCCCTCAAAGGAGGACAGAGAGGCCACACGCATCTGTAGCTCTGCCCACCACTAGGCAACGGCAAAGGCCCTGAGTCCTGGCAAGGTGAGCGAACCAAGCCCACCCCGCTAGCAAGGGGTGCAGTGCTGCCACAAGACGACTGGGACCCCGTCCAGTTGCTCTGGAACGAGCATCCTCGCATACCTGTACTGCTACCTCAGTACTGACCATGACAAAACCATGAATGCAATCTACCCAATCCTGGCGCACAACCGTAAAACGTAATGAATGTAAGTCACAGAACCTAGGTGCCACGATACAAATTGAAATGTTTTTTTTCTCCCTTTCTTTGTACTTTGCACTGTGTCTGATCCTGTATGTTAATGTAACGGGCCGGCTGTATGATCTCATTGTGGGGCGGGGGAGGGGGGGAAATGGATGTATGTAGCCATGGACTCACACATGTATCACACCCAGAACCCACTGGAACCTCCACCGCATCATCGAACCAGCCAATCTGATAACCACTACCCAACGTTGTAGCAAAAGTATTTGGGGGTTAACAGGGAGAGGGTCAAGCCAAAGCACAGCCAAGGTGCAAGGGCTATTGGCACTTAAGTCTGGGGAGAGCTAAGCCAGAGCACATAATGCAAAGGTAATTGCACAAAGGACTTGGGGGAGAGTGATGTTGTATATACTGACTATGAATGTACTCTATGTGTAGTCACTGTGAGATTGTCTAAGATAGAGTCTTGTTTACCTGATGTACTACCAATAAGGTTAACACCATGTATATACATGCTGGCACCACTAGAGGGTGCAACTGGTGGAGACCGGGGGTTTCCTGCCCTGGTGGCAGAGCTCTGTATAAAAGGCTGCACACCATGCTTGCACAGCACTCTGGAGTTTGGAATAAAGGACCAAGGTTACTACAGTTCAAGTACAACATATTGCCTTGTGGAGTCATTCATAAGTACATTATAGACATAACAATTTCCCTTTCATAAAACCATGCATTATTAAAGCATAATCCAAGGAGATTAGAGAATAAACAAGTGAGTTATCAATAAGATGATGATTGCAGAGTATGGTAGCCTAGTGCTTATGATATGGGACTAGCAATGCAGATTTCATGAATCAAATCCCACCATGGCAAATTGGCATTAATCAATCTAACAATTGGTGGCTGACACCAGAAAAAAATTACCATGAAAGCTATTGGATTGTTGTACAAATTCATCTGGTTCGCTCTTGTCCTCGAGGGATGAGAATCAACCATCCCTCCTGGTTTAGTCTTCACATGATTCCAATGGTAGACTGTTAGGCTGCTAAATTTGGTTCTGTACCGCCGTATTTTTCAGAGCTACAGGTGTCGATTCACATCCAAAATGGCACAACCGCTCACCTCTGGACACCATTTTGGGTAGGCCTTTAGTATGGGTGCTGGGAGAACAGGTTTATTACTCTGTGGTGTTCCTGTTAAGATTCTGTTCCCCAGCTTGTTGAATCACCTGCTGCAGCCAGATTGTTGGTTTATTTGTTCTGGGATGTGGGCGTTGCTGGCAAGGCCAGCATTTATTGCCCATCCCTAATTGAGGAGGCGGTGGTGAGCCTTAACTTTAAGAGGTTCAGGCTGCCTTTAAATAGTGCAGGGTAGCTTTAAGTGGTGCTAGCCTTGCACGAAATTGGACTCCCCTGCTGAGGTGACAGCCACTCAGAAGCACTTTGGCAAATTGGCCAGGGTAGCCTTGAGAAAGAGTTCATAGAGTATATCCGGGATAGTTTCCTTGATCAGTACATTGCAGAACCAAACAGGGAGCAGGCTATCTTGGATCTGGTACTGTGTAATGAGACAGGATTAATAAACGATGTTGGGTAAGGATGAGATCACTCTTAATGGTATTACCCGTGACTGGTTTCACATTAGAGTGAGGTATAATAGGATCTGAGGGTGCTCATAGAACCATACCCCAGTGTGACCCAATGGCATCAATAAGGAGCAGGAAGTGGAGAAAATGGGAGGGGACACAAAAGGATTATTGTCTGAAATTATCTTTCAAAAATTATCCCTGATGCTTTAATATCAAACCATGGGGCAGCGCAACGTAACTTTGTGGGATAATTATGGATTAATTCAAGGAAATTAGAGCTAAGCATGTGAGGTATCCATGGTTTTGATATTGGAAATGCAGAGGTGCGGAATCAAATTCCACCATGGCATATTAGAATCAATAAATCTGGCAATTTGTGGGCTGAAACCAGAAAAATAATGACTGGATTGTAGCAAAAACTCATTTGATTTGATCGTGTCCTTTACGGAAATGAACCCTAACCATCTCTACTTGATTTAGCCTTCATGTGCTTTCAGTGGTTGACTCTGCATGTCCTCAGATCAACTAGGAATGGGCAATAAAAGGCAAAAATAAAAGTCTTCCAAAGGCATATAAATAGTAAATGGGTAGTAAGAGGAGGGGTGGGGCCGATTAGGGACCAAAATGGAGACCTGCGGATAGAGGCAGAGGGCATGGCTGAAATACTAAATGAGTACTTTGCATCTGTTTTTACCAAGGAAGAAGATGCTGCCAAAGTCATTGTGAAAGAGGAGGTAGTGGAGATACTGGATGGGATAAAAATTGATAAAGAGGAGGTACCAGCAAGGCTGGCTGTACTTAAAGTAGATGTCACCAGGACTGGATGGAATGCATCCTAGGATGCTACGGGAGGTAAGGGTGGACATTGCCATAATCTTCCAATCCTCCTTGGATGCAGGGCTAGTGCCAGATGACTGGAGAATTGCACCCTGTTCAAAAAAGGATGCAAGGATAAACCCAGCAATTATAGGCCAGTCAGTTTAATCTCAGTCGTGGGGAAGCTCTTGATGAGGGGACAGAAAGGGTTGATGAGGGCAATGTGGTTGATGTGGTGTACATGGACTTCTGAAAGGCGTTTGATAAAGTGCCACATAATAGGCTTGCCAAAGTTGAAGTCACTGGAATAGAAGAGAGAGTGCCAGCATGGATATGAAATTGGCTAAGTGACAGGAAACTGAAAGTATTGATGAATGGTTGTTTTTCAGACTGGAGGAAGGTATACAGTGCTGTTCCCCAGGGGTTGGTACTGGGACTTTTTCTTGACATATATATTAATGATTTAGCATTG
Organism: Pristiophorus japonicus; assembly: GCF_044704955.1. Classification (NCBI taxonomy): domain Eukaryota; kingdom Metazoa; phylum Chordata; class Chondrichthyes; family Pristiophoridae; genus Pristiophorus; species Pristiophorus japonicus. The sequence continues at coordinate 161,319,464 of NC_091982.1, read as the reverse complement.
GGTGTACAGGACACAATTTCTAAATTTGCAGATGACACAAAACTTGGAAATATAATGAACAGTGAGGAGGATAGTGATAGACTTCAAGAAGCCATAGACAGGCTGGTGAAATGGGCGGAGACTTGACATATAAAATTTAGTGCAGAAAAGTGTGAAGTGATACATTTTGGTAGGAAGAACGAGGAAAGGCAATATAAACTACAGGGTACAATTCTAAAGAGGCTGAATGAACAGGGAGACCTAGGGCTATGTGTGCATAAATCATTGAAGATGACAAGGCAGGTTGAGAAAGCGGTTAAAAAAGCTTATGGGATCCTGGGCTTCCTAAATAGAGGCACAGAGTACAAAAGCAAGGAAGTTATGATGAATCTTTATAAAACACTGGTTCAGCCACAACTGGAGTATTATGTCCAATTCTGGGCACAGTACTTTAGGAAGGATGTGGAGGCCTTGAGAGGGTGCAAAGAAGATTTACAAGAATGGTTCCAGGAATGAGGGACTTCAGTTACGTGGATAGACTGGAGAAGCTGGGGTTGTTCTCCTTAGAGCAGGTTGAGAGGAGATTTGATAGAGGTGTTCAAATTCATGAGGGGTCTGGACAGAGTAGATAGAGAGAAACTGTTCCCATTGGCAGAAGGGTCGAGAACCAGAGGACACAGATTTAAGGTGATTGGCAGAAGAATCAAAGGCGACATGAGGAAAAGGTTTTTTACACAGCAAGTGGAATGCACTGCCTGAAAAGGTGATGGAGGCAGATTCAATCGTAGCTTTCAAAAGGGAATTGGATAAGTAGATGAAAGAAAAAAATTGCAGGGCTATGGGGAAAGGGAAGGGGAATGGGACTAGCTGAAGTGCTCTTGCAGAGAGCCGGCACGGGTTTGACCGGCTGAAGGCCTCCTTCTGTGTTGTAACCATTCTATGATTCTATGGTTCCATAATAAATGCTGGCTTATCAGAATCATCCACATCCCAAAGATGACTTATCCTTTATTCTCCAAATGCTACATTTCCACCCTCTTTCCCTTCAGTATGTAGAGCCTATACTGGCTCCATTGATTAATAAGTACTTGACAAACCAATGGGACTAAAAGCTAACAAATACCCAGCACCTGATAACCTACATTCCAGAGTTCTAACTGAGGTGGCTGCAGAAATAATGGACGCATTGGTTGTGACCTTCCAAAATTCCCTACATTCTAGAATGGTCCCAGTGGATTGGAACGTAGCAAATTTAAACACGCTATTCATGAAAGGAGGGAGAGAGAAAACAGGGAACTACAGGGCCAGTTAGATTGACATCAGTTGTCGGGAAAATGCTGGAATCCATTATCAAGGAATTGGTTACTGCAATTAGAAAATCATAATATGATCAGGCAGCATCAACATGGTTTTATAGAAGGGAAATCATGTTTAACAAAGTTATTTGAGGATTTAACTAGCAGGATAGATAAAGGGAACCAGTGGATGTAGTATATTTGGATTTCCAAAAGGCATTCGATAAGGTGACACATAAAAGGCTGCTACACAAAATAAGGCTTCATGGGTTTGGAGATAATATATTAGCCTGGATAGAGGATTGGTTAATGGACAGAAAAGAGAGAAGAGATAAATGGGTAATTTTCTGGTTGGCAGGCTATAACTAGTGGGGTGCCACAAGGATCAGTGCTTGGGGCTCAGCTATTTACAATCTATATTAATGACTTATTTGAAGGGACCGAGTGAAATGTATCCACATTTGTTGACAATACAAAGCTAGGTGGGAAAACAAGCTGTGAGGAGTGCACAAAGAGCCTGCAAAGAGAATTAGACAGGTTAAGTGAGAGTGCACTAAGGTGGCAGATAGAGTATAATGTGAGGAAATGTGAGGTTATTCACTTTGGTAAGGAGAACAGAAAAACAGAATGGGGGAAGTATTCATTCCCTTAGCGTCACCCATTAGCACCAGCAGATGGCGGTACTGGGGTGCTGGATCAGTATCGCCGGGGCGAGTCCAGCGGCTCCGTAGTTCTGCCGGTGAGAGGTACCACCGGGAACATCAACGGTAGGAGGATCGTGCCGTCAGTGTGTATGTAAAGCTCACTGACTGCCCGATTTGCTAAATGTATTCTCATCACTTACATCAGCGCCTGGAGTAAACACCGACAGGGAGAGCTGGCATGAAGCACCAGGAAGCCGGCTCCAGGGATATTATTTAAAGGGATCTTCAGTAATGACTCGCAGCTGTGAGGTTAGTGCAGTTTCGGTGTTTTTTTTGTCAGTTTCATCCACTGCAACAGTTTCATTCAGTAATTTCAAGGTTCTTTTGTATCAGGAGTCTTCTGGCAACTAAAAGGTAGCTACAGTTATTCTTCAAAGATTCAAACTGCTACACTTGGTAACATTAATGGGGTCCGTACTGGCATGCCACCTCACTCTCCAGGATCCATGAAGGAGGGAGCGAGAAAGACAGGAACATGTGCACAGAGAGAGGAGAAGAGACATCAGGGCTCTCAGCAGGAGGCCTTACCCTCTGCGGGTATTTCAACAGCACCTCTCCTACCTTCAATGAAGTGAGGAGCAGTGTATTAGACAGCTCCACTTTACCAAGGATGTGGTCACAGAACTCTGCCACTTCCTGCAAACAGAACTCCAGCCTCACATCAGGATGAGGTAAAGCCCAGATCCCCTTTGCCCAGCACATGCCTATCATTCCATCCCTCTCACAGGCCATATTACACCGCAAAGCTGAAATCACAGACACAACAAAACAATGGTGAGTAAATGAATAAATTTATCAAAAATCATTGAACACATATTCACACCAAAAGTATTAACTATTCACCCTTGTGCAATCCCTTAGTGCCTGTTGTTACTGTGCCTTTGCCTATTCTCGTGCTCCTACAATGTGTTGCCCCAGTGGCTGCAGCAGGGCTGGTGGAAAGCTGCTGAGTGTCCATGCGGGAGACTTCAGATAGACTTGCAGGATGCCCTCAACCAGCTCTGGGCTTGATAGGCCTGGATGTAGGCTGAACCACTTCAGCATGGGCGACAGCAGTCTGGGCTTGCGGGATGACAGGCAGCGACCAGGGCAATGGTGGAGTGGCAGTGGTGGGAAAGGAATGCTGCCATCCTGAGAGAGGACAGCAGGTTCCTGCTCCACTGACCCACTGCCACTCCCCCAGGGCAGCATCACAGCATTCCTAGCAATCCGTTGGAGCACAAATTGCTGGACTGCTGCGACACCGTGAAAGCCGTGGTAGACCCAGCCATGAATGCAACAGTCAGAGCTTGCGTGGCATCAAGCTGAAACGGCAAGAGAGTACTCTGAGATTGGATGCCACCAAGCATAGACTGCATTACAGCACTAAGACGTTGCGTCGCTTCTGCCTATGCTGCAGTGGAAACGGCTAAATCGACCATCATATACGGCATCAGGTCTGGATCGCCACAGTCTTTCTGGGAGTCTACCATCCTTTGCAGACTGGAAATGATGGGTTCCATGTTGTGAGCAGAGTATTGTGCAATGCTGGATGCTCCTTATCATTGATGAGAGGCTCTCAGGCACCCTTGCCATTGCACCTATCATCTCCGTGTGCATGCATGCGAACTCACCCTCCGGGGAGCTGGTCCTTTCCCCCTGGTCTTGCTGCAACCCACTTGTTCTTGATGCCTCACCCTGTGCAAATCCTGTTACAATACTAACCTCTAAAGAACGCGTAATGACAGTATCTGAGCTGGTGTCTGCGGGTGAGAGATGCAGTGACACGGTGTGTTCTTCCTCCTCCTCTTCTCCCGCCTCGTTCTCTATGGTGCTCTCAGGAACCTGAAAGCATGAATGCAAAAGAAACATAGAAACATAGAAACTTACAGCACAGAAGGAGGCCATTCCGGCCCATCGTGTCTGCGCCGGCCGACAAAGAGCCACACGGTCCTTGTTTAGCAGCCCTGAAGGTTACATATAAACCTATGAACAATGACAGAAAGGCAAAGAGCACCCAGTCCAACCAATCCGCCACAACTGTGACATCCCTTATACTAAAACATTCTACACTCCACCCCAACCAGAGCCATGTGATCTCCTCAGAGAGGCAAAAACCAGTTAAAAACCCAGGCCAATTTAGGGAGAAAAAATATGGGAAAATTCCTCTCCGACCCATCCAGGCATTTGAAACTAGTCCAGGAGATCAATCTGGCCATATTCTATTCCCTGCAGTACTTACCATTATTATCTGCTCCGTCCAACAAAAGGTCATCCAGTCTAATCCCAATTACCAGCTCTAGATCCGTAACCCTGCAGGTTACTGCACTTAATGGGCCCAAATTTCCCCAGCAGCCTAGAGCGGCGTAGTTAGGGGTGGCACACCGGTTTTGTGAGCCAAAAAAAGCGGCGAAAATGTACCTATTAATTTGGCTGCTTCCTCGTTATTCAGATTCATCGGCAGAGCCTGATGGGGGCGTAGCTTTGGCCGCACTTGCTCAGTGCGGCCGGCAGGGGGGCGGGGCTTGGATCCAGCATTTTGTGGAGTGCCGGCAGGGTCGCATGTCCATTTGAGTGTGCGCGCATGCGCAATGGGCGTTTCAGCATGAGCGCATGCGCAGTGCAACAAGAAGCTTGGCAATCGGCCAATTAAAGAGAGAGCGTCCTCAGTATCATTGGTGATGGACCATATATAAAGGTAAGGTTTGATTTTTGGGTGGCTGAGGGAGTGGAAAGGAGTGCTGGATAGGTGGAAGAAAGGTGAGAAGTGTGATTTTTGAACATTACCTGAGTGTTGGTCCAATAGACAAATGGCGCAAGAGCGTGCAAGATGAACAAAGAATTTCCTCCACGAGGAAGTGGAAAAACTAGTGACTGTCATTGAGGATAAATGGCTAGAGCTGGATATCAGCAAGAGTAGTCCGTCAAAAGTTTCACCCAAGGAAATGAGAAAAAGATGGAACCTAGCTGCAGAAGAATACTCCGCAAGGTTCAATACCGTAAGGTCTGGAAGCCAGAGCAAGAAGAAATGGCAGGATGTTGGTCAAGTAGTGAGTGTAAGTAATTTCTTCATCTTTAAATTGAATTGCAATGGAAAATGTGACCATCTGTATGTGTCCCCCCCATCAGAAGCGCACCATGTCTGAAAATTAATTATTTTCATCTTTGCAGAAGAAATTGGTCCACAACAAAAGGGAAAAACTTGGAACAGGAGGAGGGCCACCAAATCTGCACCAACTATTACCCCTGGAACAGAGGGTTGCTGCCTTGCTGAGTCACACCGGCAGAAAAAGAATCAGCTCTGCACAAGCTGGACCCACATGCGAGGGTGAGGGTGAGTCATTAAAATGCATAGTCGCCCTTCAAATCAACCTGCTGATTGGCCTGCTACTTGTCAGACTACTCAGGCCACCCATCCTGCCCACTCCTGTGTTGCTAACCATTTGACTGTTCTGTTGTATTTTGCAGAAGAAGAAGACACTCCTCAACATCCTGAAGATCCACCGGAGAATCCAGATGCGTGCGCTCCAGACCAAGGCGGGTGGGGCGGAGGAAAGGTCCATGGAAATGTGTGCACAGGAGAATGCTGACCACGATATGGATCAGGCCATAGCACAGGGCATCATACTGCCAGAAACCTTCATGAGCCCTTCGGCAACATTCCATGGTTTCACATCTTCTGAGGTCGCGGGTCCCAGTGGCGGTCGTGAAATGCGTCTTGGGACACCCAGTCCCCCACCGTCCCAGCCTGCACCTCACACTGGAGGAGTGCCACGAGGCAGACCCACAGCAAGGGGAAGGAGAAGCCGACCAGTCTCTCCTGAGATGCAGCCCTCAGGAGAGGTTAATCAGGTTGTGTTTTTAGGTGAGGAGACCAATGCCGTCACAAGATCACTCGTGGCGGCCGTCAGTGGTGTGCGTGATGAGGTAGCAACGCTGTCAGATGAAATCTCTGCACTGAGACGCGAAGTGAGGGCGGGCATTTCAGAGGACGTGCAAATGATGGCAGATGCCATGAGGGAGCTAGCTTCGGCAATAAGGGCACAAAGGCCAGATACTCAAATGCCACTCCCACTTCAATCCACACACCATGCACCAGTCAGACACAAGCCGGGCCTCCAACCCCATCCCCCCCACCCCCACCACCACCATCATCGAACCTATGAGAAAGTGCACTTTCACCGAGATGTGGGTGAGGGATAGGTGCAGCCTTTCTTTGCTGTTGTTACTGTTGTTGTTGTTGTCGTTGACGTGCACTGTAAAATATCCAATAAAAGATATTTTGCATTAAAATCGAATCACACTCCATTAGGGACAATTGTAAAAGTAAAAATCCCTCACCCCTACAGTCATGCATGCCAGTCGCCCATAGCCCTGGTGGGAGGGCTAGCCAGTGCGTCCTGCAGTCGGCAAGGTAGGACTGCTCTATTTTCAGTAGCTGATTTATCTTTCATTTATTTTTGATGATGTTGTGCAGCTGTTGTGCTGAAGATGTTGTAATGTTGTGCTGATGCTGTGAAAGTCTTTAGTGCTTTAGAATCCTGTAACTCACCTTCTCCCCTACCCCTGCACCCCTGCCCCCCCACCCCGTCCCACCTCCCCTTCTCTGGCTACCTGCGCTGATTTCTTAAATGTAGGGAAGGGTTTTCTGTGCCGACAAAATTGGCCACATACACTGGTCTAAGTTAGTTTGGAGTAACTTTCAGCTGGCCAAATTTGCTTCTATGGCCAGTAGAGGCATAAGTGGTTTGTCACACCCCCTTTTGGAAGGAACAACTAAACTAGAAAAAAAGCTAACTAACTGACTTACACTGGAGCAATTTAAATGGGGAAATTTACGATTTTTAAGTTACTCCAAAAGAAGCTACTTACTCAAAAAAAAATGGGGCAACTCTTGGAGAAATTTGAGCCCTATGTGCACATCCAACCATCTCTTAAAAGTGATGAGGGTTTCTACATCCAACACTCATCCAGGCAGCAAGTTTCAGATCCCCACAACCCTCTGTGTAAAGAAGCCCCCTCAAATCCCCTCTAAACCTTCCACCAACAACCTTAAAACTATGCCCCCTCATAATAGACCCTTCCACCAATGGAAATAGACCTTTACTATCCACTATGTCCAGGCCCCTCAATATTTTATACACCTCAATGAAGTCTCCTCTCAACCTCCTCCATTCTAATGAGAACAAACCCAGCCTATCCAATTTGTCCTCATAACTACGCTTCTCCTTTCCAGACAGCATCCTAGTAAATCTCCTCTGCACCCTCTCTAGTGCAATCACATCCTTCCTATAACACGGTGACCAGAACTGCACGCAATACTCCAGCTGTGGCCTAACCAACGTATTATACAATTTCAGCATAACCTCCCTGCTCTTATATTCTATGCCTCAGCCAATAAAGGCAAGCATTCCGTATGCCTTCTTAACCACCTTATCCACCTGGTCTGCTATTTTCAGGGATCTGTGGACGAGCACTCCAAGGTCCTTTTGTTCATCTATACTATTAAATGGCCTACCGCTTAATGTGTATACCCTTTCCTTATTAGCCTTGCCAAAGTGCATCACCTCACACTTCTCTGAATTAAATTCCATTTGCCACTGCTTTGCCCACCTGACCAGTAGATTGATATCCTCCTGCAGCCCATGACTTTCCTCTTCATTATCAACCACACAGCCAATTTTAGTGTCATCTGCAAACTTCTTAATCATACTCCCTATATTCAAATCTAAATCGTTGATACATACCACGTGGAACCTTATCAAAAGTTTTGCTAAAGTCCATATATACTACATCGTATGCACTACCCTCATCAACTCTCTTAGTTACCTCCTCAAAATTCAATCAGGTTAGTCAGACACAATCTTCCCATAACAAATTCGTGCTGATGTCCCCAATTAATCCTTGCCTTTCCAAATGCAGATTTATCCTGTCTTTCAGGAGTTTTTCCAATAACTTTCCCACCACTGAGGTTAGGCTGACAGGCCTGTAATTACTTGGCCTATCCCTTTCTCCCTTCTTAGACAAGGGTACTACATTAGCAGTCCTCCAATCCTCCGGCACCATGCCCAGATCCAAAGAGAACTGGAAGTTGATAGTCAAGGCCTCTGCTATTTCCTCTTTTACTTCGCTCAACAGCCTGGGATGCATTTCATCCGGGCCTAGGGACTTATCTACTTTCAAAGCTGCTAAACCCCTTAATACTTCCTCTCGCACTATATTTATTTCATCCAGAATATTACACTCCTCCTCGCTAGCAGTATCTGCATTGCCCCTTTCCTTTGTGAAAACAGATGCAAAATATTCATTAAGAACCCTCCCAACATCTTCTGTCTCCACCCAAAAATTATCCTCATGGTCTCTAATATGGCCTACCCTTTCTATAGTTACCCTCTTACTCTTAATATATTTATAGAACATCTTAGGGTTTTCCTTAATTTTACTAGCCAAGAATTTCTCGTGCTCTCTCTTAGCATTCCTAATATCCTTTTTAATTTTGCCTCCTAACTTTCTATATTCCTCTAAAGATGCTATAGTATTTAGCCGTTGATCTATGACACAAGCGTCCCTTTTTTTCTTAATCCTCCCCTGTAAGTCCTTAGACATCTAGGGGGCTCGAGCATTATTTTTCCCAGCCTTTTTCTTTAAGGGAACATGTTTGGCCTGAGCCTTTCAGATCTCCTCTTTAAATGCCTCCCACTGTTCCGACACTGATTTACCCACAAGTAGCTGTTTCCAGTCCACCATGGCCAAATCACTCCTTAACGTAGCAAAATTGATTTTTCCCAATTCGGAACTTTTATTCCAGGCCTATTCTTGTCCTTATCCATAACCAACTTGAATCTGACTGAATTATGGTCACTGGCACCCAAGTGCTCCTCCACTGATATCTCTTCAACCTGCCCAGCTTCATTCCCCAAATTAAAACCAAGACCACCCCATCTTGTGTTGGGCTTGCTACATACAGACTAAAAATGTTCTCTTGAATGCATTTTAAGAATTCTGCATCCTCTATACCCTTCACACTAAATTTGTCCCAATCAATATTTGGATAGTTAAAATCCCCTACTATTACTACCCAATGGTTTTTGGACTTCACAGCAATTTGTCAACATATTTGTTCCTCGATCTCCCTCCCACTGTTTGGAGGTCTATAATACACGCCCAGCAGTGTGATTGCCCTTTTTTATTTTTCAATTCGACCCATATGACCTCATTTGATGATCCCGCTAACATATCATCCCTCGTCACCACTGTAATAGTTTCTTTAATCAGTACCGCAACCCCCCCATCCCCCACCTCACCACCTTCCCCACCCCCGCATCTGCATCTTGACTAAAAATCCTGTAGCCAGGAATATTGATCTGCCAAACCTGCCCCTCTTTCAGTCATGTTTCTGTAATGGCTATAATGTCATACTCCCAAGTGTCTCCCTGTGCTCTTAGCTCATCCGTCTTATTCGCTATACTCCTTGCATTAAAGTATATACCATTCAGCACAGGAAGACCTCCTTGCTTACTACATACTAAGCCCTGTTTCCTCTGTCTTACAGATTCGCTTTCTAGATTCTTGCTATCCAATTTCAGCTTTACTTCCTTCCCTTTTGAATTCAATCTCAGGTTCCTATCCCCCTGCCAAGCTAGTTGAAACTCTCCCCAACAGCACTAGCAAAACTCCCCATGAGGATATTGGTACCGGCGCTGTTGAGGTGCAACCCATCCGGTTTGTACAGGTCCCATCTCACCCAGAAGTGGTCCCAATGCCTCAAGAATTTAAATCCCTCCCTCCTACACTAACTTTCCAGCCATGTGTTCATGCTCTCTATCCTTCTATTCTTATTAACACGTAGCACCAGTAGTAACCCGGAGATTACTATCTTTGAGGTCCTACCCTTTAATTTTCTTCCTAGCTCCCTGAATTCTTCCTGTCGGACCTCATTCCTTATTTCACCTATGTCATTGGTCCCGATATGGACTATGACCTCTAGCTGTGGGTTAAGGTGAGGGGAAGGGGCAAGAAGGGAGAAATGCATGCATACAGCATGATTAGCTGGAAAGTGTGAAATGTTTGTGGGGTGAGGGGGAAGTGGGATGTGAGAAGAAGGAGTAGGGATGAACATACTGTTGTTGTCCCCAAGGGAGTTAACTTCACCGGTGGCCATGGCACCCATCACCTGGCGCCCAATAATCTGCAGCACGCGATTCTCCAGCGCAGACAGTGGTTGGGTGTTGGCTTGTTACCCGCCTGTCTGCTCCCGCTCCCTCCTGTTGTGAGCCACCTTGTTCTGCAAGAGAAAGGAAAATGTGTGAGTGAGTGTGGAGCAATGTGTTTGGGAGAAGCGCCTGCCACATCTCAATATCTGTCATTGTGTGCAAGATGTGAGATGTGGGTGTGAGTGTTGGTCGATAGAGATTGTTGGTGGGTGAGTGTTGGGGGTGTGGTGCTTTGGGCAGTGTGTGAAGATAGTGGTTCAGATGGTGATATGTAGCATTTGTTGAAGCATTCACTCACCCTGATCATCCGAGTGAGGCCGTTAAATTTCTTCCTGCACTGTGTGTGGGGCCTGGGGACCACAGCGCTGCCCGAGATGTGCTGCACTACCTCCTTCCACATGGTGCCGAAGACTTGTGGTGAGGGCCTCCTGCCACTTGCAGGGTAAAGCACTGCCCTCCGTCCCTCCACAGCAAAAACCAATGCCTCCAATGCTTCATCGGAGAATCTGCGGGCTCTCTCCCTGGGGCGTGGATCTGCCATGAGCACACCTGGGTTCCTGGGCTCCTGCTCCTGCACAGCCAGCAATGCTGTTAATGAGGTGCTGCAGCATCAATGAACCTGTGGCAATCATGACTTGTGATTAGACTGCACCCGATATTGGTCAACTCTTTCAGTGTAACACCAATGAGCTTGAGTGTTAAGACTTGATTTGGGACTCCAATCATTTTATTGAGCAGTGAGCATGACTTTTGCATGCAGTCTAAAGCATTTGCGCCTGGCGCTAATTCTCCAACTTTTCAACTGACACCGCCCATTCCTTGGCTATAACAAATTTCTAGCCATATGGTGAGAAACTATTAAATGTTGGTGTTCAGAAAGATTTTGGTGGCCTCGTACAGGAAACACAGAAGGTTAGCATGCAGGTACAGCAAGCAATGAGTAATGAAAATGCCGTGTTGGCCTTTATTGCAAGGGGGTTGGAGTGCAAGAATAAGGAAATCTTACTACAATTTTACAGGATGGAGAATCTAGAACTATGGGGCATTATCTCAGGATAAGGCGTTGGCCATTTAACACCGAGATGAGGAATTTCTTCACTCTTGAGGGTTGTGTATCTTTGGAATCCTCCAGCCCAAAGGACTATAGCTGCTGAGTCATTCGACTAAAAATTCGGGGACTTAATGCCATCCAGTACCAGCAACCAGCTGCCGCTCTTTAGCCAGTTGGTGGTGGGTCCTGCAGCTCGACATCACAATAGCACTGTTGGTAAGTAGTAGCACCCTGTAAAAAAGATCTCGGAGTGGTGACATCACACCGACTTAACGTCACCATGGCCAAATTCGACCCTAGCACTGAGTTCAATGCTGGGTCATAACCACGCCATGGAAACCCAGCGTGCAAACACACTGACAGGTCACTGTCAGTACCTCTTAAAGGGACATACACATCTTTCAGGTAAGTTTTCATTTAAGCCTTTGGACAGGTTTTTTTTAAAAACTTGATTGAAGTAGTGGTGTGTTGTAATTGACGTTAAAAGTTTTTTAAATTGTGCAGGGAGTGCTGCTAGACGCTTGCAAGGCCTCGGATGATAAAGGAAGGCCTCTGAAAAGAAAGAAATTGCTGCAAATACTCAACAGGTCAGGCAACATCTGTGGAGAGAGAAACAGAGTTCACGTCTCAGGTCGAGATGCTGCTTGAGCAGCTGAATATTTCCAGCATTTTAAGCTGTCATTTCAGATTTACAGCATCCACTTGCAGAGGGAAGAGGAAGACACAGAAAAGGAGGAAGCAGAAGAGGAGGAAGCAGAAGAAAGGATGCAACCCAGACAGTCCCTTTCTAGCCGGGATATCCGGGATGGAGTCATTTGCCTGTGGTCCCAATGACCATAACCCCAAATCCCTATTCAACATTAGTCCCACGCCTTACCTTCCCTCTGTTATTGACCATCACAATGTCCTCTTGGCCACAATGCTAAAATAAAAGTCACCACAAACCAAACTTTCCAATCCAACTTTATACATCCAATATGGCATCAAGAAATCAACTCATCATCCTTATGCATTCTCACAGTGAGTTGTGTGTGCCTTTGCCTATCCTACTGATGTCACATAGTGTTACCCCAGTAGCTGCAACAAGATAGCAAGAGTTTCTATACGTACATAAAAAGGAAAAGAGTGGCTAAAGTAAATGTTGGTCTCTTAGAGGACAAAACTGGGGAATTAGTGATGGGGAACATGGAGATGGCGGAAACTCTGAACAAATATTTTGTATCAGTCTTTACGGTAGAGGACATTAACAATATTCCAACAGTGGATAGTCAAGGGGCTATAGGGGGGGAGGAACTCAACACAATCACAATCACTAAGGAGGTAGTACTTGTTATGTTCAGAAAAAGTCCACAAGACTGTATGCTGTAAGCTCAAACTGATGTGACCTTAGACTCTTTAATCAAACTCCAGAGTGAAGAAGCAGCATGGCAGACAACCTTTTATACTTGCTTGCACGAGGTGTGCAGGTGACCCTTGGGTCTCCAACAGGTGCGCCCCATGGTGGCAAGTCTCACACTATTATAAAGTTTACATACATAACAGTACTCAGTAAGATAATGGGACCAAAGGCAGATAAATTCCCTGGACCTGATGGCTTGCATCCTAGAGTCTTAAGAGATATAGCGGCAGGGATTGTGGTTGCATTGGTTGTAATTTACCAAAATTCCCTGGATTCTGGGGAGATACCAGCAGATTGGAAAACTGCAAATGTAATGCCCCTATTTAAAAAAGGAGACAGATAAAAAGCAGGAAACTATACACCAGTTAGCCTAACACCTGTGGTTGGGAAAATGTTAGAGTCCATTATTAAAGAAGCAGTAGCAGGACATTTGAATAAGCAAAATGTGGTCAGGCAGAGTCAGCATGGATTTATAAAGGGGAAGTCATGTTTAACAAATTTGCTAGAGTTCTTTGAGGATGTAACGAACAGGGTGGATAAAGGGGAACCAATGGATGTGGTATATTTGGACTTCCAGAAGGCATTTGACAAGGCGCCACATAAAAGGTTACTGCACAAGATAAAAGTTCACGGGGTTGGTGGTAATATATTAACATAGATAGAGGATTGACTAACTAACAGAGAACAGAGAACTAACAGAGGATAAATGGTTCATTCTCTGGTTGACAACCAGTAACTAGTGGGGTACCGTAGGGATCAGTGCTAGGACCCCAACTATTTACAATCTACATTAACGACTTGGAAGAAGGGACTGAGTGTAATGTAACCAAATTTGCTGACGATACAAAGATGCGAGGAAAAGCAATGTGTGAGGAGGACACAAAAAAGCTGTAAAAGGACGTACAAAGGTGGGCAAAAATTTGGCAGATGGAGTATAATGTTGGAAAGTGTGAGGTCATGCACTTTAGCAGAAAAAAAATCAAAGAGCAAGTTATTATTTAAATGGTTAAAGATTGCAAAGTGCTGCAGTCCAGCGGGATCTAGAGTTACTTGTGCATGAAACACAAAAGGTTAGTATGCAGGTACAGTAAGTGATCAGGAAGGCTAATGGTATCTTAGCCTTTATTGCAAAGGGGATGGAGTATAAAAGCAGGGAAGTCTTGTTACAGCTATACAAGGTATTGGTGAGGTCACACCTGGAATACTGTGTGCAGTTTTGGTTTCCATATTTACGAAAGGATATACTTGCTTTGGAGGCAATTCAGAGAAGGTTCACTAGGTTGATTCCAGGGATGAGGGTTTTGACTTATGAGGAAAGGTTGAGTAGGTTGGGCCTCTACTCATTGGAGTTCAGAAGAATGAGAGGTGATCTTGTCGAAACGTATAAGATTATGAAGGGGCTTGACAAGGTGGTTGCAGAGAGGATGTTTCCACTGATGGGGGAGACTAGAATTATAGGGCATGATCTTAGAATAAGGGGCCGCCCATTTAAAACAGAGATGAAAAGGAATTTCTTCTCTCAGAGGTTTGTAAATCTGTGGAATTCGCTGTCTCAGAGAGCTGTGGAAGCTGGGACATTGAATAAATTTAAGACAGAAATAGACAGTTTCTTAAACGATAAGGGGATAAGGGATTATGGGGAGCGGGCAGGGAAGTGGAGCTGAGTCCATGGTCAGATCAGACATGATCCTATTGAATGGCGGAGCAGGCTCAAGGGGCTGTATTGCCTACACATGTTCCTATTTCTTATGTTCTTATGTTTAAGACTGGTGGAAGGCTGCTGACTTTCAGTGGGGGGCACTGCAAATGGCCTTGCTGATCGAACATGAGGAGGTGGTGGCTGGGATTGTCAAATCAATCTTCTTTTTCACTTTCCTCTCCCTGTTCTTGGTCAACCACTGGCTGGGCAGGTTGCATTGCTTGGGTATATGAAATAAGGAATAAGTTGTGGTGAGGGGAGAGTGGGAAAGCAAGAGCTGCGTGCGAGAAGGAGGATAGCGTATGAAGATACCAGCATCTTGTTTCCTTTCAGCCCCGCCACTAGCCAAGGACTTAGCCATGCCCCTGCCAAGAATGGCCTACACCATCTCCTCCAAGGTAGTGAAGTGAGGCAAGGAATGGAAGATATGCCTTATGATTGGTAAAGATTGTTAGTAGGTCAGTAATTGTGGTGGAATGGGGGGTTGTGCAATGACCAGTGTGTGAGGGTAATGGTGTCGTTGGTAGGAGATGACTTTTGAAGATCATGTTCAGTGGTCTGAGGTCATGAAGCTTCTTTGGGCACTGGCTTGAGGTGTTGGTGGCGACACTGCTGGCAGTGACAGCCTTGGTGATGTGGTCCCACATCGTTCTTTCTGGAGGGCCTTCTGATCCTTGTGCACATCTCTTGCAGTTTTGACCCCCTGCATAAAGCTGGAGTGCTGCGTGCGAGACCTTGGGTGCCCCATCCCTGGCTTGCTGAGCCGTTTGTGTTCGTGCTGAGGCATTTTTCCTGTTTTTTGAGCTTTGGAAGGGAATTCAGGTTTAAGTGCTGAAGAATTCCATTTGGGACTTCTTTTTAACGGTAATTTTTTTTTAAATTGAAAGGCAGTAAGGGCTGAAAGCTGCATTTTTTCCACTGCATTGTAATTTTTATTAGTTCTGAATGCATTGCCTCTTTAATTCATAGCCCCTTTAATAGCCCACAATTCCTTTCAAACTCCACAGCCTCACTCCCAGAGGCTATAAGAAGCAGCAACGCTGTTGTGGATGGAAACTTCGGGTTGGAGGCCTCCGTTAACACCGCCTGGAGGGTGTTGCATGGCAAATTAATGCAGTGCTACACATCTCCAGCCCCCAGCACAAATTTTTACCCGGTAGCACTGCGGTATTTTTCAGCGGCCGTTAACTCGAGTTTCCGGTGACACTGGTAATTCTCTTGGCATACACAAATTTTTCCCCCATTGAGTATATTCAAGGGTGAGATAGAAATTTGGGCTGGAATTCATTATAGGCAAGGAATGGATGGTGTTTTGCGGCAGAAATTCGGCTGCTTTGCACCTCCCATTAGTGCTGTAGGAGGCAGTAATGGGGCGCTAAGGCGTAAGTGACCGGTCGCAGCGAATTCAGCGATGGTGCGAACTTCAGTGCCGGTTTAGTGCTGGCGCTAACATTTACCGTCTCGGTCTCTAGCGCCTCGCAGATTATGACATCATAAAGTGCGCAGTGCCCCTTATGGCCCAGATGTGAAATTGCCTCCCACCCCCTGCGGTATCGCCGGGCAAAAACTGCGGAAAGTTTTTGAGGCTTCATTATTGCGCGATGTCCTAGCCCTCCAATCTCTGAGAGTATTTGGGGCTGTAATGGCTGTCATGCAGGTTGCCTGGTAACACAGAACTCAGCAGAATTCTGTTTTGCACCATCACTGGTCCTTCCCTTTAAGCGAGGGAAGCAGCCTCTGATGTCAGTATCGTTGCACTCCACATTGTTCAGCGCTCTGCCGCTACCGTCCTGCTCTCGGACTTTAGCGCCCTAAGAGAAATGGTTAGCACTTTATTTAACGTTCCACGTCTCTCTTGGAGTGCTAAAGCTGAATTTCCCGGGATCTGAAAATCATTATCTCCTGGGGATACTTTTCCGAGATTTCAAAAGTTATCGCCCCAAATGAGGCGCTATTGAATTTATAGCCCAAAATGGTTAAGTAGCGCCAGTTGAAAATCGTCTACACTGCATGCAAAATTCATCCTCACTCCTCACTGGAATGGTCGCAGTCATGATTCTAGTCTAAAACCCCAGCTCATTGGCGTTACATTGAAAAGATGGACCAATATCAGATGAAGTCTAAATTCAAGTCATGATTGCCGCAAGCTTTTTCCACTACTTAAAGGGGAGGTCCATTGATGCTACAGCACCTCATTCTCAGCATAGTTGGGTATACAGCTGCTTCAACAACCTGAAGAAGAAGGACAAAGAGAAGAAGCACTTATTTACAAGTGCTGATGGAAGATCAGTACCCCAGAGAGAGCCCAGAGGTTTTCCGAGGAAGCTTTCGAGACATTGGTTTTAGCGGTGGAGAGAAAGCGGGGGCTCCTGTACCAACTGGCAGGAGGCCCTCGCCACAAGTCTGCTGGACTAGGTGGAGTGAGGTGGCACAGCACGTCACGGGCAGCACTGTGCTCCCCAGGTCCCACATCCAGTGCAGGAAGAATGTGAACATGTTTAATGAGGAGGCTACAGAGATAGCAGATGATTGGTTGTCATCTTCCAAAATTCCTTAGATTCTAGAACAGTTCCCATAGATTGGAAGGTAGCTAATGTGACCCCGTTATTTAAGAAAGCAGGGAGAGAGAAAACAGGGAACTACACACCAGTTAGCCTAACATCAGTAGTAGGAAAATTACTAGAATCGATTATTAAGGACATGGTAACAGGGCATTTAGAAAATAAAAAATAGGATTGGGCAGAGTCAGCATGGATTTATGAAAAGGAAATCATGTTTGAAAATGGTTGTAACTAGCAGAATAGATAATGGAGTAACAGAGAATGTGGTGTATTTGGATTTTCCGAAGGCATTTGATAAGATGCCACACAAGAGATTATTAAACAAAATTAGGGCTCATTGGATTGGGGGTAATATACTAGCATTGATTGAGGATTGGTTAACAGACAAAAAACAGAGAGTAGGAATAAATGGGTCATTTTTGGGTTGGCAGGTTATAACTAGTGAGTGCTGCAAGGATCGGTGCTTGGGCCTCAGCTATTCACAATCTATTGAAACATAGAAACATAGAAAATAGGTGCAGAAATAGGCCATTCAGCCCTTCGAGCCTGCACTACCATTCAATAAGATCATGGCTGATCATTCACCTCAGTACCCCTTTCCTGCTTTCTCTCCATACCCCTTGATCCCTTTAGCTGTAAGGGCCATATCTAACTCCCTCTTGAATATATCCAATGAACTG
The DNA here is from genome assembly GCF_044704955.1 of Pristiophorus japonicus. Classification (NCBI taxonomy): domain Eukaryota; kingdom Metazoa; phylum Chordata; class Chondrichthyes; family Pristiophoridae; genus Pristiophorus; species Pristiophorus japonicus. Next base: position 161,301,904 of record NC_091982.1, on the reverse strand, counting down.
TCATCAACAACTCTCTGCGGTAGGGAATTTCACAGGTTAACAACTCTCTGAGTGAAGAAGTTTCTCCTCATTTCAAGCTTATCCCTTATCCTTAGACTATGTCCCCTGGTTCTGGACTTCCCCAACATCGGGAAAATTCTTCCTACATCTAACCTGTCCAGTCCCGTCAGAATGTTATATGTTTCTATGAGATCCCCTCTCATCCTTCTAAACTCCAGTGAATACAGGCCCAGTCGATCCAGTCTCTCCTCATATGTCAGTCTAGCCATCCCGGGAATCAGTCTGGTGAACCTTCGCTGCACTCCCTCAATAGCAAGAATGTCCTTCCTCAAATTAGGAGACCAAACTCAACACAATATTCCAGGTGAGGCCTCACTAAGGCCCTGTACAACTGCAGTAAGACCTCCCAGCTCCTATACTCAAATTCCCTAGCTATGAAGGCCAACATACCATTTGCCTTTTTCACCGCCTGCTGTACCTGCATGCCAACTTTCAATGACGAATATACCATGACACCCAGGTCTCGTTGCACCTCCCCTTTTCCTAATCTGCCGCCATTCAGATAATATTCTGCCTTTGTGATTTTGCCCCCAAAATGGATAACCTCACATTTATCCACATTACACTACATCTGCCATGCGTTTGCCCACTCACCTAACCTGTCCAAGTCACCCTTGCAGCCTCTTAGCATCCTCCTCACAGCTCACACCGCCACCCAGCTTAGTATCATCTGCAAACTTGGAGATATTACACTCAATTCCTTCATCTAAATCATTAATGTATATTGTAAATAGCTGGGGTCCCAACACTGAGCCCTGCGGCACCCCACTAGTCATTGCCTGCCATTCTGAAAAGGACCCGTTTATCCCAACTCTCTGGTTCCTGTCTGCCAACCAGTTCTCTATCCACGTCAGTACATTACCCCAATACCATGTGCTTTAATTTTGCACACCAATCTCTTGTGTGGGACCTTGTCAAAAGCCTTTTGAAAGTCCAAATACACCACATCCACTGGTTCTCCCTTGTCCACTCTACCAGTTACAACCTCAAAAAATTCTAGATTTGTCATGCATGATTTCCCTTTCATAAATCTATGCTGACTTGGACTGATCCTGTCACTGCTTTCCAAATGCGCTGCTATTCATCTTTAATAATTGATTCCAACATTTTCCCCACTACTGATGTCAGGCTAACCGGTATATAATTACCCGTTTTCTCTCTCCCTCCTTTCTTTAAAAGTGGTATTACATTAGTTACCCTCCAGTCCATAGGAACTGATCCAGAGTTGATAGACGGTTGGAAAATGATCACTACTATTTCTAGGGCCACTTCCTTAAGTACTCTGAGATGCAGACTATCAGGCCCCAGGTATTTATCAGCCTTCAATCCCATCAATTTCCCTAACACAATTTCCCGCCTAATTTCCTTCAGTTCCTCCTTCTCACTAGACCCTCGGTCCCCTAGTATTTCCGGAAGGTTATTTGCGTCTTCCTTTGTGAAGACAGAACCAAAGTATTTGTTCAACTGGTCCGCCATTTCTTTGTTCCCCATTATAAATTCACCCAAATCTGACTGCAAGGGACCTACGTTTGTCTTCACTAATCTTTTTCTCTTCACATATCTATAGAAGCTTGGATGAGGGGACTAAATGCAATATATCCAAGTTTGCTGATGATACAAAGCTAGATGAGAATGTAAGTTGTGAGGAGGATGCAAAGAGACTTCAAGGGAATATAGAAGTGAGTGGGCAAGAACATGGCAAATAGAATATAATGTGGAGAAATGTGAAGTTATCCACTTTGGTAGGAAAAATAGTAAAGCAGAGTATTTTTTAAATGATGAGAGATTGGGAAATGTGGTATTCAGAGGGACCTGCGGGTCCTTGTACATGAATCACTGAAAGTTAAAATGCAGGTACAGCAAGTAATTAAGAAAGTAAATGGTATGTTGGCCTTTATTACAAGAGGATTGGAGTATAAGAGTAAAGGCGTCTTACTGCAATTATACAGGGCCCTGGTGAGACTGCACCTGGAGTACTGTGTAGAGTTTTGGTCTCCTTGCCTAAGGAAGGATATTTTTGCCATTGAAGGAGTGCCACGAAGGTTCACCAGACTGATTCCTGGGATGGGGGGATTGAGTAGACTAGGCCTATATTCTCTAGAGTTTAGAAGAATGAGAGGTGATCTCATTGAAACATACAAAATTCTTACAGGGCTTGACAGGGTAGATGGAGGGAGGATGTTTCCTCTGGCTGAGGAGTCTATAACCAGGGGTCACAGTCTCAGAATAAGTGGTCGGCTATTTAGGACTGAGATGGTGAATCTCTACCCCCGAGGGCTGTAGAGGCTCAGGGCCAAAAATTGATGGACTCACCGCCCACTGCCGCCAACATTCCTCTTTGGGTTCCGCCCAGTGCCACTTTCGATTTGGGCTGGAGCGGGTGGGAGGGGAGCGCCGTCGGGAACCGCCCGCTGACGTCAGCTGACGACCGAGTGGCGTAAGTGGACTCCCGCCCGCCGAGATACCATATTCATGCGGGTGGGAGTCGGCGCCAGAACGGCGGTAGACCACTGGCAGGAAGCTGGCCTGTCCCCAACGGTGAGTAAGAAGATTTTAAAAAAAGGTTGGTAAACATTTTTTAAATATTTTTTTCACAGCAACTTACCTGAAGGTGTTCCAATGTTTTTTTTCTTTCCGATGATTTTTGTTTGCAGGTCTTCGACCCTCTCTGGGCCCGACTCCATCCTCGGCAGCACTTGGGCGGCAAGTGCCTTTGCTACCGAGATTGGGAGCTCCCACCGGCTGCCGCTCAGATTGGCGATGTAAATCCCTCTTTTATCGCCCGCCGTCCTTTGAAGGATCTTTTTGATGAAAACCCTGCCCAAAGTTTCGTCAGGTACCTCGATGACCATCGGCCGTCCTTTGAGCGGCACTTGGGTGGGCGGGGGCCTTCATCAATTTCAGCCGCTCAGTCTTTGAGTATGTTCAAGACAGAGATCAATAGATTTTTGGATATTAAGCGAATCAAGGGATATGGGGATAGTGCAGGAAAGTGGATTGAGATAATAGATCAGCCATGAGCTCATTGAATGGTGGAGCAGGCTCAAGGGGCCAAATGGCCTGCGCCTGATCCTAATTCTTATGATCTCATGTTCTCACACGGGTGGTGAGTGTGAGTGAAGGCTTCAACAAATGCTGCATACCACCATCTGTACCACATGCTTCACACACTGCTCAATGCACCTTCCCCGCTTCATTCGCTCACCAACAATCTGTACCTAGCAACACTCACACCCACATCTCACACCTTGCACACAATGACAGCTGTTCAACTATGGCAGGCACAAATGTCATTAGTTATTAGAATTCATATAGTATGTGTGATATACTTACAGATAAATTTAGTAATGGTGTTTAAAATATTTTGTGATCTCTCTCATTTCACCTTTTTTGCCCAGGAGGACGCTGTGATATGGCATGAGATAGGGATAGTATGATGGGGATATGGTGAGCTACGGGGATCTGGGGTTTCATTCATTCGAATCACAGTCTGATGAGCCGGTTACGGACAGCCTGCCCCGAAGGCCAATTGTCTCGCTGTCTCCTCCCTCCCTCCTGTTCCTCCTCCTCATCCTCTTCCTCCTCATTCTCCTCCTTATTCTCAACCTCCTCCTCCTCGTGCTCTTCCTCCTCATCCTCCTTCTGAGGCGGTTCCACAATCCCTGCTGGCAAGGGCTGCGCCCTCATGCTGGCCAAGTTGTGGAGCATGCAGCAGACTACCACGAAATGGGACATCCGCTCTGCAGAATACTGGAGGGCTCCTCCCAAGAGGTTTTACAGATATATAAAACGGAAAAGAGTGACTGAAGTAAATGTTGGTTCCTTAGAAGATGAGAAGGGGGATTTAATAATGGGAAATGTGGAAATGGCTGAGACCTTAAACAATTATTTTGCTTCGGTCTTCACAGTGGAAGACACAAAAACCATGCCAGAAATTGCTGGTCACAGGAATGTGGGAAGGGAGGACCTTGAGACAATCATTATCACTAGGGGGGTATTGCTGGACAAGCTAATGGGACTCAAGGTAGACAAGTCCCCTGGTCCCGATGAAATGCAACACAGGGTATTAAAAGAATGGCGGAAGTTATAGCAGATGCATTCGTTATAATCTACCAAAATTCTCTGGACTCTGGGGAGGTACCATCAGATTGGAAAGCAGCTAATGTAACACCTCAGTTTAAAAAAGGGGGCAGACAAAAGGCAGGTAACTATAGGCCAGTTATTTTAACATCTGTAGTTGGGAAAATGCTTGAAGCTATCATTAAGGAAGAAATAGCGGGACATCTAGATAGGAATAGTGCAATCAAGCAGACACAACATGGATTCATGAAGGGGAAATCATGTTTAACTAATTTACTGGAATTCTTTCAGGATATAACGAGCATGGTGGATAGAGGTGTACCGATGGATGTGGTGTATTTAGATTTCCAAAAGGTATTCGATAAGGTGCCACACAAAAGGTTACTGCAGAAGATAAAGGTACGCGGAGTCAGAGGAAATGTATTAGCATGGATCGAGAATTGGCTGGCTAACAGAAAGCAGAGAGTCGGGATAAATGGGTCCTTTTCGGGTTGGAAATCGGTGGTTAGTGGTGTGCCACAGGGATCGGTGCTGGGACCACAACTGTTTACAATATACATAGATGACGTGGAAGAGGGGACAGAGTGTAGTGTAACAAAATTTGCAGATGACACAAAGATTAGTGGGAAAGAGGGTTGTGTAGAAGACACAGAGAGGCTGCAAAGAGATTTAGATAGGTTAAGCGAATGGGCTAAGGTTTGGCAGATGGAATACAATGTCGGAAAGTGTGAGGTCATCCATCTTGGAAAAAAAAACAGTAAAAGGGAATATTATTTGAATGGGGAGAAATTACAACATGCTGCGGTGCAGAGAGACCTGGGGGTCCTTGTGCATGAATCCCAAAAAGTTAGTTTGCAGGTGCAGCAGGTAATCAGGAAGGCGAATGGAATGTTGGCCTTCATTGCGAGAGGGATGGAGTACAAAAGTAGGGAGGTCCTGCTGCAACTGTATAGGGTATTGGTGAGGCCGCACCTGGAGTACTGCATGCAGTTTTGGTCACCTTACTTAAGGAAGGATATACTAGTTTTGGAGGGGGTACAGAGACGATTCACTCGGCTGATTCTGGAGATGAGGGGGTTACCTTATGATGATAGATTGTGTAGACTGGGTCTTTACTCCTTGGAGTTCAGAAGGATGAGGGGTGATCTTATAGAAACATTTAAAATAATGAAAGGGATAGACAAGATAGATGCAGAGAGGATGCTTCCACTGGTCGGGGAGACTAGAACTAGGGGGCACAGCCTCAAAATACGGGGGAGCCAATTTAAAACCGAGTTGAGAAGGAATTTCTTCTCCCAGAGGGTTGTGAATCTGTGGAATTCTCTGCCCAAGGAAGCAGTTGAGGCTAGCTCATTGAATGTATTCAAGTCACAGATAAATAGATTTTTAACCAATAAGGGAATTAAGGGTTACGGAGAGCGGGTGGGTAAGTGGAGCAGAGTCCACGGCCAGATCAGCCATGATCTTGTTGAATGGCGGAGCAGGCTCGAGGGGCTAGATGGCCTACTCCTGTTCCTAATTCTTATGTTCTTATGCTCTTTTGTTCTTATGGTCCAGTGGCCCAGTGGAAATGCAGGAAGAGATAAAGCCGTTCCAGCAGCGGAAAGATGAAATGTCTATACAGGCAGACTGCCTTCTGTGGGGCAATCGAGTAGTGGTCCCCAAGAAGAGCAGAGACACCTTCATCAGTGACCTCCGCAGTACCCAACCAGGCATCATAATGATGAAAGCGATAGCCAGATCCCACGTGTGGTGGCCCGGTATCGATGCGGACCTTGAGCCCTGCGTTCACAGATGTAATACATGCTCGCAGTTAAGCAATGTACCCAGGGAGGCGCCGCTAAGTTTATGGTCTTGGCCCTCCAAACCGTGGTCTAGGGTACACGTCGACGATGCAGGCCCGTTCTTGGGTAAAATATTCCTTGTGGTTGTAGACGTGTACTCCAAGTGGATTGAATATGAGATAATGTCGGCTAGCATGTCCGCTGCCACTACTGAAAGCCTACGGGCCATGTTTGCCACTCATGGCTTACCCGATGTCCTGGTGAGCGACAACGGGCCATGTTTTACCAGTGCTGAGTTCAAAGAATTCATTACGTGTAACGGGATCAAACATGTCACTTCTGCCATATTTCAACCATACTTCAGGCAGAGAGAGCAGTGCAAACCATCAAGCAAGGCTTGAAGAGGATAACTGAAGGCTCACTGCAGACTCGCCTATCCCGAGTCCTGCTCTGCTACCGCACGAGACCCCACCCACTCACTGGGATCCCACCTGCTGAACTGCTCATGAAAAGAGTACTTAAGACAAGGCTCTCATTAGTTCACCCTGATCTACATGAACAGGTAGAGAGCAGATGGCTTCAACAAAGTGCATACCATGATAGAGCAAATGTGTCACGCGAGATTGAAATCAATGATCCTGTATTTGTATTAAATTATGGACAAGGTCCCAAGTGACTTCCTGGCACTGTTGTGGCGAAACAGGTGGGCAGGGTGTTTCGGGTCAAACTTTCAAATGGACACATTCACCAGAAACACTTGGACCAAATCAAACTCAGATTCACGGACTGTCCTGAGCAACCCACCTTGGACCTTACCTTTCTTGATTCCCCCAACATACCCACCAGTGGCAACCGGCACCACGGTTGACTAAGAAGCAGAACCCATCATCCACAGCAGCCCTGCAAGACCCAACACACCAGGCAGCCCAGCAAGGCCAGCTGCACAGCAGCCCAGCGATGGCCCAAGAAATGATTCAACAACACCAGCTTTCACACCGAGATGATCAACCAGGGCAAGAAGGGCCCCAGATCAACTCACATTGTAAATAGTTACACTATTGACTTTGCGGGGGGGTGTGTTGTTATATAGGTGGACTTGTATTTACTCTGTACAGCTACCAGAGGGCTCATCTCCTGGAGTCCCAAGGGATCCCATAATCCCTTGGGAGCACAGGTATTTAAAGAGGCTTCACAGGTTGGAGAGGCACTCTGGAGGCCTGCAATAAAAGACTAAGGTCACACTTTACTTTGAGCTCACAGTCTTCAGTCTGACTCTATCTCCATACACAACAATTACGATATGTCAGTAGAAAATTAGCCAATTTATGAACCAATGACTATTGTGATTTCTTTGGATTTGGAGCTAACATTTGTTTTATAAGGGCAAGTTTTACAATTTGTACAGTGCGCTCTGCAGGATGGTATGGTGGAACCTTGGTATGTTTCACCCCATTTTTGCTCGTGAACTGTGCAATTTCTTTGGACAAAATTGTGTTCCATTATTGGAAACAATTTCTTCTGGGAGGCCAAATGAAGAAAATAAACTTCCCAAAATGTCCAATATTTTACTTGTTATTTTCCACATTGGAAACATCTCAACCCACTTCGAATGGCTATCAATCACAATGAACAATTGTTGTCCTTCTAGCTCAGCAAAATCAATATGTAGCCTTAGCCACAACCTGTGAGGCCATTTCCATGGCTGTAATGGTACTGATGGTGGTTGCTTGCTTACCAATTGACATGTCGTACACTGACTCACGATGTACTCTATATCTTTACCAAGACCTGGCCAGCATAAATAACTACACGCAAAATTCTTGGTCAAGCACATTCCCAGGTGCTCGTCATGGAGGTCTCCTAATAATTTGGACTTGAATTTATTTGATATAACCATTCTTGCACCCCACATGATACAATCTTTATCGACTGATAATTCATTCTTCGAATGAAGAATGGATGAATATCTTTGTCTGTTACATGGTTTGGCCATCCATTTTCAATATACTGTGGAATTCTCTGCCCAAGGAAGCAGTTGAGGCTAGCTCATTGAATATATTCAAGTCGCAGATAGATAGATTTTTAACCAATAAGGGAATTAAGGGTTATGGGGAATGGGCGGGTAAGTGGAGCTGAGTCCACGGCCAGATCAGCCATGATCTTGTTGAATGGCGGAGCAGGCTCGTGGGGCTAGATGGCTTACTCCTGTTCCTAATTCTTATGTTCTTATGTCAAGGCACCGGAAAATTACTTCAATAAGCCGATGGTCTGTTTGATAATGTTCCTGGTGGCAACATAATTCTCATTATATGAATACTGTGCACAAGTTTTGGGGTTGCTGTTATCTATGTTGGCTGGATTTTACCTACCACTGGAGGGCGTGACTGTCAGAGTCCTAATGGTCACTGGCAGACACGTGCAAGCCGTGTATATAATGTTGGCAGCCATGTTGAATCCTCACTTTGATAAACTGGAGTAACGTCATGCCTGAACTAACTCACCGTGCTTAGCCTCATGGAGTTATTCAATACTCAACAATTGGCGACGAGTTAAAAATACGAACTTTCACGCAACCATGTCTGTTGGAATTTTGGAGAGATTCATGGTAGGGGAAGACTGGGAGGATTTCATTGATCACCTCGACCAATACTTCATAGCCAATGGATTGGAAGGAACCGATAACGCACTTAAGCGTTGGGCGGTTTTCCTCACCATTTGCGGGTCAAAAATTTATGGCCTTATCAAGAATCTACTCTCATCGTCTCGACCAATTGATAAGACTTACAAATTGTGTACACTGGTTTGGAACCACTTTAAACCGAAGGAAAGCATCATCATGGCGAGGTATCGTTTCTATACGCACAATCGCTCCGACGGCCAGGACGTGGCAGAATTTTCGCCGACCTGAGACATCTCACTGGGCCATGCAACTTCAGAGCTACGTTGGAGGAAATGCTGTGGGAATTGTTTGTGCTTGGCATTGGCCACGAGGTCATCCTTCGAAAGCTGCTGGCCATCACGATCGCCCAGGCACGCATGTCCACGGACGAAAAATCAAAACAGATATCTTCCCAGCATCGAAACTCACCGGCAAATACTATGCATAAAATAATATCATCTGCAGGCAGAGCTGCACATGGCAAAGCCTACTCGTCCATGTTCGTATGACTTGTAACTGCTCAAACGTCCACCATCGGGGGTGAATCAAATCTCGCCTTGTTGGCATTGCGAGGGCTTTCATCAGGCCCATCAATGCCGATTCAAGCAATACGTATGCAAAGGTTGTGCAACAATGGGGCACCTTCAACGAATTTGTCCGCAACCGAGCAAGCGTGCTGCGACACACCATGTGGCTGAGGATGATCGATCCAGCACGGAGTCTGATGAGCCGGTCACGGACAGCCTGCCCTGAAGGCCGATTGTCTCGCTGTCTCCTCCCTCCCTCCTGTTCCTACTCCTCGTCCTCTTCCTCCTCATCCTCCTCCTTATCCTTAACCTCCTTATTCTCAACCTCCTCCTCCTCGTTCTTTTCCTCCTCATCCTCCTCCTGAGGTGGTTCCACAATCCCTGCTGACAAGGGCTGCGCCTTCATGCTGGCCAAGTTGTGCAGCATGCAGCAGACCACCACGAAATGGGACACCCGCTCTGGAGAGTACTGGAGGGCTCCTCCCAAGTGGTCAAGGCAGTCCAACATTACTTCAATAAGCCAATGGTCTGTTCAATAATGTTCCTGGTGGCAACATAACTCTCACTATATGAATACTGTGCACGAGTGTTGGGGTTGCTGTTATGAATGTTAACTGGGTTTTACCTACAACTGGAGGGGGCGACTGTCAGAGTCCTAATGGTCACTGGCAGACACGTGCAAGACGTGTATATAATGTTGGCAGCCATGTTGAATCCTCACTTTGAGAGTAAATAAACTGGAGTAAGGTCATGCCTGAACTAGCTCACGTACTTAGCCTCATGAAGTTATTCGATACACAACAATTGCCGAGGAGTTAAAAATACAAACTTTCACGCAACCATGTCTGTTGGAATTTTGGAGAGATTCATGGAAGTGGAAGACTGGGAGGATTTCACTGATCGCCTCGGCCAGTACTTCGTAGCCAACAGATTGGAAGGAACTGATAATGCAATTAAGCGCAGGGCAATTCCCCTCACCGTTTGTGGGTCAAAAATTTATGGCCATATCAAGAATCTACTCTCACCGACTTGACCAATGGATGAGACTTATGAATTGTGTACGTTGGTTCGGAACCACTTTAAACCGAAGGAAAGCATCATCATGGCGAGGTATCGTTTCTATTCGCACAATCGCTCCAAGGGCCAGGATGTGGTAGAATTTGTCGCCGACCTGAGACATATCGCTTGGCTATGCAACTTCGGAGCTGCATTGGAGTAAATGCTGTGGACTTTTCTGTGCTTAGCATTGGCCATGAGGTCATACTTTGAAAGCTGCTGGCTGCTGAATATCTAGACCTGAGCAGGGCCATTACGATCACCCAGGCACGCATGTCCACAGACGAAAAATTGAAACAGATATCTTCCATAGCAGGGCCTAATCGTCCGCATCCGTATGGCCTGTAACTGCTCAAAGTCCGCCTTCGGGGATGAATCAAATCTCGCCTTGTTGGCATTGCGGAGGCTTTCATCGAGCCCATCAATGCTGATTCAAACAATACGTGTGTAAAGGCTGTGCAACAATGAGGCACCTTCAGCGAATTTGTCCGCAACCGAGCAAGCGTGCTGCGACACACCACATGGCTGAGAATGAACGATCCAGCATGGATCAAGCGGCACAGGCAATTCAACCCGAGCTACAGGACTAAGAAGTGTATGGGTTGCATTCTTTTACCAAAAGTCCTCCGATAATTCTGTAAGTTAAATTAAATGGGGTTCCAGTATCCATGGAATTGGACACGGGTACGAGTCAGTCAATAATGAGCCAGAGGGCTTTCGAAAAGCTGTGGGACACCTAAGGCAAAAAGACCCAAACTGAGCCCAATCAATCCGAAGCTGCCTATCCACATGCACTCAAGAAGAAAGTTGAGCAAGAACTCAAAAGACTAGAGACTGAGAAATGGCTACACCTATTGTTGTTGTACCTAAGTCTGATGGTAAGGTAAGATTGTGTGGTGATTATAAAGTAACCGTAAACCAGGTTCTCGAGGGTGATATCCCCAATACATTGCCAAATATAGAAGATTTGTTCACAACACTGACAGGTGGTCAGATCTTCTCAAAACTGGATCTTACGAATGCCTACTTACAGCTTGAACTAGATGAGGAGTCCAAGTCATGTTTGATTATAAATACTAATCTAGGCCTATATCAATTTAATAGGCTCCTGTTTAGAGTGTCTTCCGCCCCTGCTATATTCCAAGGAGTGATGAACCAGATTTTTCAAGGTATTGAAGGGGTAATATGTTATTTAGATGACATACTAATTTCAGCACCAAATTGGCAAATTCATGACAACATATTGAATGACGTCCTCAAATGGCTAGAGAAGCACAGAGTACAGGTGTCTGCTCGTAAGTGTGAGTTATTTCAAACTCAGTGGAGTACTTAGGGTACAGAGTAGACAAAGATGGTTTACATCCAACCATGGGAAAGCTGAATGCAATCAGAAATGCACCCACTCTCAAGAATGTCACTGAACTTCGATCATTGTTGGGTCTTTTGAACTATTATGGGAAGTTCCTACCAAATTTGGCTACAGTATTACATCCACTGAATGAACTAATGAAAAAACAGGTCAATTGGAAGTGGTCAAAAGAATGCAATACAGCATTCAAAGAGTGTAAAAGCAAATTGGTAGAGAGCACCATGTTAGTTCACTATGACATATCTAATGAGATTAAGCTAGCATGTGATGCCTCTCTGTATGGAGTTGGGGCAGTAATCTCTCATGTATTAAGTAGTGGGGAGGAGAGACCAATTGCTTTTGCTTCATGCACTCTCAGTGCCAGTGAGAGTAATTGTGCGCAAATCGAAAGGGAAGCTTTGGCATTAATTTTTGGTGCCAAGAAGTTCCACAAATACTTGTATGGTCGTAAGTTTACCATCGTTACGGACCATAAGCCCCTAACAGCAATCCTCCATCCAAATCCCCAATTCCAAAATTAGCTGCAGCCCGAATGCAGAGATGGGCTTTGATTTTTTCAGCATATACATGATATTGAATACAGACGATCAGATGATCACAGTAATGCTGATGCAATGTCTAGATTGTCTTCCCCATCACAAGTTACACCGGATAGGGAAGAAGTGTTTTATTTTTCATACATTGATGAACTGCCAGTCACAGCTGAAGAGATTGGTAGAGCAACCAACCGTGACCCAGTGATGTCAAAGGTGTATGAGTATATTGAAAATGGATGGCCAAACCATGTAACAGACAAAGATATTCATCCATTCTTCATTCGAAGAATGAATTATCAGTCGATAAAGATTGTATCATGTGGGGTGCAAGAGTGGTTATATCAAATAAATTCAAGTCCAAATTATTAGGAGACCTCCATGACGAGCACCTGGGAATGTGCTTGACCAAGAGTTTTGCGTGTAGTTATTTATGCTGGCCAGGTCTTGGTAAAGATATAGAGTACATCGTGAGTCAGTGTACGACATGTCAATTGGTAAGCAAGCAACCACCATCAGTACCATTACAGCCATGGAAATGGCCTCCCAGGTTGTGGCTAAGGCTACATATTGATTTTGCTGAGCTAGAAGGACAACAATTGTTCATTGTGATTGATAGCCATTCGAAGTGGGTTGAGATGTTTCCAATGTGGAAAATAACAAGTAAAATATTGGACATTTTGGGAAGTTTATTTTCTTCATTTGGCCTCCCAGAAGAAATTGTTTCCAATAATGGAACACAATTTTGTCCAAAGAAATTGCACAGTTCACGAGCAAAAATGGGGTGAAACATACCAAGGTTCCACCATACCATCCTGCAGAGCGCACTGTACAAATTGTAAAACTTGCCCTTATAAAACAAATGTTAGCTCCAAATCCAAAGAAATCACAATTGTCATTGGTTCATAAATTGGCTAATTTTCTACTGACATATCATAATTGTTGTGTATGGAGATAGAGTCAGACTGAAGACTGTGAGCTCAAAGTAAAGTGTGACCTTAGTCTTTTATTGCAGGCCTCCAGAGTGCCTCTCCAACCTGTGAAGCCTCTTTAAATACCTGTGCTCCCAAGGGATTATGGGATCCCTTGGGACTCCAGGAGATGAGCCCTCTGGTAGCTGTACAGAGTAAATACAAGTCCACCTATATAACAACACACCCCCCCGCAAAGTCAATAGTGTAACTATTTACAATGTGAGTTGATCTGGGGCCCTTCTTGCCCTGGTTGATCATCTCGGTGTGAAAGCTGGTGTTGTTGAATCATTTCTTGGGCCATCGCTGGGCTGCTGTGCAGCTGGCCTTGCTGGGCTGCCTGGTGTGTTGGGTCTTGCAGGGCTGCTGTGGATGATGGGTTCTGCTTCTTAGTCAACCGTGGTGCCGGTTGCCACTGGTGGGTATGTTGGGGGAATCAAGAAAGGTAAGGTCCAAGGTGGGTTGCTCAGGACAGTCCGTGAATCTGAGTTTGATTTGGTCCAAGTGTTTCTGGTGAATGTGTCCATTTGAAAGTTTGACCCGAAACACCCTGCCCACCTGTTTCGCCACAACAGTGCCGGGAAGTCACTTGGGACCTTGTCCATAATTTAATACAAATACAGGATCATTGATTTCAATCTCGCATGACACATTTGCTCTATCATGGTATGCACTTTGTTGAAGCCATCTGCTCTCTACCTGTTCATGTAGATCAGGGTGAACTAATGAGAGCCTTGTCTTAAGTACTCTTTTCATGAGCAGTTCAGCAGGTGGGATCCCAGTGAGTGGGTGGGGTCTCGTGCGGTAGCAGAGCAGGACTCGGGATAGGCGAGTCTGCAGTGAGCCTTCAGTTATCCTCTTCAAGCCTTGCTTGATGGTTTGCACTGCTCTCTCTGCCTGACCATTGGACCCTGGTTGAAATATGGCAGAAGTGACATGTTTGATCCCGTTACACGTAATGAATTCTTTGAACTCAGCACTGGTAAAACATGGCCCGTTGTCGCTCACCAGGACATCGGGTAAGCCATGAGTGGCAAACATGGCCCGTAGGCTTTCAGTAGTGGCAGCGGACATGCTAGCCGACATTATCTCATATTCAATCCACTTGGAGTACACGTCTACAACCACAAGGAATATTTTACCCAAGAACGGGCCTGCATAGTCGACGTGTACCCTAGACCACGGTTTGGAGAGCCAAGACCATAAACTTAGCGGCGCCTCCCTGGGTACATTGCTTAACTGCGAGCATGTATTACATCTGTGAACGCAGGGCTCAAGGTCCGCATCGATACCGGGCCACCACACGTGGGATCTGGCTATCGCTTTCATCATTATGATGCCTGGGTGGGTACTGCGGAGGTCACTGATGAAGGTGTCTCTGCTCTTCTTGGGGACCACTACTCGATTGCCCCACAGAAGGCAGTCTGCCTGTATAGACATTTCATCTTTACGCTGCTGGAACGGCTTTATCTCTTCCTGCATTTCCACTGGGCCACTGGACCATAAGAACAAAAGAGCATAAGAACATAAGAATTAGGAACAGGAGTAGGCCATCTAGCCCCTCGAGCCTGCTCCGCCATTCAACAAGATCATGGCTGATCTGGCCGTGGACTCTGCTCCACTTACCCACCCGCTCTCCGTAACCCTTAATTCCCTTATTGGTTAAAAATCTATTTATCTGTGACTTGAATACATTCAATGAGCTAGCCTCAACTGCTTCCTTGGGCAGAGAATTCCACAGATTCACAACCCTCTGGGAGAAGAAATTCCTTCTCAACTCGGTTTTAAATTGGCTCCCCCGTATTTTGAGGCTGTGCCCCCTAGTTCTAGTCTCCCCGACCAGTGTAAACAACCTCTCTGCCTCTATCTTGTCTATCCCTTTCATTATTTTAAATGTTTCTAGAAGATCACCCCTCCTCCTTCTGAACTCCAACGAGTAAAGACCCAGTCTACTCAATCTATCATCATAAGGTAACCCCCTCATCTCCAGAATCAGCCGAGTGAATCGACTCTGTACCCCCTCCAAAGCTAGTATATCTTTCCTTAAGTAAGGTGACCAAAACTGCATGCAGTACTCGAGGTGCGGCCTCACCAATACCCTATACAGTTGCAGCAGGTCCTCCCTGCTTTTGTACTCCATCCCTCTCGCAATGAAGGCCAACATTCCATTCGCCTTTCTGATTACCTGCTGCACCTGCAAACTAACTTTTTTGGATTCATGCACAAGGACCCCCAGGTCCCTCTGCACCGCAGCATGTTGTAATTTCTTCCCATTCAAATAACATTCCCTTTTACTGTTTTTTTCCCCAAGGTGGATGACCTCACATTTTCCGACATTGTATTCCATCTGCCAAACCTTAGCCCATTCGCTTAACCTATCTCAATCTCTTTGCAGCCTCTCTATGTCTTCTACACAACCCGCTTTCCCACTAATCTTTGTGTCATCTGCAAATTTTGTTACACTACACTCTGTCCCCTCTTCCACGTCATCTATGTATATTGTAAACAGTTGTGGTCCCAGCACCGATCCCTGTGGCACACCACTAACCACCGAATTCCAACCTGAAAAGGACCCATTTATCCCGACTCTCTGCTTTCTGTTAGCTAGCCAATTCTCTATCCATGCTAATACATTTCCTCTGACTCCGCTACCTTTATCTTCTGCAGTAACCTTTTGTGTGGCACCTTATCGAATGCCTTTTGGAAATCTAAATACACCACATCCATCGGTACACCATATCCACCATGCTCGTTATATCCTGAAAGAATTCCAGTAAATTAGTTAAACATGATTTCCCCTTCATGAATCCATGTTGCGTCTGCTTGATTGCACTATTCCTATCTCGATGTCCCGCTATTTCTTCCTTAATGATAGCTTCAAGCATTTTCCCCACTACAGATGTTAAACTAAGCGGCCTATATTTACCTGCCTTTTGTCTGCCCCCTTTTTTAAACAGAGGCTTTCCAATCCGCTGGTACCCCTCCAGAGTCCAGAGAATTTTGGTAGATTATAACCAATGCATCTGCTATAACTTCCGCCATCATTTTTAATACCCTGGGATGCATTTCATCAGGACCAGGGGACTTGTCTACCTTCAGTCCCATTAGCCTGTCCAGCACTACCCCCCTAGTGATAGCGATTGTCTCAAGGTCCTCCCTTCCCACATTCCTGTGACCAACAATTTTTGGCATGGTTTTTGTGTCTTCCACTGTGAAGACCGAAGCAAAATAATTGTTTAAGGTCTCAGCCATTTCCACATTTCCCATTATTAAATCCCCCTTCTCATCTTCTAAGGGACCAACATTTACTTCAGTCACTCTTTTCTGTTTTATATATCGGTAAAAGCTTTTACTATCTGTTTTTATGTTTTGCGCAAGTTTACTTTCGTAATCTAGCTTTCCTTTCTTTATTGCTTTCTTAGTCATTCTTTGCTGTCGTCTAAAATTTTCCCAATCTTCTAGTTTCCCACTAACCTTGGCCACCTTATACGCATTGGTTTTTAATTTGATACTCTCCTTTATTTCCTTGGTTATCCACGGCTGGTTATCTCTTTTACCGCCCTTCTTTTTCACTGGAATATATTTTTGTTGAGCACGATGAAAGAGCTCCTTAAAAGTCCTCCACTGTTCCTCAATTGTGCCACCGTTTAGTCTGTGTTTCCAGTCTACTTTAGCCAACTCTGCCCTCATTCCACTGTAGTCCCCTTTGTTTAAGCATAGTACGCTCGTTTGAGACACTACTTCATCACCCTCAATCTGTATTACAAATTCAACCATGCTGTGATCACTCATTCCGAGAGGATCTTTTACTAGGAGATCATTTATTTTTCCTGTCTCATTACACAGGACCAGATCTAAGATAGCTTGCTCCCCTGTAGGTTCTGTAACATACTGTTCTAAGAAACAATCCCGTATGCATTCTATGAATTCCTCCTCCAGGCTACCCCATGCGATTTGATTTGACCAATCGATATGTAGGTTAAAATCCCCCATGGTTACTGCCATTCCTTTGTCACATGCCTCCATTATTCCCTTGATTATTGCCCGCCCCACCGTGAAGTTATTATTTGGGGGCCTATAAACTATGCCCACCAGTGACTTTTTCCCCTTACTATCTCTAATCTCCACCCAGCTCCCATGAAGCACACAGCTTTTGACTAGAGATAATAAGGGGTCCTGGCTTGTCCACGTTTTGATCTGCCGGGCAGTGACGGGTGATTGCTCACTCTCAAATGCTTCCATAACCATGGCTAGACCTGCGGGCTACGCCATTTCCACTCCCGTGGTGGGCAATGGCAGCCTACTGAGAGCATTGGCGCAGTTTTCTGTGCCTGGCCTGTGGCGGATGGCATAGTTGTATGTGGACAACGTGAGCGCCCATCTCTGGATGTGGGCCGATGCGTTGGTATTTATTTCTTTACTCTCGGAAAACAGGGATATAAGTGGCTTATGGTCAGTTTCCAATTCGAATTTTAGCCCAAACAGATATTGATGCATTTTCTTTACCCCATAGACACACACTGACGCTTCTTTCTCAATCATGCTGTAGGCTCTCTCAGCCTTAGACAGACTCCTGGATGCATAAGCAACTGGTTGCAGTTTCCCGAAATCATTAGCTTGTTGCAATACACACCCGATGCCATATGACGACGCATCACATGCTAGTACCAAATGCTTACATAGATCATACAACACAAGCAATTTGTTTGAGCATAACAATTTTCTCGCATTTACAAAGGCATTTTCTTGGCTTTTGCCCCAAACCCATTCGCCACCTTTTCGCAGTAAGACATGCAGTGGTTTTAGCAGTGTGCTGAGACCCGGTAAGAAGTTACCAAAGTAGTTCAAGAGTCCCAGAAACGACCGCAGCCCCATCACGTTATGTGGCCTCGGTGCGTTCTCGATTGCCTCCGTCTTCGCGTTGGTGGGCCTGATGCCGTCCGCCACAATCCTCCTTCCCAGGAACTCCACCCAGGAAAATGCACTTCGAGTGTCTTAACCTGAGCCCCACGCAGTTGAGTCGACTAAGAACCTCCTCCAAGTTCTGCAGATGCTCGACTGTGTTCCAACCTGTGAGCAAGATGTCGTCCTGGAAGACCACGGTGTGCGGGACCGACTTCAGTAAACTTTCCATGTTTCTCTAGAATATCGCCGCCGCTGATCGGATTCCAAACGGGCATCTGTTGTAAACAAAAAGACCTTTTTGTGTGTTGATGCAGGTGAGGGCCTTCGATGATTCCTCCAGTTCCTGCGTCAAATAGGCTGAAGTTAGATCCAGCTTCGTGAACGCCTTTCCTCCCGCCAGCATTGCAAAGAGGTCGTCGGCCTTTGGTAGTGGGTATTGGTCATGCAGGGAGAAACGATTGATAGTTACTTCGTAATCGCCACAGATTCTGACCGTGCCATCTCCCTTGAGGACTGGGACAATAGGACTGGCCCATTCGCTGAACTCAATCGGTGAAATAATGCCCTCCCTTTACAGCTGGTCTAGCTCGATCTCTACCCTTTTTCTCATTATGTACGGTACTGCTCTCGCCTTGTAATGGATGGGTCGCGCCCCCGGAATTAGCTGGATCTGCACTTTTGCTCCTTGGAATTTCCCGATGCCTGGTTTGAACAATGAAGGAAATTTGTTTAAGACCTGGGCACACGAAGTGTCGTCAGCGGGCAATAGCACTCGGACCGCATCCCAGTTCCAGCCTATCTTTCCCAGACAGCTCCTGCCAAGCAGCGTGGACCATCGCTCGGTACCACCCAGAGTGGTAGCTTGTGCACCACTCCATCGTAGGAGGCCTTTACGGTTGCACTGTTGATTACAGGAATCAGTTCTTTAGTGTAAGTTCTTAGTTTCGTGTGAACTGGAGTTAAGACTGGACTTGAGGCCTTGTTGCACCACAACCTTTTGAAAGTCTTTTTGCCCATGATGGACTGGCTCATGCCCGTGTCCAGCTCCATTGACACCAGGAGTCCATTTAGTTCAACATTCAGCATTATCAGGGACAATTTGTGGTGAATGTGTGCACCCCATGTACCTCTGCCTCCTCAATCCGAGGCTCTGGTTCATCGTGATCCTCTGTGGATCTGTCCTCCTCTGGTGGTTTGCAGGTTTAACAGTCTTTGCAGCTCGCCTGCACACTCGTTGGAGGTGTCCCATTGTTCCACAGCCCTTGCAAACGTATCCTTTGAATTGACATGAATGGAAACGATGATCTCCTCCGCAGCGCCAACAAGGTGTTTTTGGCCTTGCATTCATCACCCTTGACGGTGGACTCTGAGTCATCTGCGGATGTGCAGTTGCAGCTATGTGTGACCTGCCCTGTACGTTATGATTCGAAAACAACATCACTTTGTTCATAGTGCTTGTAGCAGCACCTGTGTGCTGAGAGATTTTCTTCATATTGTCACTGGTGGCAATGAACGCCTGGGCTATCGCTATAGCCTTACTCAAGGCTAGGGTCTCTACAGTCAAAAGTTTGCGAAGTATGGTTTCATGGCCAATGCCAAGTACGAAAAAGTCTCTGAGCATGTGTTCCAAATGTCTTTCAAATAGCAATGTCCTGCAAGGCGTCTTAGCTCGACGACATAACTCGCCACTTCCTGGCCTTCAGACCTTTTGTTGGTGTAGAACCGTTACCTCGCCATCAGAACGCTTTCCTTCAGGTTCAAATGCTCTCGGACCAGTGTGCACAAATCGTTGTATGATTTCTCCATGGGTTTTGCTGGAGTGAGCATATTCTTCATGAGGCCATACATTGGTGCCCCACAGACGGTGAGGAGGATCGCCCTTTGTTTGGCAGCGCTCTCTTCCCCATCTAGCTCATTGGCCATGAAGTATTGGTCGAGTCGCTCCACAAAAGTTTCCCAATCATCTCCCTCTGAAATTTCTCCAGGATGCCCACTGTTCTCTTCATCTTTGGGTTCGCTATCTATATCTCATCGCCCATTGTTGTGCATGGAGAAAGAGTCAGACTGAACACTGTGAGCTCAAAGTAAAGTGTGATCTTAGTCTTTTATTGCAGGTCTCCAGAGTGCCTCCCCAACCTGTGAACCCTCCTTAAATACATGTGCTCCCAAGGGATTATGGGATCCCTTGAGATTCCAGGGGATGAGCCCTCTGGTGGGTGTACAGAGTAAATACAAGTCCACATATATAATGGTGATACTCCTTATGCAACTACTGGTAGAACACCAGCAGCGTTGTTTCTCAAATGACAGCCACGAATTAGAATCTCGTTGTTAAAAGCAAATTTGGCACAGTCCGTAGAAGAGACATAATTAAGACAGAAAGAGAATCATAATAGAGGTAGAGTAAGTGAGAGAAGTGTGAAATTAAACCAGAAGGTGAAAGTGAAGAACCATCACCATAAATGGTTAAAGTGGTTACTAGGAAGAGTAGTGAAGATATCTGGTCTTCGCACATATTTGCTCAAGATGTTTGATAATGCACAAGTTAGATTAATCACATTGATCATATTTTACCTACAGACATGGAAGGAGTTGACGTGGGAATGATTCAATTATTTCAGACTCATCAGATAGTTTTGATATACCAGTAGCATATCCTACATCTAGTGTACTGGAAACAAATCCAGGAGAAAATCAGAATGTAAGTCTGAGTCCGAGTCAGGAAAACAAACAGCCTGAAGTTAGAGTGAGTTCAAATGAAAATCAAGGAAATTCCGTGGAGGAAAACGTTCGTCAGGATGAGCCTTGAATGAGTGTAAATTTGACACCATGTTTGGAAGGTTCTGTTCGAGAGCGAAGGTATCCTTTTCGAAACAGAAAACAAGTTGCTAAGTTAAATTTGTAAATATGGAAAAAATAAGTCTATATCCTGTGTTATGTATAAACATGCAAGTTATTTATGATGTTATTATAATAACTTCTTCATTAAGGAGGGAGAAGTGTAATGTCTGACAGCTTGAAATGTTTGTAGCTCCACACTGTGGATGTGGACGTATCGTGGACTGCAACTACAGAGTTAATAATAAAAAGAAGCAGGAGGTTCTGGAGACTTCCGAGAGCTGCCTGTCATGTTAGAAAGCTGTGTGTGCTTGTGCTCTGTGAATATATCACACTGGGCAGTCTGTGAGACAAGCACACGATTACTTAAAAATTTAAACAGGTTTCCACTGAGCATGGGCTGTAAATTTTGTAAGAAGATTTCATAGCAAATGTATCTCCACAGAGCAGAGGGCTGACGTGCATGCCTATCAGGTCGGGGATCAGGGTATTTGAGTTTATGGTAATGAAATGAATGGGAAGTTTACGTCGGCAATCATGTTTATGGAAGTGCATGTTTGTTGGGTTTATTTTGTTATTCTATTGCCATTTGTTTGTATCTTTGATGTACAATGATTTATTGGTAGTTTGCATGGGATGTAGTGATTAAAGGATAAAATTGGTATCGGAAATGTAAGGGAACAACTGTTCAGTAGCTCACACTGGAATCAGGAAGTGTGGTGCCTCAGCGGCTCTCATAATGGAATGGTGTAATATGGAACAACCTGAGCTCTCATACTGGTTTTGTGAGATAGGAAAAGACCTGTGCATTCATATTGGTTGTGGATAGTATGAGGTTTCAATAAAGACCTGATGCAGCATTACCACAAATGAGTTTGTGTGTAATCTGGCATTTCAAGTAACAAAATTGAAAAAATGAATGAGGCAGTCCAACATGGTCAATTCTGCATCATCCATGTCCCAAAGATGATTGATAATTTATTCTCCAAAAGCCTCATTTGGGCCTCACCCAATGGGCACAATTTTATGTGTTGACTTTGGTTCTCTGATTATTATTGTCTAGCTTTACCTGTTTTACAGATGCTTGTGGTCTCGGTGGTCGTTCAAATGAGGGGTAGAAATTCTGATGTCCCGGACGAAGTTTCTACTGACCCAGGAAGGCATTGGAAAAGCCGGTTTTCAGCGCTGAAAATCTGCTTTTCCGATCTGTCAAGCTGGAGCTTGATAGATTGTAGAC